>NW_016817145.1:1411020-1419229 GCF_001698545.2 Rhinopithecus bieti | reverse complement strand
CCCTATAATTTTTTTTTTTTTTTTTTTTTTTGAGATAGAGTCTCATTCTGTTGCCCAGGCTGGAGTGCAGTGGTGCAATCTCGATTCACTGCAACCTCCGCCCCAACCACCTCAGCTAATTTTTTGTATTTTTTTGTAGAGGCGGGGTTTCACCATGTTGGCCAGGCTGATCTCAAATTCCTGACCTCAAGTGATCTGCCCGCCTTGGCCTCCACCGCCATACTCTTGTCTCTGAGTGTCTTATTCTTACTTTGATACACCAAGCCTTTAAACAAGATATATGCACACTCTGTCTGATGCACTTTTTCGCATGCCTTATTTGCAGCTTTTCCCAGGATGAGTTTACTGTTGGCTTCCATCTCCCTGCAGCTTTTTTTTTTTTCCTGTTTTATCACAACTTTTTATTCTTATGTCTTGAACAGCAGTAGCATGCTCAGCAACTCAATCTGTCTCTACCTCTGCCATGAGCTCTTCCAGGGCATGGGTCCTGAGAGGTAAAATAATATAAATAGTGCTAGAGTCAGAAACACACTCGAATCTTATCTTGGCTACTTACTACCCTGAGTGACCTTGGATAAGTAACACTAGGATTTCTGAGTGTCAGTTTTTTTGCAAAATGAGGATAATAATAGTAGAGTGCTTATCTAATGGGTGCTGCAGTGAAAATTAAATAATCTCTGCAAAACACTTAGCATAGTGTCTGGCATAACATAGGTACTGTCAAAAATAAACACAGCCGTTGAACATCAGTCAAAGCGATAAAAACAGATTTTATTCAGCAACTATTGACAGTAGGGGAAAGAGCTGAGCTCCATTCCAATTGTGCAGAGGTGATTTGGGCATTTCAAAAGGAGAATGAGGCAGCAGGGAGGAGCTGGGGGTGGGGGGCGGCACTCAGTAGAGCCAGGGAAGTGAAAATTACAAAGCGTTGGTCAGTGTAAATACCATTAGGCCAGCCTTGTCTGCTAGCTGGCAGTTATCTAAGTTAGGATTGTATCCTCCCACAGAGACTGGGAGTCAGAGGCCCTATCCTTCCTGATGATTACATTTCAAAGGAATGGCTCTCTAAGTCCTTGAGAAGGACTTCTGAATTGTAAGTAATACATATTTACAATTCTAAGCCCTTTAAGTAAATGCTCTAAGAAAAGGAGGTCAGGGGCCTATCATCAGGTACTGGCAACAACAAATAGTAAATTTTCCTGGCAGCTTTGAGCTTTCTTAGGCAGGCATTTTAATGGGGGATTTGGGGGAGAAGGCTGACATAGCCTTATACTGCTAGAAGCCATGCTAGAGTTTGGTCAAGTCTGTTAGTGCAGGGATTTGGAACCAAGTTGTGCTGAGAGTTCTGCAGTTCTCAGTACCCTGTGTAATAAACAACTACATAGGCCGGGTGTTGTGGCTCACCCCTGTAATCCTAGAACTTTGGGTGACCAAGGCGGGAGGATCACTTGAGGTCAGTTTGGGACCAACATAGGCAACATAGCAAGACCCTGTCTCTACAAAAAGAAATTTTTTTTTAATTAGCCAGGCATGGTGGTGCCTGTAGTCCTAGGTACCCAGGAGGCTGAAGCAAAAGAATTGCTTGAGCCCAGGAGTTTGAGGCTGCAGTGAACTATGATTGCGCCACTGCAGTCCAGCCTGGGCAGCAGAGTGAGACCCGCATCTCTTAAAAAATAAATAAGTAATTTTAAAAAAACTACATAAATTTGCAGTGATGATTATTATCCTCACATAGCTCTGAACAGGGTATAAGCATTGTAGCTGGCATAAATCTTTGTTGAATTGATATTTTTATTCAAATACAGGTGACATTGCTGTAACAAAGAAACCCAAAAATATTAGTGACTTAAATGAGATATTGCATCTCTCATGCCACAGCCTGAGCATATACATTCCAGAGCTGATACAGTGTCTCTGCAATATCTGTTACCCAGGCTCCTGATGTCTTATTGGGGGCCATAACTAGAGTGATGCCCTAGTCTGCATGGCTGAAGATGGCTTGCCACCCTACCTGCTGATTGCATTCTGACTGGTAAGACCAGGGAAAAGGAGTAGTGGGAGGTTCAAGGACAAAATCGGCAAGTTGTACACATCACTCTGCTCACATTCCACTGACCAAAAGATGCTCACGTGATCACATCCAGGTGTAAAGGAGATTAGGAAACATACAGTTTATTCTGAGCAGTGCAGGTATTATTTGAGTGTCTCAACGAAGAAGGGGAGAATGCATACTGAGAGAGAGCCAGCAGTTTCTAAACTGCCATATTGTGCTTTTTTTTTTTTTCCTGTTTCTAAACTTTCTCTTATAAGCAGGAATTACTTTTTAGATTGAAAAAAATAGATCATAAAAAACATACAGGCCGGGCGCAGTGGCTCACGCCTGTAATCCCAGCACTTTGGGAGGCCAAGGCGAGTGGATCACTTGAGGTCAGGAGTTCGAGACCAGCCTGACCAACATGGAGAAACCCCTGTCTCTACTAAAAATATGAAATTAGCCAGGCATGGTGGTGCATGTGCATAATCCCAGCTACTTGGGAGGCTGAGGCAGGAGAATCGCTTGAACCTGGGAGGTGGAGGTTGCGGTGAGCTGAGAGGGCACCATTGCACTCTAGCCTGGGCAACAAGAGCAAAATTCTGCTAAAAATATAAATAAATAAATAAATAAATAAATAAAATGATCCTACAATAGAAACTATAAAAAGGGATATGGTTTCAGAAGAGTAGGAGGTGGTTAGAACCAGATTCTGACCTACAAACTCCAATGATCTGGTTAAGGAAGAAATACGAGATGCTGCTCAAAGAAGCCTGTATCCAGTGAAATTAAGATATTAAAGGGCAAGTATTTAGAAGAGAGATAAATAACAAAGGAAATTATAAGAAAGGCCACAGACATGTAAAAGGAGATCCAGGGAATCTACAGCACACAGTACACTGAGCTTTAAGGGTTTTTTTAAACTTTTTTTTTTGGAAGGGTGGTTTTTTTATGTTTTTTTTTTTTTTTTTTTTTTTTTTGGAGACAGAGTCTTACTCTGTCACACCCAGGCTGGAGTCTACTGGTGTAATCTCGGCTCACTGCAACCTCCACCTTCCAGCTTCAAGCGGTTCTCCTGCCTCAGCCTCCCTAGTAGCTGGGACTACAGGTGTGTGCTATGACACCCAGCTAATTTTTGTATTTTTAGTACAAAACTAAACCAACCCCAGGTGATCCACCCGCCTCAGCCTCCCAAAGTGCTGGGATTACAGACGTGAGCCCCCGTGCCCAGTCAAGGATTATTATTAAAAAACAAAAACTAGAATGGGTGTAGTAGCTCAAGCTTGTAATCCCAGCACTTTGGGAGACTGAGGCAGAAGGATCATCTGAGCCCAGGCGATCAAGGCTGCAGTGAGGTATGAGTCAGCCACCGCATTCCAGCCTGTGTGACAGAGCGAGACCCTGTCTCAAAAGAAAAACAATTTGGCAAAACAAAACAACCAAAACCCTGACATTCCCACTTATTTTAATTTGCATTTATCTGATTTGCATTATACTATTTTCCCAAGTTAAAGCGATCATTTCAATACAAAGCAGTTTGTGCTATGGCAGCAAGGTACTATGTGAACTCAGAGGGTAGAGTCCTTATCGCTGGGGGTGGGAAGTTGGCTGGGTTGAAACACAGTATAAGACCCATCCGAATTAGATTGGGGTGGAAAGCATGTCCATACTTGTGGTATTAGACTCACTGCTGTGTACCATACCTTACATGGGAAAACTGAGAAATTGAACTATATATGTTCAGGAGAGGTCAATAGAGAAGTAAGGCTTGAAAACCACATTGTAAGAATATATCAGCAGGGCGCCGTGGCTCACACCTGTAACCCCAGCACTTTGGGAGGCAGAGGCGAGTGGATCACCTGAGATCAGGAGTTAGAGATGAGCCTGGCCAACACAGCGAAACCCCATCTCTACTAAAAATAACAAAAATTAGCCAGGCGTGGTGGCACACACCTGTAGTCCCAGCTACTGGGGAGGCTGAGCCATGAGAATCGCTTGAACTTGGGAGGCAGAGGTTGCAGTGAGCTGAGATGGTGCCACGGCACTACAGCCTGGGTGACAGAGAGGGACTCCGTCTCAAAAAATATATATATTTTCCAGGCCGGGCGCGGTGGCTCACGTCTGTAATCCCAGCACTTTGGGAGGCCGAAGCTGGTGGATCACCTGAGGTCAGGAGATTAAGACCAGACTGACCGGCCGGGCGCGGTGGCTCAAGCCTGTAATCCCAGCACTTTGGGAGGCCGAGACGGGCGGATCACGAGATCAGGAGATCGAGACCATCTTGGCTAACACGGTGAAACCCCGTCTCTACTAAAAAATACAGAAAACTAGCCGGGCGAGGTGGCGGGCGCCTGTAGTCCCAGCTACTCTACTCGAGAGGGTGAGGCAGGAGAATGGCATAAACCCGGGAGGTGGAGCTTGCAGTGAGCTGAGATCCGGCCACTGCACTCCAGCCTGGGCGACAGAGCGACACAGTCTCAAAAAAAAAAAAAAGACCAGACTGACCAACATGGTGAAACCCCATCGCTACTAAAATACAAAAAATTAGCCACGTGTGGTTGTGGGTGCCTGNACTCTACTCGAGAGGGTGAGGCAGGAGAATGGCATAAACCCGGGAGGTGGAGCTTGCAGTGAGCTGAGATCCGGCCACTGCACTCCAGCCTGGGCGACAGAGCGACACAGTCTCAAAAAAAAAAAAAAAAGACCAGACTGACCAACATGGTGAAACCCCATCGCTACTAAAAATACAAAAAATTAGCCACGTGTGGTTGTGGGTGCCTGTAATCCCAGCTACTCGGGAGCCTGAGGCAGGAGAATTGCTTGAACCCAGGAGGCAGAAGTTGTAATGAGCCGAGATTGTGCCATTGCACTGTAGACTGGGCGACGAGCAAAACTCTGTCTCGAAAAAACAAAAAACAAAAAACAAAGAATATATCTTCCCTTCTCACTTCCTGTTCCCTTCCTCTCTCTCCTGATCCTCCAACCCCCAAATCTGAAAAGGGTATCTGCCTCACGTGGCCTTCCACCATTAGTTTTGTGGGTGTCTTTTCTAGAAAATACTGGTAAAATTCCTCTTGCAGCCTGAGGTCTCACACTAGTGTTCCTTTTTTTTTTTTTTTTTTGAGACGGAGTCTCGTTCTGTTGCCCAGGCTGGACTGCAGTGAGGTGATTTCAGCCCACTGCAACCTCTGCCTCCCGGGTTCAAGTAATTCTCCTGCCTCAGCCTCCCAAGTAGCTGGAATTACAGGTGCCCGCCACCATGCCCAGCTAATTTTTTTTTTTTTTTGTATCTTTATTAAAGATGGGGTTTCACCATGTTGGTCAAGCTGGTCTTGAACTCCTAACTTTAGGTGATCCACCTGCTTCAGTCTCCCAAATGTTGGGATTACAGGTGTGAGCCACCATGCCCAGCCACCAGTCACTGTTCTTGGTTGCAAACAACAGAAAGCATTTCTGGCTAACTTAAGCAGAAAAAAAAGTTTACTGGAAGGTTGAGGAGGGGAGAATTTGGGTGTGACTTAGAGGAGAGGAAGCACAGCCCAGGTTACACTGAGATAATGCTCCAAACATCTAAGAAACAGTTGGTTAAGATGCCACCATTTGGCATGTGCCTGTAGTCCTAACTACTTAGGAAGCTGAGGCAGGAGGATCTCTTGAGCCCAGGAGTTTGAGGTTACAGTGAGTTATGATTGCACCAGTGGGCTCCAGTGTGGGCAACAGAGAAACACTTTGTCTTTTTTTAAAAAAGAAGGAGGCCGGGTGTGGTGGCTCACGCCTGTAATCCCAGCACTTTGGGAGGCCAAGGCGGGTGGATCGCCTGAGGTCAGGAGTTTGAGATCAGCCTGGCCAACATGGTGAAACCCTGTCTCTACTAAAAATACAAAAAGTAGCCAGGCGTGGTGGCATGCACCTGTAATCCCAGCTACTTGGGAGGCTGAGGCAGGAGAATCGCTTGAACCCTGGAGGCGGAGGTTTCAGTGAGCTGAGAACATGCCATTGCACTCCAGCCTGGGCGACAAGACTGAAACTCCATCTCAAAAAGAAAAGAGAAACCACCATTAATGCCATGCCTCTGTATCCTTTGATCTGCCACCAGAAATAATCTCTGTCCCCGCATCTTTGGGTCATTCCTCCCAGAGGCAATAAATGCCTCAGATAGGAGCAGCCCATTGGCTGGTCCAAGGTCACATGCCTGAGTCCTCATTGCTAGGATTCCAGGGAAATGAAGTGTATTTCCCTGTAGGATTTCCACAGAAGGAGACTGGGCCCTGCCTAAACCAAACCCACCCAAAGAGAAAAATCTTCCAGATAGAAGGGAAATCTGGGATATAGCTAAACATGGAATAGAATAGCTAATATATGGCAAATGTCAATAGTGTCTCCCCACCTCCATTCAATTAATGTATTTTCCTCTCTTGTGGGAAATCAGTAAGATTCAGTATACAATTTAAGTAAGCTCACATCTGCAATATTCCTGAAAGAAATCCCCGTTCCAAACTAATGTGTACTTTCTAATTTTGCTACCAAAGAACAGAGAGGGACCCACCTATGACCTCATCCCAAATGAGGTAGTGGAATCATGATTAGCTCTTACCTGAGCCTCTTTTCTGTGGCACGTGAAGTAAGAACACTTGAGTCTTTTTGAAGCAGTCAGGGGTTGTCAACAAGAACCTCCGTTTTTGTTTTGTTTTGTTTTTTGTTTGTTTGTTTTTTGTTTGAGATGGAGTCTCCCTCCGTTGCCCAAGCTGGAGTGCAGTGGCGCAATCTCGGCTCATGGCAACCTCTGCCTCCTGGGTTCAAGCAATTCTCCTGCCTCAGCCTCCCGAGTAGCTGAGATTATAGTCGTGTGCCACCACACCCCGCTATTTTTTGTATTTTTAGTAGAGACAGGGTTTTGCCATGTTGGCCAGGTCAAACTCTTGATCTCAAGTGATACACCTGCTTCGGCCTCCCAAAGTGCTGGGACTACAGGCGCCCACCACCACACCCGGCTAATTCTTGTATTTTTAGTAGAGATGGGGTTTTACCATGTTGGCTCAGCTGGTCTTGAACTCTGACTTCAGATGATCCACCCGCCTCAGCCTCCCAAAGTGCTGGGATTGCAGGTGTGAGCCACCACACCCGGCCTCTACTACCTTTTTTTTTTCCCGCTAAATCAAGTCACTCCTAACTAGAATAGTTAAGATTAGAAAAGATAAAATTGGTCACCAACAGAAGACAAATCCCAGACCAATTGTACTGTATACATTTCCCAGGGCTGCTATATGTAACACATTATCACAAACTTGGTAACCTTTAAAAACCAGGAATGTATTCTCTCACAGTTCAAGAGTCCAGAAGTCTGAAATCAAAGCATCAGCCAGGTTGATTCTTTCTGGAGATTTGGAGGAAGAATCTGTTTCATGCTTCTCTCCTGGCTTCTGGTGGTTGCTGGCAAACCCTGGCATTTCTTGGCTTATAAACACATCACTGCAATATCTGCCTGTCTTCACATCACTGCCTTCTCTGTGTCTGTATGCACCAATCTCTCTATCCTTTCCCTTATAAGAACACTAGTCATTGGATTTAGGGTTCACCATAAACCAGAATAATCTCATGTTGAGATTTTAATTACATCTGCAAAGATCCTATTTCCAAATCAGATCACATTCACAAGGTGAGGTTTATATCCTTTATGAGGGTACAGTTCAACTCTCTAATCCAACCAAAAGCTGAAGCCAGTGTGGTAATTTTATCTTTTACTTTTTATTTTTGAGACAGGGTCTCACTCTGTCACCCAGGCTAAAGTGCAGTGGCGAGATCTTGGCTCACTGCAGCCTCCACCTCCCAGGCTCAAGTGATCCTCCTGACTCAGTCTCCCAAGCAGCCGAGAGTACTGGCGTGCACCACCACACTCAGCTAATTTTTGTATTTTTAGTAGAGATGGGGCTTCGCCATGTTGCCCAGGCTGGTCTTGAACATCTGGCCTCAAAGGATCCTCCTACCTTGGCCTCCCAAAATGTTGGGGCGGCTAAAGCCACCACACCTGGCCCCAGTGTGGTAATTCCTTAATGTTTAATATTATACAGAGAGAATAAAGGAATAGAAAAAAGCTTTTGGCTGACCATCTGTTAGTGTTCTGGAATTTTGATTTGTTTGCTTAGTTGTGTTTTGTTTTGTTTTGTTTTGTTTTGTTTT
>NW_016817145.1:1404002-1410581 GCF_001698545.2 Rhinopithecus bieti | reverse complement strand
TTTTGAGACAGAATCTCGCTCTGTCCCCAGGCTGGAGTGCAGTGGTGCAATCTTCTCAGCTCACTGCAACCTCTGCCTCCCAGTTTCAAGCAATTCTCTTGCTTCAGGCTCCCAGGTAGCTGGGATTATAGGCGTGTGCCACCACACCCAACTAATTTTTGTATTTTTAGTAGAGACAGTTTCACTATGTTGACCAGGCTGGTCTCGAACTCCTGGCGGCAAGTGATTCACCCACCTCGGCCTTCCAAAGTGCTGGGATTACAGGCATGAGCCACTGAGCCCCGCCTGCCTTCATGTTTGACAACTCCAAGAATAATCAACATTCTCACTTGTAACAGCAAAAGTTAGTTTTATCTGTGTTTCTGCTTAATATAAAAGGAATTATACATTTTAAAAATCAGGCTCCTTTTGCTTAATATTCTGTTTGCAAGATTTATTCATATTATTGCATCTAGTTGTTGTACATAGTTTTTGACCTAGCCATTGCACTTCTAGAAATGTATTCTACAGATACAATGTAGAAGTGATATTTGAACCTATTTATTCATAGCAGTTATGCAATAGCAAGAGAACAGAAACAAATGTTCAGCAAGAAAGGTCTACTTGAATAAAATACAGTGTGTCCACAAAGTGGGCTGTGATGTTGCTGAACAAAGGGAGGAAGTTCTTTATGTACTCACAGGGAAAGATCGCTAAGACTTAGATAAAGAAGCACAGTACAGAACAGAGTGTACAGTATGCTACATTTGTGTCAACAAGGTGGAAATGAATACCCATGCAAACACATGCTCATACTTACTTGTATAGTATAAATCAGAGGTTAGAAAACTAGCCGGATGTGGTGGTTCATGTCTGTAATCCCACACTTTGGGAGGCCGAGGCGGGCAGATCATCTGAGCTCAGGAGTTGGAGACTAGTTTGGCCAATATGGTGAAACCCCATCTCTACTAAAAAGACAAAGAAAAAAAAAAATAAGCCAGGCGTGATGATGCTTGCCTGTAATCCCAGCTACTCAGGAGGCTGAGGCAGAAGAATCACTTGAGCCTGGGAGGCGGAGGTTGCAGTGAGCTGAGGTCGTACCATTGTACTCCAGCCTGGGCAACAAGAGAGAAACTGTGTTTCAAAAAAAAAAAAAAAAAAAGGAAAGAAAGAAAAAGAAAACTATGACCTCTTCGGGCCAAATACAGCCTGAGACCTGTTTTTGTAAATAAAGTGTTATTGAAACACAATCATGCCCATTTGTGTCTATATTGTATGTGGCCACTTTTTCACTACTATGGGATTGAGTAATTGCTACAAATATCATACATCCACAAAACCTAGAATATTTACTCTCTGGCTATTCACAGAAAAAGTTTGCCAGCCCCTAGAGTAGTGGGTTAAATAGTGGCTCCAAAAAGATATATTCAAGTCCTAACCCCCCTCTTATCTGTCAATGTGATCTGATTTGGAAACCAGGGTCTTTGCAGATATAACTAAGATCTGAAAATGAGATCATCCTGGATTTAGGGTGTGATCTAAATAGTTCAATGACTGATGTCCTTAGAAGAGAAAGGGGGGACTGGGTGCGGTGGCTCACGCCTGTAATTCAGCACTTTGGGAGGCCAAGGCAGGAGTTTGAGACCAGCCTGGCCAAGATGGTGAAACCCTGTCCTACTAAAAATACAAAAATTAGCTGGGCGTGGTGGCAGGTGCCTATAATCCCAGCTACTCTGGAGGCTGAGGCAGGAGAACCGCTTGAACCCAGGAAGCAGAGGTTGCAGTGAGCTGAGATCGCGCCACTGCACCCCAGCCTGGGCGACAGAGTGAGACTCCATCTCAAAAAAAAAAAAAAAAAAAAAAAAGTGGGGAGAGATTTGAGTACAAGCACAAAAAGACAGGAGAGAAGGACATATGACGGTGAAAGCAGAGTGTGGACTTACACTCCTACAAGCCAAGAAACTCCAAAGGCTGTCAACAGATACCAGCAGCTGGGAGACAGGCATGGAATAGATTCTCACTCAGAGCCCCCAGAAGGAAGCAACATGGCCAACACCTTGATTTTGGATTTCTTGCCTCCTGAACCATCAGAGAACAAATTTCTGTTGTTTTAAGCCACCAAGTTTTTGGTAAGTTGTTGCAGCAGCCTCAGGAAATGAACATGCCTGGTATAGATGATCTCTGGAAGGATACCCAAGAAATGAACAACTTTGGTTGTTGATGGGAAGGGTGACAAGATGGCTAGCAAACGGGCGTATGAAGGAGACTTTTAATCCATATGTTCCTTTGTAACTTAAAACACAAGCATATGAATATACTACATCTTGAAAAATAAATACAATGTAAGTAGAAAAGTTAATAACTCCTAATTGGTCTAGCCTAGGGAAGAGAGTTACCTCTGATTGTAGCAGGTGTCTAAAATAATCACTGTAAAGCATGTTGCCTTTTTAGTCTGCTCAGCCCTGACCAGCTAAAATAGCCTCCTGCTGGTGTGGCTTCCTGTGGATGGCCTCACAAGGTCACTTTATGTCAACAGCACACCTAGACAAAGTCCTTCTGCTGAAGGCAGACAGGATCTTCTGTAGGCTGTGATCTGAAATAGATCCCCCCATCTGTGTCCGTTTCGCTTCTGCTCACTGCTACTAGTCCAGGCCACCATCTTCTCTCACTGGGACAGTGCAGTAACCTCCTAGTTTTTCATTCTACATCTGTTCTTGCTGCTTCCAATCACTCTCACCAAAGAGCGAATCATGTGACTTCTTGCCTTTGCTGTCCTTTCACAGTTGCTCTTTGCAAATGGATCAAAACCACATTCCCATCCTGGCGTGGTGGCGCTTGCCTGTAGTCCCAGCTACTCAGGAGGCTGAGGTGGGAGGATCGGTTGAATCCAGGAGTTTGAGGTTGTAGCAAGCTGTGATTGCGCCTGTGAATAGCCACTGCACTGCAGCCTGGGCAATGCAGGGAGACCCTGTCTCTAAAATAAATCAGTGAATGTTTAAAAAAAAAAAAAAAGAAAACCCTCCTGGCTGGGCGCAGTGGCTCACGCCTGTAATCCCACCACTTTGGGAGGCCTAAGTGGGCAGATCACCTGAGCTCAGGAGTTCGAGACCAGCCTGGGCAACATGGCAAAACCCCGTCTCCACGAAAAATACAAAAAATTAGCTGGGAGCAGAGGTGTGCCCCTGTAGTCCCAGCTACTCCCAGCTACTTGGAGGCTGAGGTGGGAGAATCTCTAGAGCCTGGGAGGTGGAGGTTGCAGTCATCCAAAATCCTGCCACTGCACTCCAGCCTCGGTGACAGAGTGAGACCCTTTCTCAAAACAACAACAAAACCCCTCTCTATTGTGCTCTTGAAGCACGCCATCTGGCCTATGCATACCCTTGTATTGCTACTTCTCTAGCAATCAACTCTTTCCTCACCATATTCCAGAACAGCACGACACAAATCACTCTGCGGATAAGAATCACCAGGAGACTTCCTGAAAGCAAGTTTCCAGGCCTTATCTCAGACCCATGAAATCAGGCTCTTTAGAGAAGGCACCTGAAGCTGTGTGTCGTATGTTGATTTTTATTATTATTGTTGTTATTATTATTGGCATTGAGACCTGCTTGATTTATTCTGATTATTTAATACACAATGATGCAACTGTGATCCCAAAGTGTGCAAAGTTAAAGCCTTCAACTGCAGCTGAGGAGAGGGCAGGAATGGTACACCTGGGGACGGTGGTGAGTCAGGAATGAGGTAGGCGGCTATGACCAGGGCAGCCTTCTCCCCAGGGCCAGAGACAGGGAAGTGACCTGAGGAGCAGGACCCAAGGGTAGCACAGGGTCGAGGAAGGGAACAGAGACCTCCCCTTGGCCTAGGTCAGGAGCTCAGAAGTGCCACATGGCTGAGGGAGCAGCAGGCCAGAGGCAGGGCCAGGAGAGCACCATTTTCTGGGGAACTGGAGGCAGGGAGGTGCCCTACAGGAGAAGCCAGTAGGGGCTGCCTGCCCCTGGGGTGGAGACCAGGCTGGAGCAAGACCTGAAGCAGGCGCAGGGCCTGAGAGCCCGCCTGGCTGGGCTCTGGGGGGGCTCCCAGGGCAGCCTGGCCCAGGAAACAGTCCTGACTCTGCAGGGGATGCCCAGTGAGGGGCCACAGACCCCTCAGAACTTCCCCCACTCTCTCCCTGAAAAGGAGCTGGGGAACCCATAGTGCAAATCTGTGGACCACTCAATGATGGAGGGAGGCTGTGCCTGAAGGTGGACACTGGGGGTTGCCCCCTCCACCACCTCGGCCTCCACCGCTGTCCTCAGTACAGCCGCTTCTCCTAAGAGTGCAGGCCATGGACGCCACCCTTGATCAGGGCCAACATGGTCCGCTTCTCAAACTTGAGCTCTCCTGAGTACATCATGGACTGAAGGACAGACAGGTTGCGGGCCCTGATATCATGGCAGCCATGCTGGATAACTGCTATGAGGTAGGGCACGAACTTCTGAATGGACCCTTTGTCCTGGTGGAGCCCAAGACACCCTGTGTGATGTTCACCTTATCCCCCTCGCTGAAGTATCGTTTCTGGCTGCTGCTGCTCTTCTCCATGGCATCAGGGAGCCTGTGCCCCAGTATTTCTTGAGCCGCACCCCATCTGAGAAGAAGTACTCACGGGGGGCCTCCAAGGTGGCAGCCAGCAGTTAGCCCATCATCACTGTGGAGGCACCAAGGACCAGCGCCTTGACGTGCCCCATGGTCAGGATGCCACCATTGGCTATGATGAACACACCAAAGCGCTGGGCTCAGCCACCTTGTACACAACAGTACCCTGGGGCCAACCTCAGGCCATCACTTCCTGGGTGATGCAGAGGGAGTCATGGCCCATGCCCACGCGCAGCCTGTCCACAACAGCGTCAGTCAGGTTCTTGGCCTGGGCTGCTATCACCACGTTCCCCCCAATCACCTGGAGATAGGGGTACTTCTGTTTGATGTAATGCACCATGGCAATCTGATACAATGAGTTCCCTTGGGACGAGTCCAAGACTATGATGTTGATGCCCACCTGGGTGAGCAGGTCCAGGCAGTATTTGTCATCCTCACAGGTGCCCACAGCTGCCCCGCACAGCAGCTGCCAATGGGAATCCTGGGAGGCCACAGGGTAGTCTCGGTTCTTCTTCAGGTCAGTGCAGGCAATGATGGCCACCAGCTCATCGTGATCATTGACAATAGGCAGCTTCCTTTTCTTGCTATGCTGCAGGATCTCATTTGCCTCTTTCAATGTCACTCTTGCTGGAGCCACCACCAGCTTGATCCTTGGCATCATCACCTCACTGAGGAGGGTGGTGTGGTCCTTCTCAGCAAGAAAGTCAGTGTCTCGGGAGGTGACAATGCCCACCAGCTTGCTGCCCATGGTGCCTGTCTCAGTGATGGGGATGCCAGAGAAGCCATGCCGCATCTTGGCCTCCAGCACATCACCCACAGTGTGCGAGGGTCTCAGCACCACGGGGTCCGTGATGAAGCCCTGTTCAAACTTGACCTTCTGCACCTCGTTGGCCTGGAACTCTGGGGTGCAGTTGTGGTGAATGAGACCAATACCTCCCATCAGAGCCATTGCGATGGCCATGTCAGCCTCTGTCACAGTGTCCATGGGGGAAGAGGTCAGCGGTGTCTTCAGCGTGATCTTCCGGGTGAGGGCTGAGGTCAGGTCTGCCTCGTCAGCTGGGAAGTCTGAATCCTGGGAGAATCAGGAACTCCTAGGTGAGGCCATGGGCGCTGGTGAGGAGCTGCTGCGCGGTGAGCCCGTCCTTGGTGACATAGCTGGTGCCTCCGCTCATCAGGTAGTCCGCCATGCTGCCGGAGACCCCGTGACCCAACATAAGGCCGCCAGCCCACTGGCGCGGGCCAGGGGTGGACTATTTTTATTTTTTGAGACTGGGTCTCACTATGTTCCCCCGACTGGTTTGGAACTGCTGGGCTCAAGCGATCCTCCCACTTCAGCCTCCCAAGTAGCTGGTACTACAGGCCTGCACCACCACACCTGGCTTTGTGTAGTGTGTTTAATAAGCTCCCTGGGGAATTCTATCTTTGAAGTTCTGGAAGCATATTCAACTATTTTGGACTTCCTACCTCAGGGCCTTTGCACTTGTTCTTCCCACTCCCTGGAAAACTCTGCCAATTTTTTGAAGGGCTGATTCCTTCTCATGTTTTATGTGTCATCTAAAATGTCACCTCCTCAGACTGACCTTTCTTTTTTATTTATGTATTTTTGAGGCAGAGTCCCACTCTGTCGCAAAGGCTGGAGTGCAGTGCCATGATCTTGGCTCACTGCAACCTCTGCCTCACTGGTTCAAGCAGTTCTCCTGCCTCAGCTTCCCTAGTAACTGGGATTACAAGCGTGTGCCACCAAGCCTGGCTAATTTTTGTATTTGTAGTAGAGACAAGGTTTTGCCATGTTGGCCAGGCTAGTCTCGAACTCGTGACCTCAAGCAATCTGCCTGCCTCGCTCTCCCAAAGTGCTGGGATTACAGGTGTGACACATGCCTGACCTCAGACCCTTCCTTCCTTCTTTCCTTCCTTCCTTCCTTCCTTCCTTCCCTCCCTCCTTCCCTCCCTCCCTCCTTCCCTCCCGCC
>NW_016817145.1:1401293-1403239 GCF_001698545.2 Rhinopithecus bieti | reverse complement strand
CCTTGCCACCCTGCCCCCCTCCTTCCCTCACTCCCTCCCTCCTTCCCTCACTCCCTCCCTCCCTGCTTCCTTCCTTCTTTTTGAGATGGAGTTTCGTTCTTGTCGCCCAAACTGGAGTGCAGTGACGTGATCTCAGCTCACCACAACCTCTGCCTCCCAGGTTCAAGAGATTCTTATGTCTCAGCCTCCTGAGCAGCTGAGATTACAGGCGCCCGCCACCACACCTGGCTAATTTTGTATTTTTGGTAGAGACGGGGTTTCTCCAGGTTGGCCAGGCTGGTCTAGAAATCCCAATCTCAGGTGATACCGCCTCGGCTTCCCAAAGTGCTGGGATTACAGGCGTGAGCCACCCTGCCTGGCCTCAGATTGACCTTTCAAGTCCACTATATGTTTCTCTCCTCTTCCTTCAACCACTCTCTGTCACATGACCCTGTTTCATTTTCTTTGTACCACTTGCTATAATGAAGTTACCTTGTTTATTTACTTGTTTATTCACTGAGTACCTCTTAGAATGTAAGCTCCATGAACCTAGGGTTTCTGTTTGTGTTGTTCACTGCTTTACTCCTTGCACCTCTAACTATGCTTAGAATAAGATGGGGGCTCAATTAGAATTTCCTGAATAAACAAATCAAATGAGATGGTACATACAGTATATAGTCTTGTGTTTTTTGTTGTTGTTGTTGTTGCTGTTGTTGTTTTAACAGAGTCTCGCTCTGTCGCCAGGCTGGAGTGCGGTGGCGCCATCTCGGCTCACTGCAACCTCCGCCTCCCAGGTTCAAGCAATCCTCCTTCCTGCCTCAGCCTCCCAAGTAACTGGGGCTACAGGTGTGTGCCACCACGCCCAGCTAATTTTTTGTATTTTTAGTAGAGACGGGGTTTCACCCTGTTGACCAAGATGGTCTCAATCTCTTGACCTTGTGATCTCCCTGCCTCGGCCTCCCAAGGTGCTGGGATTACAGGCGTGAGCCACCATGCCCAGCCGTATATAGTATTTTAAAACAAGTAATAGTAAACTCTGCTACTTTTTAATTTTTTAAACTGTGCTACTTTAAATATTTTTCCTTCCTTTTCACTTATGTTGGTTAAACAATTATTTTAAAGTTTTTTCTATTGTAAAAGTGAAACATATTCATGCAAGAAAAATCAGAAAAATTTTGTTTGGGCATAGTGGCTCACACCTGTAATCCCAGGCTTTCGGAGGCCATGGTGGGAGGATTGCTTGAGACCAGGAGTTTGAGACCAGCCTGGGCAACAGAGTGAGACCCTGTCTCTAAAAACAAATTAGCCAGGTGTGATGGCACACACCTGTGGTCCCAGCTACTAGGGAGGCTGAGGTGGCAGGATTGCTTGAGCCCTGGAGGTCAAGGCTGCAGTGAACCGTGGCTGCGCCACTGCACTCCAGCTTGAGTGACAGAACAATAATCTGTCTTCCTGGGGACAGAGGCTCACGCCTGTAATCCTAGCACTTTGGGAGGCCAAGACAGGTGGATCACCTGAGGTCAGTAGTTCAAGACCAGCCTGGCCAACATGGCAAGATCCCGTCTCTACTAAAACTACAAAAATTGGCTGGGCATGGTGGTGCACGCCTGTAATACCAGCTACTTTGGAGGCTGAGGCAGGAGAATCACTTGAACCCAGGAGGCAGAGGTTGCAGCGAACTGAGGTCATGCCACTGCACTCCAGCCTGGGCAACAGAGCACGACTCTGTCTGAAAAAAAAAAAGAAAAAAGAAAAAAGAACAAGAACCTGTCTCAAAAAAAAGCAGGACTCCCAGTTAAATGCGAAGTTCAGATAAACAACGAATACTTTTTATATGTCCCCAGACATTGCATTCTTCATTAAGCAGCCACACAGATTATTTTTAAAGTTGGAATAAGTCAAACCTCTGTTCAAAACCCTGAGATGTCTTTTCTTTTTTTTTTTTTTTTTTTTTTTTTTTTTTTTTT
>NW_016817145.1:1358020-1400687 GCF_001698545.2 Rhinopithecus bieti | reverse complement strand
CCCGCCTCGGCCTCCCAAAGTGCTGGGATTACAGGCGTGAGCCACCGCGCCCGGCCAAAAGAAAAAAAAACTCTTAAGTCTCAAAGTCAAAACCTGTCAAAGGCCAAGTGCTTTATTTACCTCCTTTCAAGGAGTGGGCATTTTGCATTTGAATCCTAGATGGCGGGAAGCAGCAAGCAGGTGTCAACAGGGGTGGGGAGGAGACGCCGGGCCCCGCCAGCCAATCAGAGCGCGCGGAGGCCTCCCTTCCCCCGCCGCCGTCCCCGCGCCAAAATTCCAAACGGGCTGCGCACCGCTCCCGCCGTCTCCTTCCGCCGGGCTCAGCGAGCCGGAACTATGTGAAGAAAAAGAAGTCAGCGTTGTCCGCCGACTCTCTGGTCAGGTCCTCTATACTGTCGGCCTGTGTTCCTCTCCACGTTGGCCTGGCCTCCTTCGCTCTACAAATGGGAGGAGAGTTTCGAGCCTGCTGTTCTATGGTGGCGGCGTGGGCGGGACAGGCGGCGGAGGGATCCTGGGCGCGCGCGCTGCGGTCGCTGGCGCGGAGCTTGTGGCGCCAGAATTCGGAGCGCGGAAGAGCCAGAGCTGCGGCCGCCTGGAGCTGGAGCCCTCTGCAGTTGCGCCCGCCGAGGCCTTTAGGGAGAGAAGATGGTGGTTCTCCGCAGCAGCTTGGAGCTGCACAACCACTCCGCCGCCTCGGCCACGGACTCCTTGGACCTGTCCAATGAGTTCCTCAGTCTGGAGCAGATCGGCCGGAGGCGGCTCCGCTCGGCTGGCGCGGCGCAGAAGCAGCCCGTGGCGACCACAGCCAAAGCGGGCGTGAGTACCGGCCTGAGGCAGGCTCCCTGGGCGGTTCCCGTGGGGACTGCCCGCAGCCCGGCGCCCGGAGGGGCCTGGGGGTGGGCGGCGCCGGTCGAGGTGACAGTTGTCAGGGGAGAAGTGTGATCGAGGACGAGTAAAATGGAAGCCCTGGGGATCGGAGGTGCGGGTCGGGTCGCCGAGCTGAGGCTGGCCGGGAGAGGACTAAGCATTTGGTCACCACCTACTTTTACGCAAGAGGAAATCGAAGCCTGCCACAGCGGAGTGCAGTCTGGGGCCAAGCGGCAGCTGTTCGGCCGCCCCCAAGATCCCCCTCCCTGGCCGATCGATCGCCCAGGCTCTTGCCCTAGGTTTGCATCAACCTGGAGGCAACACGCATCCTCTGACTGCTTTCTGTCTGCGCCATAAACGTTGGGGGGTGGGAGGGAGCACAGGGACGGACAGGTTGTAATTCAGGTTCTCTGACCTCCATTAACGATCCAGAGGGGTTCCGTAATAAGAGCGCAGTGAATAATACCAGGTTGCATAATGTGGAGGGATGAGGACCAACATTTCCTGTACCCCCCCTTCCAAGCCTCATCATAACCCTTTGAGAATGCATAGTTGTGATATCTCTTTGACAGATGAAGAAACGGACTCAAAAAGGTAAACAGTAAGGGGTAGATCTAAAATTGGAACTCAGATTGCCTGCCTCCCAAATCGTTCCCTTTCTCTTCCGTCATGCTGCAGTTACAAACAGTGTCTATAGGGGAAGTTTGGAAGGGAGGAGGGTCCTCCTGAAAGAAGTGCTGCTTCTAGGTCTGAAGTATGGTGAAGGTTTTTGCAGGCCAGAGTTAAAGCTGAGCAGAGTTACTCTCCTCCCATCCACCTCCCCACCCCAGCTGCTGAAAGAGGCCTAGGTGGAAGGGTTTCAGCATTCACAGAAGGTTGAAGAAGTCGAGGAAGCTCGCTCGTAAATTTAAAGCAGCAAGTAATATAGCTGGATTCGAGGTGTTGAAGTGAGTGAGGGTAGGCATGGAGTAGGAAAAATAGGACCTGAGAGAGGGTTGGGAACTTGGGAGTGAGAATGAGAGGCTCAGGGGAAGTGACAATGTAATCCTTTTCAGTTCAGCAGACGATTTCAGGGTCTTGTATTAAGTCTCCTATTAAGATCTTGTGTTTAGATAACTATATAAAATTAGTTGCCGGTATCTTTTCTGGGCATCCCATTCTGGTTGCTACTCTGCTGAGGGGAGTGGGTTAAAAACTATAGTCCCTTCAATCTCTGAAATTGTGATTCTGAATTGAAAAGACAAGTAATTTCCTGACTCAGGATTTGTTTCTCAATCATGTGCCAGGAATTGGCAGAGACCTGGAGAGGCCAAACACTTCTGCACTGAAATTGGTTACTGGACTTATTAACCTGTGTTCAGAAAAGCTATTTCAATACTGATTGATTATTTATGTCCGGGATAACACTAGATCCTATGAACATAATGATACATACTGATGTATTGAACACTGGTTAAATACATAGACTTTTTTTTTTTTTTTCTTGGAGATAGGGTCTCGCTCTCTCATCCAGGCTGGAGTTCACTAGTGCGATCTCAGCTCACTGCAACCTCTACCCTCCTGGGTTCAAGCAGTTCTCCTGCCTCAGCCTCCCAAGTAGCTGGGATTACAGACTTACTCCTCCACGCCGGGCTAATTTTTATATTTTTAGTAGAGATAGGGTTTCTCTATGTTGGCCAGGCTGGTCTTGAACTCCTGACCTCAGGTAATCCACTCGCCTCAGCCTCCCCAAATGCTGGGATTACAGATGTGAGCCACCCTGCCTGGCCAGATATACAGCTTCTTAAGAAAACTGTTGGCCAGGCGCGGTGGCTCATGCCTGTAGTCCCAGCACTTTTGGACGCTGAGGTGGGCAGATCGTGAGGTCAGGAGGTTGAGACCATACTGGCTAACACGGTGAAACCCAGTGTTTACTAAAAATACAAAAATTAGCCGGGCGTGGTGGCGGGCCCCTGTAGCCCCAGCTACTCAGGAGGCTGAGGCAGGAGAATGGGGTGAACCCAGGAGGACGAGGTTGCAGTGAGCCGAGATTGCGCCACTGCACTCCAGCCTGGGGGACAGAGCGAGACTCCATCTCAAAAAAAAAAGAAAAAGAAAACTGTTAATTATGAATTTCAGTTTCTGCTTCTCAGGTTTACCGATAATCAGCAGGTTTCTACACTTGTTAATTGGGGTGATACCCACCACATTGGTAGTGAGGATTAAATGTGATCATGCATGTAAGGAGATTGAACAGTTAGCATATAGTTAGGACTCAGTCGTTGTCAGTTATTAAGACCATCGTCAGTTTTAGTTAATGGCCACTCCCGTTTTTTTCAGTTCCTCGGGAAAAAAACTTTAGGTCATTGTTGACTCCTCACATCCAGTGCATTAGCAAATTCTGTTGGCTCTACTTTCAAAATATATTCCAAGTCTGACCACTTTATATGTCCTCCAGTGTTGCCATGCTGGTTCAAGCCATAATCTCTTTCCTGGATTATTTACTTATTTATTATTATTATTTTGAGACAGAATCTTGCTCTGTCACCCAGGCTGGAGTGCAGTGGCATGATCTCAGCTTGCGGCAATTTCCGCCTCCCGGGTTCAAGTGATTCTCCTGTCTCAGCCTCCCAAGTAGCTGGGATTACAGCGCACACCACCACGCCCAGCTAATTTTTGTGTTTTTAGTAGAGATGGTGTTTCACCATGTTGGCCAGTCTGGTCTCAAACTTCCGGTCTTAGGTGATCAGCCCACCTCAACCTCCTGAAAGTGCTGGGATTACAGGTGTGAGCCACCACACCTGGCTGTCTTTCCTGGATTATTGTAATTCTTGATTGGCCTCCTTCCTGTTTTCTACTGTTTGATGTATATATTATGCCCCCGCCTTCCCTCAACAATCAGTTCTCTTTATGTATTTATTTGTTTTTGAGACAGAGTCTTGCTGTGTCACCCAGGTTAGAGTGCAGTGGCACCATCACGGCTCACTGCAGCCTCAACCTCCCAGGATCAAGTGATCCTCCCACCTCAGCCTCCTAAGTAGCTGGAACTACAGGTGCACGCCACCACACCCAGCTCATCTTTAAGTTTTTTTGTAGCGATGGAGTCTCACTGTATTGCTCAGGCTGGTCTTGAACTCCCGGGCTCAAGCAATCCTCCAGTTTCAGCTTCCCAAATTGCTGGGATTAAAGATATGAACCACCATGCCCCACCAATAGTCAGTTCGTAATGCAGTGAATCTTTTTTATTTTTTATTTTTTTTGAGACAGAGTCTCACTGTGTCTCCCAGGCTGGAGTGCAGTGGCGCGATCTCGGCTCCCGAGGTGGAGGTAAGCTCCACCTCTCGGATTCACGCCATTCTCCTGCTTCGGCCTCCCGAGTAGCTGGGACTACAGGGGCCCGCCAACACACCTGGCTAATTTTTTGTATTTTTAGTAGAGACGGGGTTTCACCATGTTGGCCAAGGTAGTCTCAATCTCCTGACCTAATGATCCGCCCACCTTGGCCTCCCAAAGTGCTGGGATTACAGGCGTGAGCCACTGCGCCCAGCAAATGCAGTGAATCTTTTAAATTAAAAGTCAGAACAGTTGATCACTCAAAACCCTCTTGAGACTCCCTATTTAAGTGAAAGTCTATAAGTTTGGGAGCAGCCCTAAGCATCCCTGCCTCCTTTATAATGACATCTTTTTCTACCCCTTTACAAAACCCACTCTTTTGCAGCCACACAGGCATAGCTACTCCTTTAATACCAGGGCCTTTCCATTTGGTATACCTCTCCTGGAAGTACTCTTCCCTTGGATATCTGCATGACCAATTCTTTTAACCTTTTTTTTTTTAACATTATTTTAAACCAAAAAACAAAACCTCAGGAGTTACAGTATTTTAATGTGGTCCAGAAATTGTACAAATAAATAACTCAGTCCTTATAACCTTACGTGGTAGATAAGATTTTTTTTTATATGAGAAAACCGACGCACAGAGACTTAAATAACTTGCCCAAATTCACCTTATAGTAAGCTGTGTGACTGTGATTCAAATTTAGGAGTCTGTCTACCTCAAGTCTTTGCTAAAATTTCACCTTTGCAATGATGCTTACCGTAAGCACCATATTTAAAATTACAAACCACTTACCTGACATGCGTCTTTATTCTGCTTTATATTCTCCTAGCACTTATCACCTTTCAACATAATCTATACTTTTGTATTTTTAAGTATTTTTCTTCCGGAATCAGAATGTAACTGCACAGGGACTTGGATTTTGACTTTTTGTTTGGCAATGTTAACCCAGCACCTAGAACAGAACCTAGCAGGAAGTAAGTGTATATTAAATATTTGTTGTTGATTGTTCTTACTCTAAAGAGACGGAAGTCTAGCAGAGGAGACCTAACAGCAATATACAGAGACTTTTTGCCATAAATCCCATATTTGTTGTATATGGTGGTTGAGCAATTAGAATGCACTCTGCTGGATGTTGTAGGGTAGAAAGGATTCCCTCCAACCCCCACCACAGTTCCCAGGAGGCATTATACCTTTTTGAGACAAAGTACTCCTTCCTTTTATACATCAAGGTGTCTGTGTACACCAAATTATAATCTCAGTGTTACTTAGCATGGGATTGGATTAAAATAAATCAGTGGTCTTTAGGGGTAATACATTCATACTGACAAGCCCATCAGTACCAAAAATGAAACATGTCTCTGTAATTGGAATATTTTCTGATTTGGGGACTTTACATTCAATACATTTGGTTGGATTTCACCTTGCTGTTTTACATCAACCATGCATTTCAGAGACTTCATTCCCTGATCACCCTGATTATATTTGGATATTTCTTAGTTTCCTCAGCCATATATTTATTGATAGAGCATTTCTTTTTTTTTTTTTTTTTTTTTTTTTTTGAGACAGAGTCTCGCTCTGTCGCCCAGACTGGAGTGCAGTGACGCAATCTCGGCTCACTGCAAGCTCCGCCTCCCGGGTTCACGCCATTCTCTTGCCTCAGCCTCCCAAGTAGCTGGGACTACAGGCGCCCGCCACCTCGCCTGGCCAGTTTTTTGTATTTTTAGTAGAGACGGGGGTTTCACCATGTTAGCCAGGATGGTCTCGATCTCCTGACCTCGTGATCCGCCCATCTCGGCCTCCCAAAGTGCTGGGATTACAGGCTTGAGCCACCGCGCCCGGCGATAGAGCATTTCTTAGACTAGGTTACTTTTATGCGTGGTTACATTTATTCATATTAATTCATTAACTTGAATTTTTCCTAATCTCAGGCTGACTTTTCTTTTCAAAACTTCTCCTTTCATTACCTCTGATCAGGCTGACATTATTTTCAAGTTCTGAAGTTACCTATAGTCACCTATTTATTAACTACATTCTGTTTTTACATTTTGAGTATAATCTCATTCAGCTGGGCTTATGGATTTGTGTTTTGTTTTTTCCTGACTTGTATAGGTTCCCTGACTATTGTGGTGGTGGTGTTCTAAGTTTGTTTTTTGTTGTTTTTTTTAAACTTTTATTTTCATCCTACCAGCTTTATGACTTTGGATATCTTTTCTGTAGTTTCTTTTTCTTCCAGAATCAGATTAGCCATTGTCTTATTTCTGTACTTTCTTTGTTTTCTAAGGTCTAAGGTTTTTTGGTTTCTGTAAATTTAGGGTTGTTTCTCATGTTGAAGAGTCACTTAAGGATAGATAGTAGGGTGTTTTTTGTTAATAGATGATGATCATACTTTACTTTTGTTTTTTTTTTTCTTTTGAGACTGTGTTTTGCTTTTGTCGCCCAGGCTGGAATGCAATGGCGCAATCTCCGCTCACTGCAACCTCTGCCTCGTGGATTCAGGCAATTCTCCTGCCTCAGCCTCCAGAGTAGCTATAAGCACCTCCCAATTACAGGTGCCTGCCGCCACACACAGCTAATTTTTGTATTTTTAGTAGAGACAGGGTTTCGCCATGTTGGCCAGGCTGGTGTCAAACTCCTGACCTCAGGTGATCCACCTGCCTCGGCTTCCCAAAGTGCTGGGATTACAGGCATGAGCCCCTGCACCTGGCCTACTTTTGGGTTGTTTACCTACATTTTTATTTTTCCATGTGTTAAGTAAAATAAAACATTCTTCAGTATGTAGAAGGTACTGTTTTAAACATTGTATGTTTATTTGAAAGTCTGGAAAGATACTCAAAACTCAGCATGAATATATGTAACATACAGGAGATTTTAAAAACGTAAAGCATAACACAATACAGAAAAATGAAAAGTATACAGCTTAATGAAGTATCACAAGGCATAGATAGTGAGCTTTTGGGTGTGGCAGTGAGTGGTGCTCCCTGGAGTTGGGTGACATGTCAGTTCTGTATTCAGTCATAAGCGAGACAGGGCCCTTGATTTTAGGTTTAGAAGTTACAGCTTTGTTTGGGAGACGGTGAAGAGCCAGAAGAGGGATCTGATGAGACAGTGTTTAGGATGGATTATAGTTAACAAATCTAGAGTTAAGGAAGACCAGTTAAAAGATCATAATGTTAGGCTGGGCGTGGTGGGTCATACCTGTAATCCTAGCACTTTGTTTGGGAGGCCAAGGTGGGCAGATCACCTGAGATCAGGAGTTCGAGACCAGCCTGGCCAACATGGTGAAATCCCGTCTCTACTAAAAATACAAAAATTAGCTGGGCATGGCGTTGCACACCTGTAATCCAAGCTACGTGGGAGGATGAGGCAGGAGAATTGCTTGAACCCTGGAGGCGGAAGTTACAGTGAGCCGAGGTTGCACCATTGCCCTCCAGCCTGGGCAAGAGAGCGAGACTCTGTCTTCAATAAAAAAAAGATTATAATGATAATAGCTACCACTTACATAGCAGTTGCTATGTGCCAGGCATAGTACTTGATAGACACATATATTTCTCCTGTTTATAAACTATTGTTATCCTCATTACAAGATTCTTAGTATCTAGTATCCATATACTAAGTATTCTAGATTACTAGATCCTTAGTAAATAGAGACTAGATACTAAGGATACTTAGTATATTGATATCCTTAGTATATGGATACTAAGACACCTTATGTAACTTGCACAAGATTACACATCTCTAAGTGATGTGCCAAGAATCAAATCCTAGGCACTCTATCTCTAGAGTTTGGGTTCTTAATTAATGCATTGTTACCACATATACCAAAATAGAGAAAACTAGAGTTTAAATGAAGGTGATATTAGTAGGAATGGAGAAAAATGTCAAGAAATACAGCGCAGGATCTCTGAGAGTTGAACACAGGGAGGGAAGACAGTGTTGTTTCCAGCTAAAGAAGTGAGCAGTAGAGCAGTAGACCATTGGGAGGTTTTTTTTTGTTTTTGTTTTTTGTTTGTTTGTTTGTTTGTTTTTTGGTGATGGAGTCTAGCTGTGTTGCTCAGGCTGGACTGCAGTAATACAATCTCGGCTCACTGCAAGCTCCGTCTCCCAGGTTCATGCCATTCTCCCGCCTCAGCCTCCTGAGTAGCTGGGACTACAGACGCCTGCCACCATGCCTGGCTAATTTTTTGTATTTTTAGTAGAGACTGAGTTTTCACTGTGTTAGCCAGGATGGTCTCGATCTCCTGACCTCATGATCTGCCCGCCTCGGTGTCCCAAAGTGCTGGGATTACAGGCGTGAGCCACTGAGCCCAGCCGACCATTGGGAGTTGTATGCCAGAATTACTAAGAGGTTGGGACTGGTTATCTTTGAGGATGAACAGAAAACAGCAAAGCACAGGCCATGCGTGGTGTGATCCAAGCTATTGTGTTGGTGGGCGCCTGTAATCCCAGCTCTTTGGGAGGCTGAGGCAGGAGAATGGCTTGAACCCGGGAGGCAGAGCTTGCAGTAAGCCCAGATCGTTCCACGGCACTTCAGCCTGGGCAACAGGACGAGACTCCGTCTCAACAAAAAAGAAAAAGAAAACAGCAAAGCACAAAAAGAATTAAGGAGGTCTGAAGCAGTGCCTATATTTTAAAGGTGAGAAGTTGAATCATGGAACCAAGAGTATTTTGTAAACCAAGGGATCGAAGCATTTTTAAAAAGTAGAGGGCAGGCACAGTGGCTCACATTTCTAATCCCAGCACTTTGGGAGGCCAAGCTGGGAGGATCACCTGAAGCCAGAAGTTCGAGACCAGCCTGAGCAACATAGTGAGACCCCCTCCCCCACCTCTAAAATAAAAAATAAAAATTGACTGAGCACAGTGGCTCAAACCTGTAATCCCAGCAGTTTAGGAGGCCAAGGCAGGTGGATAACTTGAACCCAGGAGTTCAAGACCACCCTGGGTAATGTGGCGAAACCCTGTCTCTACAAAAACTAGCTGGGTGTGGTTGCGCCTGCCTGTAGTCCCAGCTACTCAGGAGGTTGAGGGAGAGAATTGCTTGAACCCAGGAGGCAGAGGTTGCAGTGAGCTGAGATTGTGCCGTTGCACTCACTGCACCCCAGCCTGGGCGACAGAGCAAGACTCGTCTCAAAATAATAAAATACATAATCATTAGCCAGGCATGGTGGCACATGCCTGTAGCCCCAGCTGCTACTGAGGAGGCGGAGGCAGGAGGATCTCTTGAGCTCAGGAATTTGAGGCTACAGTGAGCCATGATTGTGCCACTGTACTCCAACCTGGGTGACGAAGCAAGGCTGTATCTCTGAAAATAAATAAAGAAGTGATCAGTTCTGTAGAAGTCAGTGAGGTCGAGAAAAGGCTATTGGATTTAGCTATTGGGAGATAGTTGTGAATGTACTAAAGAGCTGTAGAGGCAGAAACTAAATTGGAGTTTACAGAGTAGATGGGGAGGTGATTTAAACTCATGTTTAAAGACAAAGCTAAGGAAGGATATCACAACTATAGTGTTATAACATGTATATCATTGGGTATTAGAATAGACTGCTGTTTAAGTTTTCAAGGAGCCCTAAATTTGTGTTGAGTACATCCTATTTAAACCTCATTTGTTGATATTTGAATTGACTCAGACAACTGACCCCCTGCACCCCCAAACATACTTTTAAAAAAATGAATTTAAAGCTTGAATAAGCTTGGCCTTCTGTGAAAATAACGTGGAATATTTTATTTTGCAACTGTGTCTACTTTATGAAAACTTTTTTTTGTCGTTCTTTTGCTGCTTTTTCTCTATGCTAACTTACTGATTCTACAAGGTCGTGAGAGACTTAAAATTTAACAAAATACTAACATTTCCTCTCTTAAAACTTCACTTTTAAAGAACTATCAGTGCTCTCAATATTTAAGGAGATTTTAGCCAAAGAATAGATGAGAATACTACATCTCTAGGTTAAAATTTCAGATTAAGTTTGTCTTCTCTGTTTTTTACTTTTTAGGAATTTTTTTCTGGTAGTGCATGTGAAAATGTGAAAAATAGAAAGTGAAAGTCCCCATCTCTGTCATCCAGTGTTAATTACTGTTAACAGTGTTGAACTTACTTCTTGGAGATTAGATGACTTCGATTTAATGCCTGTGCTAGTCTTCCTTAGGAAATAAGATATATGCAAGATAATTCATCTAGAGATGTTTATAACATCAGAAAAAATTGCAGGCAACCTAAGTATAATACATTCAGCAATTTGTTAAATAGATTCATGTAATGACTGAAATACTATTCATTAAATTTTTAGAGTAATATTTAATGACATGAAAAAATGTTGATATTACCAGAAAAAACTTATAAAACATATATAGTATTATCTTAGTTTTAAATCATGTAAATATGTTTGCACAGGAAAAAAGATGGTTTTGCACCAAGAGATTAAAAGAGGTTGTCTGTGGATGGCTGAAATTAAGGGTGACATTTTCATTTTCCAGGTATAATGGGCATGTATTGCTTTTATTTTATATTGCTTTTGTTAGAACTGTTTTGAAAGATACATTAAAAATTTTTTTAATGTATACTCTATATAGGGGACTCCCCCAAAACATTTTTTTTTCTCCCACATTGTTGAGTCTTTCTTGCTGCCTAGTGCTTATTTGGAGAGAATGGCAAGGCATTCACTATGCAAATCAAAGATTCTCTTATATCACTTTTAAGATTGTCTTCCAGGTTTCTTAGGAAATGTTTTTTCCTAGTATTATCCCCGCCCACCCCTTTTCTTGTTTTGTAAGGAAACAAAATCTTTTTTTATCCTCAGGAATGTGGTAGCATTTATTTTCTTTTTTAATGTACCAAAATATACATAACATAAAATTGACCATTTTAACCATTTTTAAGCATATAGTTCGTTAAGTACATTCACACTGTTCTGCAACCGTCAGCACCATCCAGCTCCAGAACTTTTTCATCTTCCAGAACTGAAACTCTGTACTCCCAGTTCCTGTCTCCTTCTAGTCCCTGATAACCACTATTCTTTCTGTCTCTGAATGTGACTGTTCTGTGAATCTCATATTCCTAGACTAATCATATTTGTCTTTTTTTTTGAGACGGAGTCTCGCTCTGTCACCCAGGCTGGAGTGCAGTGGTGCGATCTCTGCTCACTGCAACCTCCGCCTCTCGGGTTCACGCCATTCTCGTGCCTCAGCCTCCCGCGTAGCTGGGACCACAGGCGCCCGCCACCTCGCCCGGCTAATTTTTTGTGTTTTTAGTAGAGATGGGGTTTCACTGTGTCAGCAAGGATGGTCTCGATCTCCTGACCTCGTGAACCGCCCACCTTGGTCTCCCAAAGTACTGGGATTACAGGCGTGAGCCACCGCACCCGGCCTTGTCTTTTATGACCTGCTTATTTCACTTAATGTATCTTCAGAGTTCATCCATATTGTAGCATGTGTTAAAATTTCCTTTTTTTTAAAAAAAAAGAATGATATTCCATTGTATGGACCACGTTTCGTTGGTCTGTTCATCTGTCAATGGACACTTGGGCTGCTTCCCCTTTTGGGAATTGTAAATAATGCTGCTATGATTATGAACATGAATGTACAAATATTTGTGCAAGTCCCTGCATTTGCTTCTTTGGCTATATACCCAAAAGTGGAATTGCTGGATCATATAGAAATTCTGTGTTTAACTTTTTGAGGAATTGCCTTACTATTTTACATTATCACCAGCAACACACAAGGATTGCAGTTTCTCTGTATCCTCACCAGCAATTGTTACTTTCTCCTTTTGTGTGTGTGTGTGTGAATAGCCATCCTAATGTGTGTGAAGTGTTATCTCAATGTGGTTTTGATTTGTGTTTCTCTAATGACTGGTGATGTTGAGCATCTTTTCATGTGTTTATTGGCTATTTATCTTTGGAGAAATCTCTAGTCACATCTTTTGCTTATTTTTTGTTTGCTTGTTTTGCAAAGGAGTTCTTTAAATATTCCGGAGACATATATATATATATATGTGTGTGTGTGTGTGTGTGTGTGTGTGTATATATATGTGTATGTGTGTGTGTATATATATATATGTGTATGTGTGTGTGTATATATATATGTGTGTGTGTGTGTGTATATATATGTGTATGTGTGTGTGTGTATATATATAAAACCCTATATACCTTATCAGTATATGATTTGCAAATTTTTTCCTATTCTGTAGGTTGCCTTTTCACTCCATTGATAGTGTTCTCTGTGCATGAAGGGTGCTCATTTTGATGGGGTCTAACTTAACATACTTTTATTTTGTTGTCTGTGCTTTTGGTGTCATCTAAGAAATCATTGCCAAATCCAATGCTGTTTTCTCTTAAGAGTTCCTAAATTGGTTTTTAGTTCTTTATTCTCTCATATAGTTTTAAGTTATCATCTCAACTTCCCCCTCTTTTATTTCTTTCAAAGGATGTAATTTCTGTCATCTTTTGATGTTGACATTAAAAAGAATAAAACTATTATGTCAGACTTTACGTGTATCTACTGCATTCTAAAAACCAGTTAGTTGATATGTTGTGGAACATTTAAAAATAAGAACATGAACAAACTCTTAGCAGACAAAGTTTACCTTCATTCTTTTTTTCTCTCTTTTAATTTGCATTTTCAGTCGACTTAACCCGCTGCATTTTATGTTGATGTGAAATTTTTTTCCATACAAGCCGTTTATTTGAAATGCCAACTATATGTAAGACAGTCAGTGTTAGCATGTTTATCAATAACAGTAGAAAAATAGAACCAGTGAAAACCTCTGTTTAGCTGTAATGGTACTCAAAAGAGAATTGTATCCTTTAAAAATGTTTTACACAGGTGAATTCAAGTTTGGAGGTACCTAAATAAAAATACTACATATTTCTTTAAAAACTTTTATATGCAAATAAAGTATAAGCAAGTTGTACAAAGTACTGGTTATGCAGGTTGTAGACGACACTTGAATAGGACATGAAATCAGTTTAAGAAAAATTTCTGAGCCTTAAAGGGCTTCTGAGTGCCAAGAAATAAAACATTTGTGGATGGAGTTGTTAGAATTAATGCTCTGTCAATCAAAACAACAACATATTATCTACTTGGATTTGAAATGATAAAACGTAGAAAGTAAGATTTTTAAAATTATTTCACTAATCTCTATCATTCCAATTTTGTGAGCAAGAAAAGTAAGATTTTATTAGCTCTCACATGGTTGAAGTTCCCTTACCCACGCAATTAGTTCATGTATCTGTGGATGTATCGTAGTTATTGCTAAAGACAGTGCTCTCTTGAAAATGCCTGGCATGGGCCTGGCACATGGGTGCTCATTACATACTCTTCTTACTTTCTTGCCTCTGGGTTGGGGAGGCACTGCACTGCAAAGGTAGCCCTTCCATTCTGAAGACATTGCTAGGAGAGAGTCTGGACTTCTACCTGTGACCAGGGTGAAGGGATAATTCTTGCCTTGTCAGAGATGGATCAGTGACTACGAAAAACCTACCCTGTGATCTTTTTCAGTCTAAGCATTAAAAGCTCCTAAAGCAAAACAAACAAACAAAAAATCAAGACTGTGTTTTGTGTATCAGTTCCATTGTTTTATAAATGTAAGTATTGTTCATATAAATAAGTAGACAGTAATGAAAGGAGTTATGCTTAGCAGTGCCACTCAGTTTTTTGTTTGTTTGTTTGTTATGCATCAAAATCACTTGCCAAAATGATTTTAATGTTCTTTTAGCTTTATTAGGTCTCCTTTCAATTTTATTGAAAGCAGAGAATTGAAAACCACCTAATAAGGGAAGGTATTTGTTGCCTTTCTTTAGTCATTCAATTTTTTTTTTTTTTTTTTTTTGAGATGGAGTCTCACTCTATCACGAGGCTGCAGTGCAGTGGCGTGATCTCAGCTCACTGCAACCTCTGCCTCCCAGGTTCGAGCAATTCTCCTGCCTCAGCCTCCCAAGTAGCTGGCACTACAGGCGCGCGCTGCCACACCCAGCTAATTTTTGTATTTTTTGTACAGATGGGGTTTCACCATGTTAGCCAAAATGGTCTCTATCTCTTGACCTCGTGATCCGCCCGCCTCAACCTCCCAAAGTGCTGGGATTACAGGAATGAGCCACTACGCCCAGCCTACTCATTCAGTTTCTTGACACCTGCACCAGTGTTTTTCTTTGGCTTTGTGAAAGTTAATACCTTGAAGTGTCTACAATAGTGACATTCAGAATGGGTGAGAGATAGAACTTTCTTTTTTTATTTTATTTATTTATTTAGATTTAATTTTATTTATTTTTAAAATTATAAGTTAAATTTAAGTTCTAGGATACATGTGCAGAACGTTCAGCTTTGTTACATAGGTATATATGTGCCATGGTGGTTTGCTGCACCCATCAACCCATCATTTACATTAGGTATTTCACCTAATGCTGTCCCTCCTCATGCCCCCCAGTCCCCAAAAGGCCCCAGTGTGTGGTGTTCCTCTCCCTGTGTCCATGTGTTCTCATTGTTCAACTCACACTTATGAGTGAGAACATGCGGTGTTTGGTTTTCTGTTCCTGTGTTAGTTTGATGAGAATAATGACTTCCAGCTTCATCCATGTCCTGCACAGGACATGAACTCATCCTTTTTATGGCGGCATAGCATTTCCATGATATATATGTGCCACATTGTCTTTATCCAGTCTATCATTGATGTGCATTTGGGTTGGTTCCAAGTCTTTGTTACTGTGAATAGTGCTGCAGTAAACATGCGAGTGCATGTGTTTTTATAGTAGAATTATTTATAATCCTTTGGGTATATACCCAGTAATGGGATTGCTGGGTCAAATGGTATTTCTGGTTTTGGATCCTTAAGAAATCACCACACTGTCTTCCACAATGGTTGAAGTAATTTATACTCCCACCAACAGTGTAAAAGTGTGCCTATTTCTCCACATCCTCTCCAGTATCTGTTGTTTCCTGACTTAATGATCACTATTCTAACTGGTGTGAGCTGGTATCTCATTGTGGTTTTAGAACTCTCTTTTTTAAAATGGAGAAAGGCAAATGAATGGGATGCCTTGTGCCTTTTCAGGCTGATCAGTTTTAAGAAAAAGGACGTGAAAGTTGATAATTTGGAAGTAGATTCCCTTTAAATATTCCTTGGAAATTGAAAATATTCCTTGGAAATTTTCCTTGGAAAATGGGGAAAAAAAAGTTGTACATTACACTACACTGATCTAAGATGTAAATATTTGTCTTAAAAATAATACACCACCCAAGGTGTAAGTATTCTTTTTTCAAACGTCCTCAAATATAGGTACATTGATAAAGATGGTGACAAATCATATACATCATTTACTATTTTTGAAGTACCTATCTAATTTTTACACAGATTATTGTGGTGTAAATATCCTTTTATTGTGAACCAACCAAATATTTTGCTCAAATCAAAAATAAATGCCCAGATAAAACAACATTCAACAATAGAGTAAAGCCAGTCTGGGATGTGATCCAGGGACTCAAATGTTTGGTGTTTTTTTCCTAAAGCACTGCCTGTTTTTCTAAACTGATCAGTTTTCGGAGTAGTAGGGCATAGAATTATAGAGTTGTTAGGAACCTTTGACTTTGACTTCTGTCTTTGATTTGTTTGTTTGTGACAGAGTCTTGCTCTGTCACCCAGGCTGGAGTGCAGTGGCACGATCTCTACTTACTGCAACCTCCGTCTCCTGGGTTCAAGCGATTTTCCTGCCTCAGCCTCCCAAGTAGCTGGGACTACATGCACACGCCACCACGCCCAGCTGTTTTTGTATTTTAGTAGAGACTTGGTTTCACAATGTTGGCCATGCCCAGGCTAGTCTCTTATCCTGACCTCAAGCGATCTGCCCACCTCGACCTTCCAAAGTACTGGGATTACAGGCATGCGCAACCGCGCCTGGCCCTATCTTTTTTTGTTTGCTTTTGTTTGTTGTTTGTATTTTAGATGCCTTTGACTTACAATGTGAAAATACTGTATATGATTTCAGAGTGGTGTGTGAGCTTTGCAATACTTTATGACAGAACCTCTAGCTCATAAAGCAGCCCATTAGCCTCTAGTCTATTTATTGTACTAAAATGAAGTTACATAGAGCAGTATGGTTTTTACAACAGATTAACATACTTAAACAGTTTTGTTTTGTTTTGAGGCAGGGTTGTTGCCCAGGCTGGAGTGCAATGGCTCGATCATAGGTCACTGCAGCCTCCACCTCCCAGGCTCAAATCATCCTCCCACTTCAGTCTACCAAGTAACTGGGACCACAGCTGTGCACCACCATGCCTGGCTTATTTTTTTGCAATTTTAGTAGAGATGGAGTTTTGCTACATTGCCCACGTTGTTCTGTTACTTGTGAGCTCAAAGCAATCCACCCGCCTAGGTCACCCAAAATGCTGGGATTACAGGCATGAGCCACTGTGCCCAGCCCCTAAACAGTTTTTTAATTCAGCTGTTGCATTATCTGGGTTAAACTGGGCAAAATATATAGTAATAACTCTTTCATTGTTCAAGCCAAAATTGTAAATCTGATGGACCAGTTATTTTGAGGTTGCTGCTGGTGATTAGGTGGCAGTATTTTGGTGAGTCTGTATCTTCCTTAGGTCTTTCTAACTTCTATAGCCTTAAAATAAATGAGTACCTACTATAATAAACTATTACAACTTTTTGTCAGTGGTGGAAAACTTTACTGTCAAGACTACTTTTTATAAAGTGGTTATGAACTATAAACCAGTAAATCTTATATTAGCTGCTTCATAGACATTGCTGATACTTGTTTATCATGAAATAGTTATTCTAGATACTAACTTGTAGTTTCTTGGGGAGATGCAAAATGATTCTGCACAAAAAGCAGCTGTTACTAACTGGTAATCAAAGAATACTCTTTGGAGGAATTTAAATTGGGAGTTTTGTAAAGAAAAACTTAGATGGCTTTATTAATTTTTCTTAAAGGATGGGTCGTCAGTTAAGGAAGTTGGAACCTACCACCGGACACGTGCTTTAAGATCTTTGAGAAAAGATGCACAGAATTCTTCAGATTCTAGTTTTGAGAAGAATGTGGAAGTAACGGAGCAACTTGCTAATGGCAGGCATTTTACAAGGTAATACAAGATGGTTGAACACTAATTCAAAATGGTTTTAAAGCGGTAATTTAGGATTTGCATTTAATTTTTGAACTGTATTTTTGACTGGTCATCAAGGTTCCACGGCTATAACATGTAGTTTATTTGAAAATAAATGATCACAAGTGAGTATTACTAAATAAAAAATTAATATGTGACCGGGTGCGGTGGCTCACGCCTGTAATCCCAGCACTTTGGGAGGCCGAGGCGGGCGAATCACCTGAGGTCAGGAGTTTGAGACCAGCCTGACCAACATTGAGAAACCCCATCTCTCCTAAAATTACAAAATTAGCTGGTGGCGCATGCCTGTAATCCCAGCTACTCGAGAGGCAGAGGCGGGAGAATCACTTGAACCCAGGAGGCGGAGGTTGCAAGAGCCGATATCATGCCATTGCATTCCAGCCTGGGCAACAAGAGCGAAACTCAGTCTCAAAAAAAAAAAAAAAATTAATACGTGGCCGGGCACAGTGGTTCACACCTCTAATCCCAGCACTTTGGGAGACTGAGACAAGCGGATCACAAAGTCAGGAGTTTGAGACCAGCCAGGCCAATATGGTGAAACCCCATTTCTACTTAAAAAAAATTAACTGAGCATGGTGGCACGCACCTGAGGTCCCAGCTACTCGGGAGGCTGAGGCAGAAGGATCGCTTGAACCCAGGAGGCAGAGGTTGCAGTGAGCTGAGATCGTGCCACTGTACTTTAGCCTGGGCAACAAAGCGAGACTCCATCTCAAAAAAAAAAAAAATTTAGTATGTACACATTCGTACTTTTATTATTCGAATATGATACCTGTGATATGTATGAGTACAGATAACAAGGTTGGCTGATGTATAATCAATTCTCACGTATTTGAGTATCTAAAGAGACCTTTTGTGACTATAACTTAGCTCGTGATTTATGGCTCCACTTAATGGTCTATACAAAGCCTTCATTCATAATCGTAGTTCTGTTTCTGATTGCTTGCTATAAAGTTGTTTTTTTTTTTATCAATTCTGAGTCATTTATGAATTTCTATGTGTTGGTGTAATTTCTAAAGCAGTCTGTACATATGGTTTTTTGGTTTTGTTTTTAGTCTAATGAGGTGGCATGAAATCCATTTTAAATTCAAAGAAATCAATTTTAATGGATCAGGTAGTTTGGCTAAATTCATGGAACTGGAATATCTTTGGTTCAGGGCAAAAAGCCCCAGTTAGAGCAAAATTTGTTTGATGAAATAATTGTTTTGGCTGGGCACCATGGCTCACGCCTGTAATCCTAGCACTTTGGGAGGCCAAGGCAGAAGGATCACTTCAGTTGGGGAGTTTGATACCAGCCTGGGCAACATAACGAGACGCTATCTCTACAAAAAATAAAACAGTTATCTGGGCATGGTGGCACACACCTATAGTCCCAGCTACTATGGAGGCTGAGGCAGGAGGATCACTTGAGCTGGGGAGTTCAAGGCTGCAGTGAGCTATAATTACACCACTGAGAGTGAGACCCTGTTTCCAAAAACAAAGAATCGTTCTTAGATTACTTCTTATAAATAAACAATTTGTAATGACTTAGAAGACTGAAATCCTCCTGCTCTTAAATAGAATTTTGATTTTTTTGTTTGTTTGTTTGTTTTGAGACAAAGTCTCACTCTGTTGCCCATGTTGGAATGCAGTGGCATGATCTCAGCTTACTGCAACCTCTGCCTCCCTGGTTCAAGCGATCCTCCTGCCTCAGCCCACCTAGTAACTGGGATTACAGGCACACACCACCATGCCCAGCTAATTTTTGTATTTTTAGTAGAGATGGGGTTTCGCCATGTTGGCCAGGCTGGTCTCGAACTCCTGACCTCACGTGATCCACCCACCTCAGCCTCCCAAAGTGCTGGGATTACAGGCGTGAGCCACCATGCCGGCCTGGAATTTTGATTGTTTTATTTTGTATGCCATATTTTCTAGATAAGCGAGGTTATGCCCTTTTGAGTTTTTGATTTTTTTCTCAGCTATTTCATCATTCTTTTAATACATATTTTTAAATTTACATCTTATTTCATCCATTGTTTAGGGAGTGTTTTATACTGTATTTTATGAAATCAGCAGTTAAAGGCATATGACAATGTTTATGGGACACTAAAAAAGAAAAAACACAGTTGCCATCAATAAGATGCATTCCAATTTCAGAGATGTTAAAATGGGGGAAATGTACAACAATGAAGTACAATATAAACTAGCCCGATATTTCTGAAATTTGAAATCTTAAGGTTTATTCTTCTGGGGTAAGGTAGTGGTCCATTAACTGCCTCTGAGAACTTAAAATTGTTTTTCATGATCTGAAGAAAAAAATAAACATTTTAGGCCCCCTAAATTGTTACCTTATAGAGAATTGCCATAAAATTTGATGCCATACATTTGTGTTTACAGTTGAATTGGCATCAAGTAGTACTACTTTAGTTATCTTAGATTAATGAGATAAGAACAGAATCAGACTTGAATACATAAATGATGCATCTGCTTCTGTATGAAAGGCAATGTGATGTGATAGCATGACATACTATTTAAATAAATGTTTGGCACACTTCCAATAAAGAGAAGTGGATGAGTTGCCTCATCATGATACCAGCAGTATATAGCAAATATGATACACAACATGCCAAACTCAAGAGAAACTGATAGCAGTCAGTACCACATTCATACACCAAATGGTTATTTCATTTTAGCAAAACCCCTTATTACATTAATTTTTTTATGGTTTTATAGTTTTATTTGTATAAAACTTATAGACGAACTTCTATTTAGTTTGGTTTACATAGTCATACAAAAAAATTAATGTTGGAAGTCCTGTTTTTACCTTTGAAAGGATCTGTACATTATTCAAGTTTATAAAACATTGTGCTTGGCTTTATGTTAGAAAGGTTTTAAGGGAGTATAATAAAATAAATGCTTTCGATCTGGATTTAAAGAGGAATGACTTGGTATTTTAATTAGATTACTTCTAAAATATAGAATTTCTATCTTTTTTATTAATTATTTTTTTCTTTGTGAGACTATTACCTTGCTCTGTCACCCAGGCTGGAGTGTAGTGGCATGATCATGGCTCACCGTAGCCTCAAACCCCCAGGCTCAAGTGAACCAGTGGTCCTCCCACCTCAGCCTCCCAAGTAGCTGGGACTACAAGTTTGCACCACCACACCTGGCTCTTTTTTTTTGGAGACGGAGTCTCACTCTTTTTGCCCAGGCTAGAGTGCAGTGGCACAATCTTGGCTCACTGCAACCTCAGCCCCTTGGCTTCAAGTGATTCTCCTGCCTCAGCCTCTGAGTAGCTGAGATTACAGGCATGCCCTACCATACCCAGCTAATTTTTGTATTTTTAGGAGAGATAGGATTTCACCATGTTGGCCAGGCTGGTGTAGAACTCCTGACCTCAAGTGATCTGCCTGCCTTGGCCTCCCAAAGTGCTGGGATTACATGCGTGAGCCACCACCACACCCTGCCTCATTTTTAAATTTTTTGTAGAGATGGAGTCTCACCATGTTACCCAGGCTTGTCTTGAACTTTTTTGGACTCAAGCAATCCACCCTGCCTCAGCCTCCCAAAGTGCTGGGATTACAGGCACTAGCCACTGTGCCTGGCCATATTAATTTCTTAATAACAGCTTTATTGAGATATAATTTATACACCATACAATTCACAATTCTAAAGTGTACAATTCCATGGTGTGTGTGTGTGTGTGTGTGTGTGTGTGTGTGTGTATTTTTTTTTGAGATGGAGTCTTGGCTCACTGCAACCTCTACCTCCCAGGTTTAAGCAATTTTCCTAACTCAGCCTCCTGAGTAGCTGGGATTACAGTCATGTGCCACCATGCCCAGCTTTTTTTTTTTTTTTAGACAGAGTTTTGCTCTTGTCGCCCAGGCTGGAGTGCAATGGCATGATCTCGGCTCACTGCAACCTCCGCCTCCCGGGTCTAAGCGATTCTCCTGCCCCAGCCAACCAAGTAGCTGGGACGTGCCACCACGTCCACGGTACAGATTTCCTGTACAAAAATCCTCTCCCTACATTCAGGTCATTATTACAAATAGTGATGATTATTTTGCGTAATGGTAACATCAGTATCTGTTTGCATAAGGCTTATATAAAAGAGCCTACAGTATTTTGAGTCCTTTTCATATACTTTCCCTGTTTCTTTTTCACTGTTGTCAGCATGCCTGACTATAGAAATCTCTTTATTTCCTTCCTTTTCATTCTTTTTTTTAACTCTTTGTTTTCAATCTACTTGAGGCTCAAAGACCAGAGGATCAAGATTCTTAGAGAAAGACAGAAGGATATGAGTAACTGTGTCATGAGGGCAGGATCTACATACGTACTTGATCCTGGGGCTCAACTAGGGTACAGTGATTATGTATAGTCTTCACAGAGGGTACACAGAACCTCTGAAGGAATGTTTAAACTTATGTATACCGTAGCTTTCATCAGATTTGCAGAGGTTGACAAAGTCCAGCTGCATAGTTTTGTAAATAGTTTCCTTGGAACACTGCCATGCCCATTCATTTTGTGTGTGGCTCCTTTCACCCTGTAATGTTAGGTAGCTGTGACAGAGGAGACTGTATGGCTCACAAGCTTAAAATATTTACTGCGTAGCAATTGAAGGAGAAGTTTACCAACCCTTGGAAGGTTGCTTTCCTCCTGCAGGCAAAAAGAAGGCAGTGGGGTGGGTGGTTCAGAAAAATAGTGCTTTAGTCATTCTATTTCTAGCGTCTGAAAGGGGCCTGATTTATAAAATGTATAGACCTACATGGTATAGAGGGAGGAGCTCCTTTATGAGAAAAGTCTGTGAGCCTTTGAAGAAACTAAGCCTTTACCTACTCAAAAGTTTGTTTGTTTGTTTTTTGAGATGGAACCCGTGCTCTGTCGCCCAGGCTGGAATGTAGTGGTGCAATCTTGGCTCACTGCAGCCACTGCCTCCCAGGTTCAAGTGATTCTCCTGCCTCAGCCTCTTGAGTAGGTGGGACTACAGGTACCTGGCTGACCCTTTTTTTTTTTTTTTTTTTTTTTAAGTAGCAATGGGGTTTCACCATGTTGGCCAGGCTGGTCTTGAACTCCTGATCTCAAGTGATCCACCCACCTCAGCCTCCCAAAGTGCTGGGATAACAGGCATGAGCCAATGTGCCCAGCCAGAAGTTTTTATTTTCTTCTTAATTCTTACCTGTCTTCCAAGACAGATGAGGAATCAATGAAGACTTACTTTGTTAACGAGAATATATAAGTTAACTCATCTGGGAAAGATGGTTTTATTTTATTTTACGTTGTAATATTTGAAATTCCACATATAAACCAGCTCACTTGCAAATAGCTTGATACATAGGTCGATAAACAGGTGCAGCCTAAATATGGAAAATTGAGTCACTAAAAACAAATTAATGGCACATACTGTTTTGCTTAGATTTTTTTTGTTTTTTCTTTTTTTGTGTGTGGCGGGGTCTCACTATGTCGCCCAGGCTGGAGCGCAGTGGCACAATCTCAGCTCACTGCAAGCTCTGCCTCGCAGGTTCACGCCATTCTCCTGCCTCAGCCTTCCCAGTAGCTGGGACTACAGGCGCCCAGTACCACGCCCGGCTAATTTTTTTGTATTTTTAGTAGAGACGTGGTTTCACCTTGTTGGCCAGGATGGTCTCGATCTGCTGACCTCATGATCCGCCCATCTCGGCCTCCCAAAGTGCTGGGATTACAGGCATGAGCCACCGTGCCTGGCCCCCTCATCTTTTTCCTAAAACTCTACTAAGCAGCCGGGTGCGGTGGCTCAGGCCTGTTATCCCAGCACTTTGGGAGGCCGAGGCGGGTGCATCACGAGGTCAAGAGATCGAGACCATCCTCGCTAACACGGTGAAACCCCATCTCTACTAAAAATACAGAAAAAATTAGCCGGGCATGGTGGCGGGTGCCTGTAGTCCCAGCTACTCAGGGAGGCTGAGGCAGGAGAATGGCGTGAACCCAGGAGGCGGAGCTTGCAGTGAGCCGAGATCGCGCCATTGCACTCCAGCCTGGATGACACAGCGAAACTCCGTCTCAAAAAAAAAGATGAAGGGGATATTTTTTATAGGGCTTGGAAGATGTTTCCAGTTCACAGATTGTGTTTGCCAGTTTGTAGATGGAATAGATCATTTACAAATGGGACTATTTCTACATGTGAGTGAAAATCATGCATATAAAGATTGTAGCCAGCAGGTGTTTTTAAAAGACAATTAACATATCACTAAGAGGCATTAGTTGTGTTTATAGTAATAAATTTCTCAAGGATATGGGACCACTATACCCTTGTGTCATAAAACAGGTCTTGATTTTGCTCGGTTTAGTTCAATGTTTAGTTCAGCTCTACTTAAATACTTAAGGATTTCATTTCATATTTCAACATACTTTTTATATATTCTGTTTAGCTAAGAGTTATTACCATATATCATTGAACTTCAAATCAGAGTTCTTAGGCTTTGTTTAACTGTATTTAACCATAACTTATATAAGCATACAGATTGTCAAGCTTTTTTTTTTTGAAACAGTCTCGTTCCATCGCCCAGACCAGAGTGCAATGGCGCGATCTCGGCTCACTGCAACCTCCACCTCCTAGGTTCAAGCGATTCTCCTGCCTCAGCCTCCTGAGTAGCTGGGATTACAGGCACCAGCCACCACGCCCAGCGAATTTTTGTATTTTTAGTACAGACAGGTTTTCACCATGTTGGTTAGGCTGATCTGGAGCTCCTGACCTCAAGTGATTCACCCACCTCGGCCTCCTAAAGTGCTGGGATTACAGGCGTAAACTACCATGCCTGGCCTGTTTTTTTCAGAATATTTTAAGTTTTTAGGTGTCTTAGTATTTGTTCTCCAGGCTGATTTAACTTTTTGTCTTGTTTGTAGTATTATGGAATATAAGAAATACAGTTATGTCAGTTATAGCCAGGTGTGGTGGCTCATGCCTATAATCCTAGCAATTTGGGAGGCTAGGGTGGGAGAATTGCTTGAGGCAAGGAGTTCAAGACCAACCTGGACAAAAAAGCGAGACCTCCCTATCTCTACAAAAAATGTTAAAAGTTAGCTAGGTGTAGTGAGGCATGCCTGTAGTTCTACCTACTGGGGAGGCTGAGGTGGGAGGATTGCTTGAGCCCAGCAGTTTGGGGCTGTAGTAAGTCATGATTGTGCCACTGCACTCCTGTTGGACAACGGAGTGAGATCCCATCTAAATAAATAAATAAAAATAAAGTTATGTCAATTGTTTTGAATTAATCTCATTTTTTAAAATACAGGCAGTTGGCCAGACAGCAGGCTGATAAAAAAAAAGAAGAGCGCAGAGAAGGTAAGTACTGTTAAAGGCATTTCAGATCTTAAAATGTGTAATTAATATTCTGTTTACCAGTTTCTTGAGGTACATACAATAAATGTTACATGTTTAAAGTGTATAATTTGTTAGGTTTTAACATAAGTATATGCCATGAAGCCATCACCACAATAAGATAGTGAAGGTAATTATTACCCCCAAAAACTTCCCCAGGCCCTTTTATAATTCCTCCTGGCTCTTCTAGCTTCTTTCCTCACTCTTTGACACTACCCCCCACCAGATTCCTGAGCAAGTAATTTCATTGAAACATAGCTGTGACCATTCATTTTAGAATCTGTTCTCCGTTATTATAGCTTAGTTTATATTATCTAGAGTTTTACATAAATGGAATCATACAGTATTCTTTGTTTGGCTTCTTGCACTCATTGTAATTACTTTGAGAATCCATGTGGTCGCTTTTTTGTTGCTGAGTAGTATTCCATTATATGGATATTCCATTATATGGATATACCACAATTTATCTCTTCACCTTTTGAAGGGCTTGGGTTGTTTCTGGTTTGGGGCTATCACAAAGCTGCTTTGAACATTCATGTACGAGTCTTTGTATTACATATCTTTCCTCTTCTCCTGGGAGTAGATAGGCTCGATCTTATGGTAGGTGAATGTTTTAACTTTATTTTGTCTTCAAATGTTTTAAGAAAGCTAAGTTTAAGATACTGTAATTTTGTTACATGAAAGTATAGCTTTTCAATTGTTCATTTCAGAATTTTTTATAAATACTATTACTTCAAATGTTTCTATTTATTTTTATGTGTGCATTTGTGAAGACAAAGTGATTCCAGTTACTCGGTCATTGAGGACTAGAAACATCGTTCAAAGTACAGAACACTTACATGAAGATAATGGTGATGTTGAAGTGCGTCGAAGTTGTAGGATTAGAAGTCGTTATAGTGGTGTAAACCAGTCCATGCTGTTTGACAAACTTATAACTAAGTAAGTAAAAATTCCTTAGATCAAGATGATTTATCTGTCAGAGACTTTTTGTTCGGGAAGAATCATGGATTTCAACCAGCTCAAACATTTAATGCATTCTACTACGTAAAGCATAGAGGAGAATGATTATTTGTGGTTTTTTGTCTGTTTGTTTGTTTGTTTGTTTGTTTGTTTTTGAGACGGAGTCTAGCTCTGTCGCCCAGGCTGGAGTGCAGTGGCATGATCTCGGCTCACTGCAAGCTCTGCCTCCCGGGTTCAAGCCGTTCTCCTGCCTCAGCCTTCCGAGTAGCTGGGACTACAGGCACCCACCAGTACGCCTGCTATTTTTTTTTGTATTTTTAGTAGAGACAGGGTTTCACTGTGTTTGCCAGTATGGTCTCGATCTCCTGACCTCCTGATCCACCCGCCTTGGCCTCCCAAAGTGTTGGGATTACAGGCGTGAGCCACCGCATCCAGCCCAAGAATGATTATTTGAGGTCTTTTTGACAATTCTATATATGTCTCTATTCTTGGAAAGAAATTTAAAATATTTTATACAAGTTTTAAAATATTTTATACAAGTAAATCAATGCTTTTATAAAATATTTAAACCCTTAGTGCCAAAAGATTGCAGTGGAAGAAAATAAAGGTTTTTAAATTCTGCTACTCTTTTACAATTTTCACTTATATATGTATCTTTTTTTTAAAGCACTGCTGAAGCTGTACTTCAAAAAATGGATGACATGAAGAAGATGCGTAGACAGCGAATGAGAGAACTTGAAGACTTGGGAGTGTTTAATGAAACAGAAGAAGTAAATATATTCTTCCATTAAGGGAATGATTTAATAATATCCAGTTAAATTTTTTTTTATGGTACCTAATCCATTTTTGCTTAAACATCACTTTTTCCAGCATTTATTTGATCAGTCAACAGTTACTGCTAGAAATTTAAGAGTTTGTGGCTGTAAATATCTTCATTTTGAACAAGATTGGAGGATCCAACTTAATTTTTTTAATAAATAGATTCCAAATGTTAATGGCTTTTATTTAAACATTTTAGAGCAATCTTAATATGTACACAAGAGGAAAACAGAAAGATATGCAAAGAACTGATGAAGAAACCACTGATAATCAAGAAGGCAGTGTGGGTTAGTCTCTTCTCTTATTCTGTCTTCTGGGATTGAATTTAAGAACTTTTTATTTAGTAGAAAATAGCCTTTTTATTTAGAAAGTGTGACATTTATGGTAGTTTGTGAGAGATCAGAGGATTGGTAACTTAAAAGTGGGGACGGGGAGAGCTTAAAAGGATAGTATATTTTGTTTGGGAAAGTAACTGAAATCAGCAATCTAAAGCAAATAATATTGGTTTGCTTATGTAATACATCTGCTATGGACAACACGCTGTATATCTCTTTTTTAGTTTAAAGGTGATGAAAATTATGTTTTGCTATTCCATTTGGAACTTATTACCATAGTCTGTTAGAACTTATCTTGAGTGAAAATCAGTTTTCTGACATGCATTTTAAATGTTTGGTGAGCTTGTTTTACCATAATCATAAGTAGATTGAGTTATGCAGCATGTAACTCTATGACAGCCAGATGGGCTGGGTGAAATGTCAAACTTAAGTTTAGAAAGCAAAAGCTTAATGAGGAAATTCGAAAACTTGTCAAAAAGTTATATTAACTTGGACGCTTAAGTTTAGTCACCTATATTAATGAAATTCATAGAAAGACTATAAATTTTAGTTTGGTACTTGCTTAACAGTAGTCTTCAAACTTCTTTCTCTGCTTCTTTTTTTCCTTCCTCTCGTTTTTCTACAGTTTTTTAATGTTGGAAAAGAATTATAAGTTCTTCCCATGAACAATCTAGGAGTAGATAAGCTTTAAAAGGGTGGATCTTTCTCTCCCAATTCACCTATGTTAAAAATTGTTAACATTTTGCTGAGTGTCCTTCTGGAAGTAAGTATCTCTTAATCGTAGAATCATCTGAAGAGGGTGAAGACCAGGAACATGAAGATGATGGTGAAGATGAAGATGATGCAGATGATGATGAAGATGATGAAGATGAAGAAGATGGAGAAGATAATCAGAAACGATATTATCTTAGACAGAGAAAAGCTACTGTTTACTACCAGGCTCCACTGGAAAGTAAGTGCTGTACATACTCTTTCCAGGAGATGTGATTATATTAGCTTTATATTTGCTGTTTCTCCTCTGTTATTCTTGTCTTTTTGGTATTTTTCATATTTTCATTTTGTTGAATACTCATTACTGTTGTCTTTACCTATCCTAAGTTTGTAACAAATAATTTCTCTGAAGAAACTTAAATGTTAAGCCTTGACAAAAGCAAATAATTGGGCTGTTTTTGAATTTTATATCTGTCTTTATTTTAAATTGCACAGCTTTCCACCTTTTGATTTATGTTAATACTATACCACAGTACTTGTGAGCGTGAACATGCAAGGCTGATAATCACCTGTTACACATCTCTGCAGTCACAATGGTTGTTTATGGCCAGTGTGTGTTTTTGGTTGGTTGGTGTCTGTGCTATACATGTTATCAGCTGCAACCGTCTGGACATAAATGACTTAAAATATGAACAGCAAAATATTTTCTTTTTTTTAGAACCTCGTCACCAGAGAAAGCCCAACATATTTTATAGTGGCCCAGCTTCTCCTGCAAGACCAAGATACCGATTATCTTCTGCAGGACCAAGAAGTCCTTACTGTAAACGAATGAACAGGTTTGGTTCTGAAATAGTGATTGATTTATGACAGCATAATTGTGGTTATGTTAGGGCTGGACTCTAGACTTTCAGGATTGGGTGTATTAGGATAAAATTCTAGAATTGTGTATTTGGGAGGCTTAGTTTCTGTGCCTTTAGTAGTCTAATCCCCAGTACCACTGACTAGTTTTTGCTTTTGCTTCCATTAATAGGAAGTGTTAGTAACTACGTTAGTAAGATAGTTTATTCCATTTTTCCACACTTTAATAATAGAGCAACCATAGACTCAGGGTTTACTGTAGTCCTGTCTCTGTGTTAAGCATTTTACATAGATTGTTTCATTTAATCTTCACATTAAGTTAGAATATAGGTTTAGTCTTTTCTTTGCATACTATCACAGATGCATTTTCCTACCATGTCAGATGTTCTAAGCTACATGGCCTCTAGACCTTTCATGACTCTGGTTATCTTTTTCTGGATCTATTTTATAATTTGTTCCTCTTCTGTTGTAGGAAACATTTATTTTCTTTGACTGTTCAATATTTGTGGATTTCTTTTCCTTCTACATCCCAACAGTTGTTGCTTGTTGGTCAAATTTAAGTCCAAAGAGATAAATCTTCTATTTTTATTTTACTTATTTATTTTGGGGGAGGTGGGGCGGGTTGGAATCTTGCTCTGTTCCCCGGGCCGGAGTGCAGTGGCGCAATCTCGGCTTACTGCAACCTCTGCCTCCTGGGTTCAAGCGATTTTCCTGCCTCGGCCTTCCAAGTGGCTGGGACTACAGGTACCTGCCACTACGCCCAGCTAATTTTTGTGTTTTTAGGAGAGACGCGGTTTCACCATGTTGGCCAGGCTGGTCTCAAACTCTTGACCTCAAGTGATCCACCTGCCTCAGCTTCCCAAAGTGCTGGGATTACAGGTGTGAGCCACCACACCAGGTCAAAGAGATAATTCTTGATACTTCCTCATCAATACATTGGAATAATCATGGTAATCGTAGCATGTTAGTAGTTCATCAGTGAGAGAGAAGACTAAGAAACCAGGAAAAAAATTTTATTTGTATGGGAAATGGTACTTTTTTCCCTTAATATTATAATTTTCTCAGAAGTAAGACTGAAGCCTTAGGATATTTCAGTTATTTGAACAGTTCTTGGAAGTTTTCTCCTAGAGACAGACCTTCTGATCATGTTTTGGTCATGGAAGGCAGCACGTTTATAAGTGCTGAAGGGTGATTTCTTTTAGGAAAAATAAATGCTGTTTGTGTCCCTAGGTCTTTTCATTTCATTGTAATTCATTGTAAGAATCACAAGTGTACATCTAGATTTCTTATTTCATCATCCTATTTCACATGACCAGGGTCCGAAAGACTGGAGGATCAGGAAGACAAACTCAGTCTCTCAGGGCTTCTGAAGATTAATTGCACTTGAAAGGAGGCTGCACGTCAGTATTCTCACAGGCCCCTTAGAATGTAAAGACCTCTATTTTGGTGGTGAACTGTAATGATCTTCAGAAAAGGAAAGGAAGGTTTAGTGTTCCCTAGAATCCCCACCACCACCAGGCACAGGACCAAGGCACTGTTATGGTTACCTAACTCATGGGGTGGATCTCTGTTTGATCCAGCAGTACTAAGAGTGGCAGCTACTTTGGGATTTTATTTCTTCTTTTATTTTTTTAAGAGGAAATCCCGCTCTCTTGCCTGGGCTGCAGTGCAGTGATGCGATCTTGGCTCACTGCAACCTCTGCCTCCTGGGTTCAAGCAGTTCTCCTGCCTCAGCCTCCCGAGTAGCTGGGACTACAGGCGCCTGCCACCACGCCCGGCTAATTTTTTTGTATTTTTAGTAGAGACAGGGTTTCACCATGTTGGCCAGACTGGTCTCAAATTCCTGACCTCAGGTGATCCACCCGCCTGGGCCTCCCAAGTGCTGGGATTGCAGGCGTGAGCTACCGCGCCTGGCCTCTTCTCCCATCTTTAATGAACGTATGTTTCTGGAAGTAACATACTTGTTGGTTGACTAACTCTACAGTTACCACCTACAATGTATGTGGGGTTTTTTTTGTTGTTGTTTTTATCCCTTTGATGTTCATGAGTTTCCATATTTGGTTCACAGTGTCTAGTCTTCCCCTGTGGAAAAAGCCTCACATCATTGAGTAGCTCCTTGTTACAGATTTTTTTTTTCTCCCCTAATTATTTGGGTGGGTTTTTTGTTTTTTTTTTTTCTGACTTTTTTGTTTTTTTGAGACGGAGTTTCGCCTGTTTCCAGGCTGGAGTGCAGTGGCGCATTCTCGGCTCACTGCAACTGCTGTCTCCTGTTTTCTTTTTTTTTTTTTGAGACAAAGTCTCGCTCTGCCCCCAGGCTGGAGTGCAGTGGCCAGATCTCAGCTCACTGCAAGCTCCGCCTCCCAGGTTCACGCCATTCTCCTGCCTCAGCCTCCCGAGTGGCTGGGACTACAGGCACCCGCCACCTCACCCGGCTAGTTTTTTGTATTTTTTAGTAGAGATAGGGTTTCACCGTGTTCGCCAGGATGATCTCGATCTCCTGACCTCGTGATCCGCCCGTCTCGGCCTCCCAAAGTGCTGGGATTACAGGCTTGAGCCACTGCGCCCGGCCTATCTCCTGTTTTCAAGTGATTCTCCTGCCGCAGCCTCCCGAGTAGCTGGGATTACAGGCCTGTGCCATCAAGCCTGGCTAATTATTTTTAAAGGTAATGTTACCTTTGAATAAGGTAACATAATAGCACAATTGCATCACTAGTATTTCAGTATATTCTTCATCTTTTGTCGAAGAATTAGAACTGGCAAGAAGTTGAAGTTCTTGGTTAGATTCAAAGTGCTGGTCCAGTGTCTGTGGGTGTAGTAAAATGGAGATTGGGGGATGAGCACATGTGGGCCGATATGTGTGTTTAAAACGTTTTTTATTTTTTATTTATTTTATTTTGGTTTTGTTTTCAGATTTAGGACACATTTTCCTATGAAAATAGATTATACTGACTTGTCTCAGCCCCTTTTCCTTTTTTTTTTTTTTTTTTTTAATTTTTTATTTCCGTAGGTTTTTGGGAAACAGGTGGTATTTGCTTACATGAGTAAGTTTTTCAGTAGTGATTTGTGAGATTTTGGTGTACCCATCACCCAAGCAGTATACATTGAATCCAATTTGTTGTCTTTTATCCCTCACTTCCTTCCCACTCTTTCCCCGTGAGTCCCCACAGTTCATTGTGTCATTCTTTGCATCTTCATAGCTTAGCTCCCACTTATTAGTGAGAACACATGGAACATATGTTCGATTTTCCATTCCTGAGTTACTTCACTTAGAGTAATAGTCTCCAATCCCATCCTAGTAGCTGCGAATGCCATTAATTCATTCCTTTTTATGGCTGAGTAGTATTCTATTGTGTATATATACCACAACTTCTTTATCCACTTGTTGATTGATGGGGATTTGGGTTGGTTCCTCATTTTTGCAATTGTGAGTCGTACTGCTATAAACGTGCGTGTGGAAGTATCTTTTTCGAATAATGACTTCTTTTCCTCTGGGTAGATACCCAGTAGTGGGATTGCTGGATCAAATCTTAGTTCTACTTTTAATTCTTTAAGGAATCTCCACACTGTTTTCCATAGTGGTTGTACTAGTTTACTTTCCTACCAGCAGTGTAGAAGTGGTCACTGTATACACACCAACATCTATTATTTTTTGATTTTTTGATTATAGCCATTTTTGCGGGGGTAAGGTGGTATTGCATTGTGGTTTTGATTTGCATTTCCCTGATCATTAGTGATGCTGAGCATTTTTTCATATGTTTGTTGGCCATTTGTGTATCTTTTAAGAATTTTCTGTTCATGTCCATAGCCCACTTTTTGATGGGATTGTTTTTTTCTTGCTAATTTGTTTGAGTTTGTTGTAGATTCTAGATATTAGTCTTTTGCCAGATGTATAGATTATGAAGATTTTCTCCCGGACTGTGCGTTGCCATTTTACTCTGCTGATTCTTCCTTTTGCTGTTCAAAAGCTCTTTAGTTTAGTTAAGTCCCACCTGTTTATCTTTGCTTTAATTGTTTTTGCTTTTGGGTTCTTGGTCATGAAACCCTTGCCTAAGCCAATACCTAGATGGGTTTTCTTGATGTTATCTTCTAGAATTTTTATATAGTTTCAGGTCTTAGATTTAAGTCCTCGATCCATCTTGAGTTGATTTTTGTATAAGGTGAGAGATGAGGAACCAGTTTCATTATCCTACATGTGGCTTGCCAATTATCCCAGCACTATCTGATGAATAGGGTGTCCTTTCCCCAATTTATGTTTCTGTTTGCTTTGTTGAAGATCAGTTGACTGTAAGTATTTGATTTTATTTGTGAGTTCTCTATTCTGTTCCATTTGTCTATGTGCCTATTTTTATACCAGTACTGTGCTGTTTTGGTGATTATGGCCTTATAGCGTAGTTTGAAATCAGGTAATGTAAGGCTTCCAGATTTGTTCTTTTTGCTTAGACTTGCTTTGGCTATGCGGACTCTTTTTTGCTTCCATATGAATTTTAGGATTGTTTTTTCTAGTTCTGTGAAGAATGATAGCTGGTATTTTGATGGGAGTTGTGTTGAATTTGTTGCTTTTGGTAGTATGGTCGTTTTCACAGTATTGATTCTACCGGTCCATGAGCATGGGATGTGCTTCCATTTGTTTGTGTCATCTGTGATTTCTTTCAGCAGTGTTTTGTAGTTTTCCTTGTAGAGGTCTTTTGCCTCTTTGGTTAGGTATATTCCTAAGTATTTTATTTTATTTTCAGCTGTTGTAAAAAGGGTTGAGTTCTTATTTCACTCTTAGCTTGGCTGCTGTTGGTATATAGTAGAGCTACTACTGATTTGTGTACATTAATTTTGTATCCTGAAACTCTGCTGGATTCTTTTGTCAGTTCTAGGAGTTTTTTGCAGGAGTCTTTAGGGTTTTCTAGGTGTACAATCATATAATCAGCAAACAGACAGTTTGACTAACTTTTTACTGACTTGGATGCCCTTTTATTTTTTTCTGTTGTCTGATTGCTGTGGCTAGGACTTCCAGTACTGTGTTGAATAGAAGTGGTGAGAGTGGGCATCCTTGTCTAGTTCCAGTTCTCAGAGGGAATGCTTTTAACCTTTCCCCATTCAGTATTATGTTTCCTGTGGATTTGTCATAGATGACTTTTATTACATCGAAATATGTTCTTTGTATGCCGACTTTGCAGAGAGCTTTAATCATAAAGGGATGCTGGATTTTGTTGAATGCTTTTTCTGCATCTATTGAGATCATGTGATTTTTGTTTTTAATTCTGTTTAAGTGGTGTATCACATTTATTGACTTGAGTATGTTAAACCATCCCTGCATCCCTGGTATGAAACCCCCTTGATCATAGAAGATTATCTTTTTGATATGTTGTTGGATTTGATTAGCTAGTATTTTGTTAAGGATTTTAGCATCTATGTTCACAGGGATGTTGGTCTGTAGTTTTCTTTTTCGGTTATGTCCTTTCCTAGTTTTGGTATTAGGGTGATACTGGCTTCATAGAATGATTTGGGGAGGATTCCCTCCTTCTCTACCTTGTGGAATAGTGTTTACAGTGTTTTTAAACTGAAGTAATGACCTTTCTACAGTATAGAGTAATTAATTGCTAAGAACCTGGACCCATGACTAGGACTGTCTGGGCTTGGAGCTCAGCTCTACTAGTTATTAGTGGCCTTTGGCAAGTTATTTAACTCTGTTTCAGTTTTTTCTTGTTGTTGATTTTTGTTTGGTTGGTTTTTTTTTTTTTTTTTTTTTTTTTTTTTTTTTTTTTTTTTTTTTTTTTTTTTGAGACGGAGTTTCGCTCTTTTTGCCCAGGCTGGAATGCAATGGCGCGATCTCAGCTCACCGCAACCTCCGCCTCCCGGGTTCAAGTGATTCTCCTGCCTCAGCCTCTCGAGTAGCTGGGATTGCAAGCATGCACCACCATGCCTGGCTAATTGTTTGTATTTTTAGTAGAGACGGGGTTTCTCCATGTTGGTCAAGCTGGTCTTGAACTCCCGACCTCATGTGATCCACCCGCCTTGGCCTCCCAAAGTGCTGGGATTACAGGTGTGAGCCACTGCGCCTAGCCTGTTTCAGTTTTTTTAATCTGTAAAGTGAGGATAGTAGAACCTGTTTCAGTATTGTGAGAATTAGGTGAGTTAATACATGCAAAGCATTTAAAGTAGTGTCTACCATACATTAAGTGCTGTATGTATTTGCTGTTATAACTGTACTTTGATGTTTAAAAATCTCCATTTTGCAAATCAAACGTCAGAAATTTCACGTTGGTCCACAGGTTGTGTTATTGTTTGCTTTTAACTTTATTGGTTGTGAAATAAAAAACTGGAAATATCAGTATAGTAATGTATAGAATGCAGATATTTTAAATAAACATATAGGGTTGAATTCTGACAACATCAATGACTAATTCTGATATTTTGAGTAAATTATTTAACCTGGAAGCCACACTGGCCCTAACTGTAAATTGAGCCTACTAATAATCCACTTTTCCACAATTTTAATTAAGATTAAATACTACATCAAGCACACAGTACAGAAAGCAGTCAGTTAATGTTAGTCTTTTTTATTAATCGGGAGGTTAGTCTGAATTCTGTGACTACACATAAAATTATGTGAATACATTAAAGTCTAATATTCATGGTAATAAATTAGTTTTTCATATAAAATTGCAGACTTGTACTGGATATAATAATTTTAGTTTCAGGCTAATCACAAAGATGGTCCTGGGTGTATGTGGGTAGATGGATGGGTGAAAGATTATTTTCTCATTTATTTCTGTGTTTCCACAACCCCTTATCCAAAACGCTTGGAAAACCATTTGTGTTTCAGATTTCAGACTTTTTGGCTGGATTTACAGATAACACACAACATATATAGTATGGCAACATTAACATCTCTAGGGTCTCCAAGCCAGCACTGTGTAGTCAAATATATTAATAATTCTGTAGTAAAACATATGAATAATCATAGTAAGTGGGACAAAATATAAACTAAAAATTGCCTTGTACTATGTATGTCCAGTTATGATTTGCTGCAAGGGAATAATGGAATAACTTCAGAGTTTTTTGGATATACGTTTCTGGAACTACTATGCTTTTATATTTTTAGAAATAACTACTTACTATCATTGCACTCTGACTCAGAAAAGTTCTAGACCCTGAGCAAGTTAATTAAAGTTCTTCCTAGCCAGACTCTTTTGTTTTTTCTGTGAGTCTTTTGCAACCATTCAAAGGTAGAAGTGATTAAAAATTTTCTTGTATATTTGTAATACCCGGCTTCTTATTTAGTATTACCAACCAGCCTAAGTATTTGATAGTATGTCTTTCTTTTTTGTGAGAAAACTTATGGGTTGAGTAACTCATCCGCATTTACACAGCTGTTAAGTGACAGTTGTGAATTTACAGTGGATGGTATACTGTTGATAAAAGGCCATCTTATTCTTCACTGTTTCCTAGCATTTAAAAAGTCTTTCTTGATACCCTTTTGTTTACATAAAATCTCATGTCCTTCTTTTAAAATTGTTTGATATTTTAGGCTGGGCATGATGGCTCACACCTGTAATCCCAACACTTTGGGAGGCTGAGGTGGGCGGATCACAAGGTCAGGAGTTCAAAACTAGCCTGGCCAACATGGTGAAACCCCATCTCTACCAAAAATAAATAAATAAGATACAAAAGTTAGCTGGGCATGGTGGCACGTGCCTGTGGTCCCAGCTGCTTGGGAGGCTAAGGCTGGAGAATTGCTCAACTGGGACCCAGGAGGCAGAGGTTCAATGAGCTGAGATCACGCCACTGCACTCCAGCCTGGGCTACAGAGTGAGACTTTGTCTCAAAAAAGTTATTTGATATTTTAAAGTAGGTAATTTCCTCCCAAATGTGAATATTATGTATAGTGTAATATTGAAAATAGTTTCAAATTACAGTCCCAAATGCTTTTTTTTTTTTTTTTTTTAATAGAGGCAGGGGCTTACTTTATCACCCAGCAGGCTGCAGTGCAGTGGTACAATCATGGCTCACTACAGCCTCATCCTCCCAGGCTCAAGCAAATCTCCCACCTCAGCCTCCTTAGTATCTAGGACAACATATGTGCACAACCATACCTGTCTAAACTTTTTGATTTTTAGTAGAGACCAAATCTTGCCAAGTTGCTCAAATGATTTTTAGTTGAGACGAAGTCCCGCTGCGTTGTTCTCAAACTCCTGTCAAGTGATCCTTCCTACTCGGTCTCCAAAAGTGTTGGGGTTACAGGTGTGAGCCAACATGCCTAGCCCCAAATATTCTAATACCATCTTTATACCACCTTTCACTTCAAGAATAACTGGTTTGTGTCAAGACTAAGAAGTCACCTTGCCTTCTGTCTTCATGAACATTTGATACTCAGCTCTGCCACAGTCCTCAGTCTTTTTTCCTTTCCTCTCAGTTGTTTGTCTTTTATTCCCTTTAAAAGATTCAGCCAACAAAGTTTACGTCAGTGGGTCAGCAGATATAATAATTTTATGATAAACCTTTTTAGAGCATTAGATATTTCTGATGCTTTTCTTATGCCTTTTCTTTTTCCTGCCCTCCCTTATCATGATTTCAATTTTCTTTTTTACTTTAGGCGAAGGCATGCAATCCACAGTAGTGACTCGACTTCATCTTCCTCCTCTGAGGATGAACAGCACTTTGAGAGGCGGAGGAAAAGGAGTCGTAATAGGGCTATCAATAGGTAAGTGCCATATCAATGCCTTTTTAAACTAGCAGATACATTTTTTAAAAATTGATAAAACAATAATTTGGGTATAAGTATAGACTGGCTGATTAAAAAGTTGCACAACAGGTTAATGTATAAACTAGAATGCTGTCTTGTTAGAATTACCTACAATTGAAACAGAATAACAGGTTAGAACATATGACTGATTTCTTGCCAAAAATTTTTTTTTGAGACAGGGCCTGGTTCTGTTGCCCAGGCTGGAGTACAGTGGCACGATCTTGGCTCACTGCAACCACCACCTCCCGGGTTCATATGACTCTCCTGCCTCAGCCTCCTGAGTAGCTGGGACTACAGGTGTGCATCACCACACTCGGCTCATTTTTGTAATTTTAGTAGAGGTGGGGTTTCGCCATGTTGGCCAGGCTGGTCTCGAACTACTGGCCTCAAGTTATCCACCTGCCTCAGCCTCCCAAAGCTTTGGAATTACAGCTGTGAGCCACCATGCCTGGCCCGCTTGCCAAATCATTTTATATGGCCCACAGTCATTCTGGTCAAACAGTGACTTACAGAAATAACTTTTTCTTTTTCATTTCATGTATATTTTTTCTTAGAATAATGATAAGTTCTGAGGAACTCTTAAGGAAAATGGAAGGCTTTACTCATTTCATAACTCCTTGTAGTATAAGTTCACATATACTAACCAACTTATTTGATTTTCCCAATAATTGTTTAAGGGAGATAGAGGAAGGATTATTTACATTTTAAAGATGTGGTTGAGTAAATGAAAATGCAGTGCTTAGGTGCTTGGATTTTTTTTTTTTTTAATAGAGACAGGTTCTCACTCTGTCACTGAGACTAGAGTAGAAGTGAGGCTGGTCTTGAACTCCTGACCTCAAGTGACTCGGCTGGGATTATAGGCGTGAGCCACCACACCTGACCATAACTATCTGAATATTTTTGAAAGTAGTTAGGGAACTTCCAGCCTGTCCAACATGGTGAAACCCCATCTCTACTAAAAATACAAAAATTAGCCGGATGTTGGTGGTGCGCACCTGTAATCCCAGCTCCTCAGGATGCTGAAGCAGGAGAATTGCTTGAACCCAGGAGGCAGAGATTGCAGTGAGCCGAGATCACGCCATTGCACTGCAGCCTGGGTGACAGAGTGAGACTCCGTCTCAGAAAAAACGCAAAAGGCAAAACAATATAACAAAAAAGGAAGTAGTTAGGGAACTTGCTTGAGAGGATTGGTGTTGGATCCAAATGCTGGTAGACTGTGAATATTTTTTCTGAGAGGTATTATAGCAGAGTTGTTATAGGTCTAGAGAAAGACCACTTGTGTTTGATTCCTGGCCCTGCCATTTACTAGTTGGGTGATCTTGGACAAATCAGTTAATCTTTCTATGCCTTGGTTTTGTTTTAAAATGGGAAAAATAATAATACCTTTCTCATAAGACTGTTGTGAGGATTTATTGACTTAATCCATGTAAAGCACCTAAAACTAAAACAGTGTCTGGCAAATGGTAAATACGCTGTCTATGTTAGACACCTCCATTAAAATGTAAGTTGGTACAATCTGATTTCACCACCGTGAATCACTTTACAGTGCCTGTGGCATCTTGATATTTTTATTTGATTATATATCTTTAATTTCATAATAAAGCTTCAGATATAAATATTTCTAACACTTAAGTTCTGGACCTATTATAGAAAATTAGAAAATTAAAATACATATCTTAAGATTGCTCCAGTTGAAATTTAGATTTTTTTTTAACTTAAATGTTTATATTCAAACATGGAATTTGGGAAGGAGGATGAGTTGATGGGTTTGTGTGGTTTTAAATAGGTGCCTTCCACTAAATTTTCGGAAAGATGAATTAAAAGGCATGTATAAAGATCGAATGAAAATTGGAGCAAGCCTTGCCGACGTTGATCCAATGCAACTAGATTCTTCAGTGAGTATTCTGTTTTGAAACATGCTTGAACTATAATGTGCTTTGTTTTAAAGTTAAAAAAAGGAACTGATGATTTTTCTTTTCAGTCAAAACTCTAACCTTTAAAGATGTTTTTTGTTAATCTTAAGGTTACAATTAAGGTATTATTAATTCATTGTGTATGGGTTAGGTATAGTTAAGGTGTGGGGTGACATTTTAATCTGGACTCCAAATCTAAGAATGTAAATGTTCGCTTCCATTACCAGGTACGATTTGATAGTGTTGGTGGCCTGTCTAATCATATAGCAGCTCTAAAAGAGATGGTGGTGTTTCCATTACTTTATCCAGAAGTCTTTGAAAAATTTAAAATTCAACCCCAAGGTAATTTAATTATATTTTTAATTTTAGCTGAAAATCTGTGCTACTCTTGCCTCTTGTAGTTCTTATACCTTATTAACCCATTTTTAAGCGATAGTCCCCTTTTCCCTTTTCATTGTACAACTTTTCTCTCTGAATCACCTTTATAGAAGCAATAATTTAAATAAACTTTTAAAAGTTAATAAACTTCCCCCATCATAAAAGTAATATACCGGGCCGGGCACGGTGACTCATGCCTTTATCCTAGCATTTTGGGAGGCCAAGACAGGTGGATTGCCTGAGCTCAGGAGTTGGAGACCAGCCTGGGCAACATGGTGAAACCCCGTCTCTACTAAAATACAAAAAATTAGCCGGGCCTGGCGCCGTGTGCCTGTAGTCCCAGCTACTTGGGAGGCTGAGGCAGAATTGCTTGAACATGGGAGGCGGAAGTTGCAGTGAGCTGAGATTGCGCCACTACACTCCAGCCTGGGTGACAGAGTGAGACACCATCTCCAAAAAAATAAGTAAATAAATAAATAAGTAATGTACCATATGTCAATCACAGGTAAACATTGGTAGGTTTTAAATTAAATTTTGTAATTTAAAAAATTAGAAAGTGGCCAGGCACAGTGGCTTACGCCTGTAATTCCAGCACTTTGGGAGGCCGAGGTTCGGGAGTTCAAGACCAGCCTGGCCAACATGTTGAAACCTTGTCTTTACTAAAAATACCCAAAAAATTAGCTGGGCATGGTGGCGGGCGCCTGTTGTCCCAGCTATTTGGGAGACTGAGGCAGGAGAATTGCTTGAACCCGGGATGCAGAGGTTGCAGTGAGCCGAGATGGCACCACTGCACTCCAGCCTGGGCAATGAAGCAAGACTGTCTCCAAAAAAAAAAAAATTAGAAAGTACCAGGCATGGTGGCTCACACCTGTGATTCCAGTGACTTGGGACACTAAAACAGGAAGATTGCTTTAGCTCAGGAGTTTGAGGTTGCAGTGAGCTAGGATTATGCCACTGCACTCCAGCCTAGCTGACAGTGAGACCCCATCTCTAAAAATAACACGGAAAGTTATTAATATTAAATAACATTTACTTCTTACAGGAAATGTTGTACGTGCCTCGTTAAAGTAATTTAGTAAATTAAAAAGAAATTTCTTGAATTTTCTCTCACATTTCTTCCTTGCAACCCCCATACAAATTGAATTACATGATTGTGATATGTGATTCCATATGCAAGGTGAGATAATATGATGAACATGATGAATGAATTGTTAAAATGTTTCAAATAGAGTTTTATTTACAGTTTAAATATTAATTTTACAGTATCAGTATTAACTCCCAGGTTTTAAGTTGTGCTTTGTGGCATGAAACTGTACAATAATTCAGTTGTCTTACACATTTTAATTTTCTAATTAAATGAATCATGAAATTGGTTTCTAATTTTTGTTTTAAAAGTCTGCTTTTTAAATGTAATACTAAAATGTTAACGTATTGTTTTACAGAGGTTGCTTGTTTTATGGGCCACCTGGAACTGGAAAGACTCTGGTTGCCAGAGCACTTGCCAATGAGTGCAGTCAAGGGGATAAAAGAGTAGCGTTTTTCATGAGGAAAGGTGCTGATTGTCTAAGTAAATGGGTAGGAGAATCTGAAAGACAGCTACGATTGCTATTTGATCAGGTACGATATTAAAATTTTATATATATGGATAGTTCTGTAATCTAGGCAGATATGTGTGAGGATTAGATAACTCTTACATTTAATCAGTGTTCTAAATAAACCCAGAAGAGTTAGACTAAGTATGTAATCTTTCTAGATTATTTTCTTTTATATGTCGAGATGACACTGACCTACAGTGAACAGTTTTATAGTAAGAAGGGAGAGAAATAATTGGATCTTAGTTCTTTGGAGTCTTAGGTCTCATGCCTAGGAAGAGAGTGGTAATCTCATATTTAGAGATAGTAGTAGTGAATTATGGCTCAGTATGGGAATTGGAGACTAGTTCTGCCCTGGGGCGGCTTTCATTTTCATATCCCGGATTGTATTGACAGCACATTGTGAGATAATACATTCTGATCTACTGAGGCATATTGCTGCAAATGCTTTTAAATCTCTTTTTGGAACTCTCCTGAGGTTCTTTTTTAATTTTATGTTTATGGAAATGGATAAAAACTGTGACATCTTGCTAAAAAATGTTTTCCCATCCTGACATGGAGGAAGACTATGTCAGTCTTCTATTCTTTGTCTTGTTTCCATAGGTAGTCTTCAATAGATATTTTTGTGTGTCCAGGAATGATAGCTATATGAAATCTAAGGTATATAACCAGTAGAGTATGTCTTTTGAAGACTTCTAGTCAAAAATGCAATTGAAAATTAAACCATATGTCATTATAATTTAGTTTGAATTCTTAAAACCCAGTTATTGGAACTTACATTTAAATTTATAAATTATAAATAGTTATAAATTATAAATGAATTGAGGCTGAGGCAAGAGAATCACTCGAACCCAGGAGGCAAAGGTTGCAGTGAGCCAGGATCACGCCACTGCACTCCAGCCTGGGTGACAGTGTGAGACTCCATCTATTAAAAAAAGAAAAATTATAAATAAATTCTGGTAAGCAAGTTTGAAGAAAAGCTGATTGAAATAGTGTATATTCAGCTTTATAAATTCTGGTAAGCATGTTTGAATGAAAATTGATTAAAATGGTTTATATTAAGTCTACGTGTTTGAGGCTGTTTATGCTAACAAATGACCACTCAATCTGCTTTCTAGGCCTATCAGATGCGCCCATCAATTATTTTTTTTGATGAAATCGATGGTCTGGCTCCAGTACGGTCAAGCAGGCAAGATCAGATTCACAGGTAAGACTTGCTTGATGGCACTTCAACATTTCTTCCTGTTTCCTGAGTGGTATTGATGTGTGAGAGATAGAATGTTAAATGGTAAAAGAAACTTTATAAGCTAATAGTTCCTTTCTTTGGTAGTAGAACCCTAGTATATAGTACAAAAATAAAAAATGTGGACAGGCGCAGTGGCTCATACCTGTAATCCTGGCACTTTGGGAGGCCAAGGTAGGCGGATCACTTGAGGTCAAGAGTTTGAGACCAGCCTGGCCAACATGGTGAAACCCTGTCTCTACTGGGGGAAAAAAAAAAAAAAAATTAGCCAGGTGTGGTGGTGCACACCTATAATCCCAGCTCCTTGGAAGGCTGAGGCTGGAAAATTAGGAGAATCACTTGAACACGGGAGGTGGAGGTTGTAGTGAGCTGAGATTACACCACTGCACTCCAGCCTGGGTGACAGAGTGAGACTACCTCTCAAAAAAATAAAATAAACCTGCTCCGAGTGTCAGTGCGTTGTAAAGCACGGTTTAAAAATCTTGGTTATAGAAG
>NW_016817145.1:1339083-1357783 GCF_001698545.2 Rhinopithecus bieti | reverse complement strand
AGTGGCCGGATCTCAGCTCACTGCAAGCTCCGCCTCCCGGGTTCACGCCATTCTCCTGCCTCAGCCTCCCGAGTAGCTGGGACTACAGGCGCCCACCACCTCGCCCTGCTAGTTTTTTGTATTTTTTAGTAGAGACGGGGTTTCACCTTGTTAGCCAGGATGGTCTCAATGTCCTGACCTCATGATCCGCCCATCTCGGCCTCCCAAAGTGCTGGGATTACAGGCTTGAGCCACCACGCCCGGCCTGGTTATAGAAGATTTAACTCATGATAGAAACAAATGTCTGCAGGTCAGTGATGTTAAGCCAGTAGTAAGAGTAGGGCTATGGTGGGGAATGTGACTGAATGTCCTATCACAGGGGCATATCCAGTTGCTTTTATGTCTGACCTGTTACTGATGTGCAGAAGCTTACCCAGGCTTGAAAAATCGATTTTGTTCTCTCAGATTTTATGTTCAAATTAAGTATCTTAAATTTTGCCAGCTAATTTGGATGCTTTTAAGACATTGCCTGCGCTAAACAAAATCTAACTTAGGGCATTACTGCTAGTTTAGGATTCTAATACTAGACCAATCTCCTCATTTTAAAGATGGGGAAATTGAACCCTCAACCCCGATGATTAGTTGCTTATCCAAGGGGACACTTTTACTAGTGCTACTGTCCCAACCTGAATCTAAATTGCTTTTAGTCCCAATTCATTTCAGTTTTTTAGAACTTCTTTTTAAATGGTTTCATGAATGACGTGTAATTGCTTAATTAATTTGGAATATCCAAAAGGAAATGTTTGCTTGTCTTTATATATGCTAGTAGTATTGTTTTATATTGTAGATAATGTAGAAGATGAATAAGATATAGTGTGTGATTGATAGGTGGGTTTTGGCTTTTCTAACATCTAACAAGATTTGCTATATTCTAATGGCCTTTTGAACTTGATGATAAACAATTTTGTTTGTTGTTGTGACTAAATTAAAATATATGTTAAGTACCATGGTAAAGTAGTTTTGTCTCTGCATGTCCTATTAGTAATCAGATAAATTTTTTATATGTGACACATTTCATTATCAGTCACACTGTATTCATTGTGCTAACAGGAAGAAACATATTTAACAATACTTCCATCACTTCATAATCAAGTAAGTTGAGTACTTACTGTGTTTTGGGATAGTTCTAAAGGTATTGGAAGACTTTTGGCAAAAAAATTACAGAGTAATTGTAGCAAAACTGTGCTACAATTTTTCTTTCTTTTTTTTTTTTTTTTGAGACAGAGTCTTGCTCTGTTGCCCAGGCTGGAATGCAGTAGTATGATCTCAGCTCACTGCAACCCCCACCTCCCAGGTTCCAGCAATTCTGCCTCAGCCTCCCAAGTAGTTGGGGCTACAGGTGTGCGCCAGCATGCCCGGCTAAATTTTTGTATTTTAGTAGAGATGAGGTTTCACCATGTTGGCCAGGTCTCAAACTCCTGACCTCAGGTGATCAGCCCGCCTGCGCCTCCCAGAGTGCTGGGATTACATATGTGAGCCACCCCACCCGGCCTGTTCTTTGTATTTTTAGCAGAGACTGGGTTTCGCCATATTAGCCAGGCTGGTCCTGAACTCCTGACCTTGGGTGATCCACCCACCTCTGCCTCCCAAAGTGCTGGGATTACAGGCGTGAGCCACCGTGCCTGACCAAATATAGCTGCATTTTTAAGAGAAATTTAGTATTCAAGTTATTTTAACTAAAACTTAAAAGTTCTGACAGTAAAATGTATGTTAAATTAAGCTTTTTTAGAATTTAGCACATTGCATGTTGAAGATGATTAAACTGTATTCTGTACCTTAATTTTAGTAATAATACTATAGAATAATGCAAATAAGTAATTATGTGAGTGTCATTAGGTAATAATATTTCAACCTAAGAGAAAGAAGATACAAATGTGAAATGAAGAAGGCAAATTACCCTAAATTGTTTTTTTTGTTTGTTTTTTTGAGATGAAGTCTCTCTCTGTCGCCCAGGCTGGAGTGCAGTAGCACAGTCTTGGCTCACTGCAACCTGTGCCTCCCGAGTTCAAGTGATTCTCCTGCCTCAGCCTCCCTAGTAGCTGGGATTACAGGCATGCACCAGCATACTTGGCTGATTTTTCGTATTTTTAGTAGACAGGGTTTCACCATGTTGGCCAGGCTGGTCTTGAACTGGGCCTCGAACTCCTGATCTCAGGTGATCCACCCGCCTCAGCCTTCCAAAGTACTGGGATTATAGGCATGAGCCACCCACTCTACCTAAAACCCTTACAGTCTTTACTTTGAATTGCAAATATCAATAGAAACTTGTGACAAAGTTTTTTTGTTTGTTTGTTTTTTAAAGAAAAAAAAACCCTAACTCTGGACACTTTAAAAAGGCCTAGAAGCAATCACAATCCAGTAGCAATTAATGTCCATCCCTGAGTGTGTTATCTAAATATTAGGACTCAGGAGAGATGGCGGATTGTAACACTGAAGCAGAAATGATCAAGACAAGCCTGAAATACTTTGTAATGCCTGAAAGCAATAAAAAAAGAATTACTGGAATCGTACCAGAATGACATAGGAGCCAATTTTGAGGGATCTCTCACTGGCCGAAGATTAAACAATTTGAGCATCAAAAATAATGACTGCAGTAGATAGAAATATATCAAATATCTAAAAAACATCGGTTTTTTGTGTGTTGTTAGTTTTTTGTTGTTGGTTTTGGTTTGGTTTGTTGTTGTTGTTGTTGTTGTTGTCTTTTTGTGACAGTCTCACTCTGTCACCCAGGCTGGAGTGCAGTGACATGATCTTGGCTCACTGCAACCTCCACCTCCCAGGTTCAAGCGATTCTCGTGTCTCAGCCTCCCCAGTAGCTGGGATTACAGGCATGTGCCACCACTCCTGGCTAATTTTTGTACTTTTAGTAGAGACGGGGTTTTGCCATGTTGGCCAAGCTGGTCTTGAACTCCTGGGCTCAAGAGATCTACCTGCCTTGGCCTCCCAAAGTGCTGGGATTACAGGCGTGACCCACCGCACAAGGCCTTGTTTTTGTTTTTTGAGACAGGATCTTACTCTTACCCAGGCTGGAGTGCAGTAGCACGATCACAACTCACTGCAGCTTTGATCTCCTGGGCTCAAGCAATCTTCCCACCTCAACTTCTCAGTAGCTGGAACTACAGGCACGCACTACCACACCCAGCTTGGTTTTTTTGGGGTTTTTTTAAGTAAAGATGAAGTCTCACTCTGTTGCCCAGGCTGGTCTCAAACTCCTGAGCTCAAGTGATCCTTCCACCTCGGGCTCCCAAAGTGCTGGGATTACAGGCATGAGGCACCATGCCCAGCCACCATCAGTTTTTTGTTGTTGTTTTGTTTTGTTTTGTTTTTTAAAAAAAAACATGAAAATATCTTATTTGTAAGAAAAAGGTATGATTTCTTAATTTCTGTTCTTAGCATAAATTTTCTTTCCAGTGCAACCAAAACTTCCTGAACCCTTTTCAGCATTGTTGTTCAAAACTTGGAGTTCTATTGCTGGATAAAAAATGCATTCATAAATAAGCTGTGCAATTCGATCACCTTGAAATTTTGACTTCAAACTTTTCTTTGACAATGTTTCTTCTATAACCTTCATCTAAGACACCCAGCTCCTAAGTGTTTTGCACCCCAGCCAAAATGTAGAGCTACTCTTCCATAACACCCAGAAGGAGGAGCTAGCTGAATGTCTGATAGCTTCCTCCATGGGCAGTATTGTATATTCATATGCACTGTATAGGTCATAGCCCTCGGCCTGTGTGGACTCCCAGCTCCCAGGTTGAGTCTGGAACCAGGCAGGGTGGAGCTGCATGCCCCACCCCACCCTCCTCCGCAGGCCAGACCCACTTGTGGGGGGAAATGACAGGTGTCTCTTTGGAGCAGGGCATGACAGGGCAAGGAGGTGAGGGGAGGAGATAGCCACGAGAACCAGAAAATACAGAATGAGCCTTCTCCCCATCACCACCACCCTCGCCACTGCTGGCAGGGAACACACCAAGATCTTAAAAATCATCAATTTGTAATAAGTTTTTTAAATTCAACTGGTCACCTAAAGTTGCTGAGTTATTATTTATTACTCTGAAAATTGATAAGAAGGAAAGAATCAGACATTTCTTCCTGTCCTATACAGGCCATGATTGAGGGCAGTTCAGCAGTTGATGAAGTAGTGTAGTTCTTTATATAGGAAAATCACAGGTAATAAATGCAAAAGAAATGATTGAATTAGAAAATCACCATTTTGTAGCCTCTTATGAAATAGTGGATCTAGACCTGTTGTTTTTTGACCAGGGATGCTGCCATCCCCCTCCCCTCAGGGACAGGTATCTAGAGACAGTTTTGGTTGTCACAACTGGTGAGGACAGCTACTTAGCATCTGGTAGATGAAGGCCAGACATGCTGTTAAACATCCTTCACTTACGGGACAGTTTTCCACAACAAATAATTATCTGGCCCAAAATGTCAGTAGTGCTAATTTGGGAAACCTTTATCTAAACAATAATTATCAATGGCCACTCAAGCAGTAAGATAAAAAAAGAAGGTTGATGGGGATATTTATGATGGGTGGAACAAGCTGATAACACCTGACCGAAACTCAACCCACTGATTGACCTTAAATGGGAAGCTGGTATTAGGTGCCTCCTGTGGGGATATAATAGGAATTACATGGTATCTTCCTGTGAAATACGTCATCCCAAATGGTTTAGCCAGCATCCATTAAGCTTCTAGATCTAGGCCAGGTGCGGTGGCTCACGCCTGTTATCCCAGCACTTTGGGAGGCCTAGGCAGGCGGATCACAATGTCAGAAGATTGAGACCATCCTGGCTAACACGGTGAAACCTCGTCTCTACTAAAAAAAAAAAAATACAAAAAAATTATCCAGGTGTGGTGGCAGGCACCTGTAGTCCCAGCTACTCGGGAGGCTGAGGCAGGAGAATGGCGTGAACCCGGGAGGCGGAGCTTGCAGTGAGCTGAGATCATGCCACTGCACTCCAGCCTGGGCGACAAAGCGAGACTCCGTCTCAAAAAAAACAAAAAGCTTCTAGATCTAGCTACCAGTTTCCAGGAATTATGAAAGATAGAGGGACAACTTAAATGACCCTATCAGGAAGCAGTCAGCCCAGTCTGGAATGTGGGAAGGAAATTCTACAAGCCAAATGACCCAGTTTCTTCAACAAATAAATGGCGTGGAAGGAAAAAAATGTAAGAGGCACAGTAGGAACTGTCAAGGAATTGAGTGACAAATAATCAAGTGTAGTGTGTGGTTACATTTTGATTAACTAGATCAAATGTAAACAGGTATTTTGAGACAATCAGGAAAAATTGGGTATTAGATATTAAGGAATTAGTCATTCACTTAGGATGATGACATTGTTGGGTTTGTTGTAAGTCCTTATCTCTTAGAAATACATACGTGAAGTACTTACATGAAATATTTATGAATTGAACTGTGTGTCTGAGGTTTTATTTTTCTTTTTAAAAGTGGTCAGGTGAAGACAAAAAAGGCATACTGATAATTGTTGAAGCTTAATGATGGAAATTACTATTCTGTCTTTATAATAAAAAGTTTAAAATTAATGAAAATTCTGTTATGCTTTATGTATATTCTATTTTATTTTGGTGTTCTTTGATCATGTATATACAATGGAAATTTTATTATTTTTAGATACTGTGTGTCCTGCCTGGTGCTACCAGCGCTTTTTTTCTTTTTCTTTTCTTTTTTATTTTTTTGAGATAAGGTCTTGCTCTGTCTGTCGCCCAGGCTGGAGTGCAGTGGTGCAATCTTGGCTCACTACGTACAACCTCAGCTTCCCCAGTAGTAGGACTACAGGCCCGGGTCATGTCACCATGCTGGCTTTATTTTTTTTATTATTTTTTTAATAGAGATGGGGTTTCCCTATGTTGCTGAGGCTGGTCTCAAACTCCTGGCCTCAAGCACTCTTTCCACCTCAGCCCCCAAGTTCTGGGGTTACAGGCGTGAGCCACCATGCCTTGCCTTTTTTTTCTTTTTGATGTTGTATATTGTTTGGGAACGCTTAAGTTCCTTTGTGAAATTATGCTTTATGAAATATCTTCTAGGATTCATTTGTGGGGTCTAACGACCATCTTTTCCATTGGTTTCAATTTCTATGTGCCATTTGGTATGTTATTTTATAGATTTTTTTAATCCATTGGAAATAGTGAGGTGCCCTGAGAAAATTTATTCACATGTAATACATTAAATCTGACCAAAAGAAGAAATACTACTGAATGATATAGACTGTGTTCATAGTATTAATCTCTTCTCTCTTATTTTTAAAATTTAGTTCTATTGTTTCCACCCTGCTAGCTCTTATGGATGGATTGGACAGCAGAGGGGAAATTGTGGTCATTGGTGCTACCAACAGACTAGATTCTATAGACCCTGCTTTACGAAGGCCTGGTCGCTTTGACAGAGAATTCCTTTTTAGCCTACCTGATAAAGAGGTAAGAATTTAATGTCACTCAAATTTTGACAAAATATATTGCTGTTTATTAATAATAAGTCTTGGTGTAGTAAAAATTTGGAGATTCTTGAGTTTTGTATCATGGTCTTGTCAAGTGATAGTTGTTAGTGAACAACTCAAATGAGGACAAATTTTTATTCTTTTCTTTAAATATAATAATGCCTTCCCAAAATTATTCTTAAAATTCTTTCAATTTGAGTGTAGCCTTTGGATGTTCTAAGTGTTGCTTCAGAACATGTGGCTTAATGAGTAATTAATCCTTAGCCAGTTTGTTAGCCTTGGCTTTTTCATGAATATCATATAATCCTACCAAGTTTTTTTAAGTCTACTTAATCTTTTGGGAACCAAAGGGGAAAATATATGAAGAGCTGTCTGTACTCTTAAAAACAGCTCTTAACATGCACCAGAATGTATAGCTACTTTAGTAGTTACATATTTTCTCTTACTTATATTTATGACCAGTATAACTTTAGTGCTATAAATGCAAATATGTTTAATAATGAGACTTAAGTTCATTAAACTCTAAAAAGTACATCTTTTTTCTTATTTTCACTTTCATATTTTGCTTATATTGAGTTTTTTGTTTGTTTGTTTGTTTGTTTGTTTGTTTGTTTGAGATGAAGTCTTGCTGTCACTCAGGCTGGGGTGCAGTGGTACAATCTCAACTCACTGCAACTTCCGCCCCCAGGATTCAAGCAGTTCTCATGCCTCAGACTCCCGAGTAGCTGGGATTACAGGCACATGCTACCACGCCCAGCTAATCTTTGTATTTTTAGCAGAGAGTAGTTTTCACCATGTTGGCCAGACTGGTCTCGAACTTCTGACCTCAAGTGATCCACCTGCCTCGGCCTCCCAAAGTTACAGGTGTGAGCCACTGCACCCGGCCAATATTAAGTACTGATCACTTTAAAATTTTAGGTAATCAAAAGTATTTTTAATTGAAATTAATGTAATCTGAATAGCATTTATTATTATAGTTGTAAAAAATTAAATTGTTTTTATTCATAGGCTCGAAAAGAGATTCTAAAGATTCACACCAGGGATTGGAATCCCAAACCACTGGACACATTTTTAGAAGAGCTAGCAGAAAACTGTGTTGGTAAACATTGTTTTAAGCAATTAAAATAAATACTACATTTATTTCAAATATGAAACAAGTTGTATTAGGTTGGTGCAAAAGTAATTGTGGTTTTGCCTATAAAAGTAATGGCAAAAACCACAATTTCTTTTGCACCAAACTAATAAAGAAATACAAGGTTATATTTGTTTCTTAACTCTTATTTGTGGCGTTTTTGTCTCACGAAATCTTGGTATTAAATAGAGATATTTGACAAATTGGCCATCGGGGCAGAGTAGATAATAATATAATTGTATAAAATACAATATATTATATCATAATAATATAATAGCTATTCTTTACTGACCATGTTTTAGTCATCATTTTAAGCATTCTACATATATTATTTCATGTAATTTTCACATCATTCCTGTGATGTAGGTAGCAGTATCTCTACTTTACAGATAAAGAAATGGCTGGAGAGCATTATGTGAATTTTCTAAGGTCATACAGCTAGTAAATTACAAACTGGAGTTTGAATCTAGTCTGTGTGATTTTAAAACTCTTGCTTTTGACCTCTGCTATACTTGGTGCTTATGTATTGCACTCGTAAAAGTTGATTGATTGTTGGCTATTACTACCCGATAAGTTTACTGGGTAAAAGAGATAAGGGTTTTACTACTTTTAAATATTTGCTAACTATATTGCGAGGCTGATTTTTAATTTTCTTTTAACCATGGTCATGCTAATAGAGTTTTGTGTTTCTTTCTTTGGTCGGCTGGTTCTTTTCTTCCCCTGGTTGCTTTGGATAGGATACTGTGGAGCAGATATTAAATCAATATGTGCTGAAGCTGCTTTATGTGCTCTACGGCGACGCTACCCACAGATCTATACCACTAGTGAGAAACTACAGTTGGATCTCTCTTCAATTAATATCTCAGCTAAGGATTTCGAGGTAGCTATGCAAAAGATGATACCAGCCTCCCAAAGAGCTGTGACATCACCTGGGCAGGCACTGTCCACCATTGTGAAACCACTCCTGCAAAGCACTGTTGGCAAGATCTTAGAAGCCCTGCAGAGAGTATTTCCACATGCAGAATTCAGAACAAATAAAACATTAGACTCAGGTATAAAACTTGATTAACCATTTAAAGTTAGTTTTTATAATCAGTAAAGTAAAATGTTTCATACATACCAGAAATATTTATTTGTAAAAGAATCTCTTGAAAAAAATGTGGTAAGGCTTTACCTGGGATATTTGAAGGAAATTTACCCATGGATTGCCCTTAACTTAATTTGCTGTAAGGTTGGGGTGCATTTTTACATTTACTTATTAATTCATATCTACAGAAATACTTTTGATTCTTTGAAAAAATTTAATTGAAGTATGCTAACTTGGTAACTGAAGCATTAAAGATTTGCTTTGCAATCCAAAAGTTACTAATGTGCAGTTTTTTGGTTTTATAGATATTTCTTGTCCTCTGCTAGAAAGTGACTTGGCTTACAGTGATGATGATGTTCCATCAGTTTATGAAAATGGACTTTCTCAGAAATCTTCTCATAAGACAAAAGACAATTTTAATTTTCTTCATTTGAATAGGTATATTTTCTTGCAAATCAATGTTTTGCATGTGTAAATTTTCTAAAATAAATGAGATGTGGTTGAAAAGTAAAAAATGCTAACCAATCTGCTTTTTATTTAAATTAAACTACCAGAAATTTTTTGTTGTTATAGTTGTCACAATAGTAGAAATTACAGTCTATAAAAATATTCCTAAAAGCTTTGGGTATCGGTTGTTTCCAGAAACTATGTGAACCATGTTATGATTGGCTGGCCTTATTGGCAAGACATTTTACTTATGAAAGTTTATAATTGACAATTCAGGGGGAAATTTTAAACTTTTTTCTAAAATATAGCTTATTAATGATTTCTCTTTCAGAAATGCTTGTTACCAACCTATGTCTTTTCGACCAAGAATATTGATAGTCGGAGAACCAGGATTTGGGCAAGGTTCTCACTTGGCACCAGCTGTCATTCATGCTTTGGAAAAATTTACTGTATATACATTAGACATTCCTGTTCTTTTTGGAGTTAGTGCTACATCCCCTGAAGAAACATGTGCCCAGGTAATTTGTTGGTGCTCAACTATAAGACAAAACAGCCTTTTGGAGATAAAAGCTAAAATTGCCTCATTTTTTTGCATTGTGTTTTTTTTTGTCTTTCTGATTTATAACTTCAGGTTTACAAAACAGAATTATGCATGATTGCTTAGTCATTAAAGAGAATGACTTTAAATCCCACATTCACCCTTAATATCTTTGTAACCTTAGTAAAGTTGTTAGATCTCTCTCATTTTCCCCATTTGGAAAATGGAGATAATAATACTTACCTCATATGGCTGTTGTGAGAATTAAATGAGTAGAGTACTTAAAATGGTGACTGGTCCTTAGTAAGTACTCAGATATTCTGCAGTTTCTGTTTTTGGTATTTGTATATTAACTTTTGTTTGTTTGTTTTTGGTTTTGGTTTTTTTGAGACGGAGTCTCTCTCTGTCACCAGGCTGGAGTGCAGTGGCACAATCTCAGCTCCCTGAAACCTCCGCCTCCAGGGTTCAAGCAATTCTCCCGCCTAAGCCTCCCAAGTAGCTGGGACTACAGGCACATGCCGCCACATCCAGCAAATTTATTTTTATTTTATTTTATTTATTTGTTTGTTTGTATTTTAATAGAGATGGGGTTTCACCATGTTGCCCAGGATGGTCTCGAACTCCTAGGCTCAGGCAGTCCACCCTTCTCGGCCTCCCAAAGTGCGTGGATTATAGGCATGAGCCACTGCGCCTGGCTATATTAACATTTTTACAATATAAAAATATTTTATATTTGTAGTTTTGTTTACTTTTGATTACAACAGAAAAATCTAGATTTCTCCAACTGTTTTCTAGTTGCTTGAAGAAATTATCTTTTCAAAAAAATGAAACTTTTAAACAACATTTAAAAATAAGGTTGTGGGATTTTGGAGGAGCATTTTAAAAACTTGAGGACTTTATATGTTACTTCTGGGAGGTTAAACATTGTTTCAGACTAATAGAACTAGCATTATTAACATGTTGACTCTAACTGAATTTGTTTTGTTCTCACTCTACTAGGTGATTCGCGAAGCTAAGAGAACAGCACCAAGTATAGTGTATGTTCCTCATATCCATTTGTGGTGGGAAATAGTTGGACCAACACTTAAAGCCACATTTACCACATTATTACAGAATATTCCTTCATTTGCTCCAGTTTTACTACTTGCAACTTCTGACAAACCCCATTCTGCTTTGCCAGAAGAGGTAATTTATGTGGGGGGGAGTCATTATATTTTTAAAAAGAGAGTTGTTTGTACCAAAATAATCATAACTTACTGAAAAAATTCAAATGCTATAGAAGTGAATGAAAGGATAAGTTTTCTTATTAAAGATACCATTGTTAACTATTTGGTATATGTGCTCATTGGGTAAGATGGTGTATGTATATGTGTATGTATATATTAAGGATATATAAATTTTTTCTCTTAAAAAATGGGATTATATGTCGGGCACGGTGGCTCACACCTGTAACCCCAGCACTTTGGGATGCTGAGGCGGGTGGATCATGAGGTCAGGAGATCGAGACCATCCTGGCTAACACGGTGAAACCCTGTCTCTACTAAAATACAAAAAAATTAGCCGGGCGTGGTGGTGGGCGCCTGTAGTCCCAGCTACTCGGGAGGCTGAGGCAGGAGAATGGCGTGAACCCGGGAGGTGGAGCTTGCAGTGAGCTGAGTGAGCTACTGCACTCCAGCCTGGGCGACAGAGCGAGACTCCATCTCAAAAAAAAAAAAGTTTTTAAAAAATGGGATTATATGATACATACTATTCTGCAATTTGCTTTATTCACTTATCAATAAACGTGTCTCATATATTTGTTAGTGCTAAAGTCTCTTTAAGAGCTGCGTGGCTTTTCCACTTTTGATGTAGTATAATTTATTTATCCAAAGCCCTGTTGATAGGTTTTTTGGTTGTTTTCCAGATTTTTTTCTACTGAACTGTTATAGTGAGCATCCTTGTATTTTAGTTCGTATGAACACTAGTATGTGGATTTTTCTAGTATTGATTCCTAGAAGTGGAATAGCTGTAGCTGAGTATTTTACATTTACAAGTTTTAACAATACTAAATTACTCATTCAAGTTTGTGCCCATTTAGACAACTGCCAATAGTGAACAAAAGGCCATGCTGCTTCTGACTGGAATACTCTTCTCTTACATATTTGCCTGGCATCATTTTTTATTTTTCTCAAATCTCTGCTCAGATATCATCTCAGGGAGGCCTTCTTTGATCAGAATTTCTCAATAATAGCAATAGCTCTTCTACCCATCACATTCTTTTCCCTTTTCCTACTTTATTTGTATTGCCTCCTGCCATTAAATATTAATTTGCTTGACTCTGTTTCCCCATCAGAAAGTAAAGTACATGAAATTATGGACTATTTTTTGTCACCTTTGTATCCATAGAGCACATAACAAGCATATTGTAGGCTTCTGTGTATTTTAATGAATTAGTTAAATGTTTTTTTTTCCATACCTTTGGCAAAATTGGTTTATACTTTTTAGTACACTGGTAGGAAGATAAGCTCAAATACTTATTAAAGAAATATTTATTGAGTGCTTATTTTCTCCCAGGCGTGGTTCCAGGCACTGGAGATATAACAGTGACTAAGATAGACAAAAATGTATATCCTTACACATAGGGCTAACATTTTAGTTGAGTGGGGGAGAGAAGTTTTAAAAAATTTATAATACTAATAACTATTGTTGTGAAGAAAGATTTAGCTAAGGAGTACCAAAAGAGTATGGGTAGGTTGCAGTGTTAAATAGGCTAGATAAGGCCTCAGCAAGAAGTTGATATTTGGCCTGGTGTGGTGGTTCACGCCTGCAATCCTAGCACTTCCGGAGGCCAAGGTGGGCGGATCACCTGAGATCAGGAATTCAAGACCAGCCTGGCCAACATGGTGAAACCCTGTCTCTACAAAATATTAGCGGGACATGGTGATGTGTGTCTGTAATCCCAGCTACTCGGGAGGCTGAGGTGGGAGAATTGCTTGAACCCAGGAGGTGGAGTTTGCAGTGAAAAAAGATCCCACCATTGCACTCCAGCCGGGGCGACAAAGCAAAACTCCATCTCAAAAAAAAAGATGATGATATTTGAGGAAAGACGTGGAAAAGGTAAGGTTGTGAACTATTGGAATAGCTGAGGGACAAAAGGTCCTAGTGGAGGAAAAAGCAAATGCAGAGGCTCTGAGGCAGATCTGTGTCCGGTAGCTTGGAAAAATAGCAAGAAGGGCAATGTAGGAGGAAAGGAGGCCAAGGTTATCAAGGGACCAGATTATGTCCCCAATGACTCTGTATAATCATAATTGATTACAAAACCTGCAAGTTAAATAAGCTAGGAAATGAATATTAAGTATATATTATAAACTCTTTGAGTGGGGGAGGTCCTTAAAGGTTTCCAGTTTAGTTAATTATCTAGTTTCATACTCTGTCGCCTTTATGTGGATATCTCACCTATGTTGAAACATTTTCTACACAGTTCTTTTTGTTACCTCTGACTCCTAAAAGTCCAGCTTATTGAGGGAAGCTTTCATTTCTTTTTCTTTTTTTTTAAACCATAAAGGGGTCATGCTAACCTTCTGTATTGTTCTAATTTTAGTATGTGTGCTGCTGAAGCAAGCACAAATCTTCCACTTCTTAATCTCCATTCATTTCCCAGATTGCATATAAAACTTGACTAATACATCTTCATCATGACAAGTCTTTGTATATTTGAATACTCTTTTATGTCTTGCTAACCCAGGCCTTTTTCACATTAAACAGGATATGGTATATTCATTAGGGCTATTAATAAAGTAGAAGTTTATTTCTTACTCACTTTAACAATACTAGGCAGGTTGATTACATTGGCAAGTTTGTCTTCGGCTGTGCAGTCATTCAAACACTCAGGCTGAAAGATATTTAATTTTATTTACTTGTTTGTTTATTTATTTTTGGAGATGGAGTCGCACTCTGTTGCCTAGGCTGGCAGTGCAGGGGCACTATCTTGGCTCACTGCAGCCTCAGCCTCCTGGGTTTAAGCAATTCTTCTGCCTCAGCCTCCCGAGTAGCTGGGATTACAGGTGTCCGCCACCATGCCCAGCTAATTTTGTATTTGTAGTAGAGATGGGGTTTCACCATGTTGGCCAGGCTGGTCTTGAACTCCTGACCTCAGGTGATCCACTTGCCTTGTCCTCCCAAAGTGCTGGGATTACAGGCATGAGCCACCTCGCCTGGCCTGTTTTCTTATTTTCATCATGTAGCCTTCCAGGTCGCTTTCAGTCCAGTCAACTGAAAGGACAGACTCTTGCTTGTGCCTGACTTAGAAGTGGTGTAAATCACTTCCTCTCATATTCCACTGGCTAAAGCTCAGTCACATAGCCATACTTCATTGCAAGCACAGCTAGGAAATCTGACCTAGCTGTGTGCCCAAAGAACAAGAATATAGATTGTGGTAATAGTAGTAGACTTTGTTACACAGCACACCAGGTTGTAGTTTCTTCAAAATTCTAGTCACTCTCTTGAATGTCTTTCTTTTTTCTAGTTCTTTTGGAAGGCCAGAGCCAGAATGAATGAAGTACTCTAGCAGTGTTCTGATTAACACAGTGGAAAGGAAGATTGTTAGCCATAGTATTACTGGCTTCTTATTCTGTCAACTGAAACTATTGATCATTTTGAGATTTGAAATAAAGATAATGGCTTTATGCTCTGGGTAACAAGTAAGACAGACTAGGTGAACTTTGTATGGATGTGGGGAGGTTGAAAAAAGTAATCAATTTAATCTGGGGAAACTTTATCGAGAATGTGGAAATTCTATACCAAAATTATTTTCTTAAAGGATAGCTTCTCTTACTTTTTTTCTTAGGATAATGTTTTCTAAGCCTATAATTGCAAATTGGGTAAAATATTTTAATACCACATTCTATCAGTAGGGGAGAATGGGCCTGGGACTAGGAATTGCCTATTTTTAGAAAATGAATAGTCCATAGGCATGCAAATAAGCAAGTTTTCAGTGATTTAGTGATACCATTGATATAACATTAGACTATACTATATGAGAAATACTGTGTAGTCCATTATTAGCCACATTAAAATTTGTCCATCTCAAAACTGCAGTCAGCAAACAACTGTCTATATGCATGAGCACAAGTGGACCCACTCAGGCCAGTATGGAAAGATGAGAAAGAATGCTGTTAGTGGATTCGGAGTTTTCATGAATCCATGAAACGCAAAGTAGTGAGGATTAGATTGATGAAGATGACCACAATTCACAGCGTATGCATGAAAGGACTGCTTTGAAAGGCAAGAGTGATTTCTAGCTGAGGATCAGTTCTGCGAAGGAGTTGAAGGAACCTTTGAGCCGGGCGTGGTGGCTCATACCTTCTAATCCCAGCACTTCGGGAAGCCGAGGCGGGCAGATCACTTGAGGTCAGGAGTTTGAGACCAGCCTGGCCAACATGGAGAAACCCCATCTCTACTAAAAATATGAAAATTAGCCAGGCATAGTGGTGCACACCTGTAGTCACAGGTACTTGGGAAGCTGAGGTATGAGGATCACTTGAACCCGGGAGGCAGAAGTTGCAGTGAGCCAAGATTATACCACTGCACTCCAGCCTGGGCGACAGAGCAAGACCCTGTCTCACAACAAAACAAAACAAAAACAGCCTTTGGACAACGCTGGGGTAATTGACTTTCTTCACTTCTAGTCCCTATACCAAGCAGCAGTCAGCAGGGTGGTTTGTCCTCAGCTAGGGCAGTGTGGTTGTGCCCCAGAACTAATGTAACAGAGTCTTATATATGGCTGCTGATATCAGGAGAAATGGGGAGCCCCTGTGCCCACAAGACAAATTGTAGGCACATTTCTGCTTCCAGTATAGACTAGCTTTCATAGTCACTGGAGGGAGAAGCTAGAATAAACAGAAATAGCACCTATGGGCAAACAGATTTAAAAGGCAAACACGTAGTTATAAATGAACATTTGAGGAAGGACAACCTCATGAATAATATCCGTGTGTCACCAACACAAACTGTGGCAAAGAACCAATTGGAGACATTATAAATGAAACAACCCCTGTAAAAAGGAAATAAAATTTTTTATAGGCTGAGAAGGGAGCAGACCCAGATGAAGGGCAAATTAGCAAAGTGGAAGATCATGAGACCAGTAATTCTTAAGTATGTGATACAAAAGTACAAAGACTTGAAAAGTATGAGGAAAAAATTAAAACAAATAGAGGAGATAGATTAAGGTCTCATGGGATTTATGGGAGATTAAAAACAAGAAGTGTAGGGAGAAAATATTCACACAGTAGAACATTTTGTACAGTTAAAGAATACTATGAGTCTTCTTAAGATTTAAAAGCCCCATGTGTTCCAAGTATGATAAATAACATCACTTAAATAATGCCAAAGGTACAGAGAAAATCCAAAATGTTCCAAAAGAAAAAGCATACTAGAAAGGAAGGAAAGTCAAATTGCTTCTACTTTCTCATTGGCAACAATGACCGCTAAGGAGACAGTGGAGCAATATTTTCAATGTTCTGAAGTAAAATAATTTTGACCTATAATTTTCTGTCCACCCAAGTTAGCATTTGCATGAGAGAACAAATAGATATTTTTGAACATGTGATGTCTACAAAACTATGCTTATAAACCCCTGATTGGAATAATTTTTATTTTTTGAGACAGTGTCTCGCTCTGTCACCCAGGCTGGAGTGCAGCGGCATGATCTCAGCCCACTGCAACCTCCACCTCCCAGGTTCGAGTGATTCTCCTGCCTCAGCCTCCTGAGTAGCTGGAATTACAGGCACACATCACCATGCCTGGTTTATTTTTGTATTTTTAGTAGAGAAGGGTTTTCTCCATGTTGCTCAGGCTGATCTCGAACTCCCCACCTCAGATCCGCCTGACTTGGCCTCCCAAAGTCTTGAGATTACAGGCATGAGCTACCACACCCGTCCTAGAACTATGTAATCTTGTTAACTATAGTCATCTTACAGTGCTCACACTTGTAATCCGAGCACTTTCGGAGACCAGAGCAGGCGGATCACCTGAGGTCAGGAATTTGAGACCAACCTGGCCAACATTGTGAAACCCTGTCTCTACTAAAAATACAAAAAAAAAAAAAAAAAAAAATTCCGGGCGTGATGGCAAGCATCTGTAATCCCAGCTACTCAGGAGGCTGAGGCAGGAGAATTGCTTGAACCCAGGAGGCAGAGGCTGCAGTGAGCCGCCAGGATTGCGCCACAGCACTCCAGCCTGGGTGACAGAGCAAGACTCTGTCTTCAAAAAAAAAAAAAGAACTTACTCCTCCTGACTGTAATTTTGTATCCTTTAACAAATCTTTCCCTATTTCCTTCTTTTCCCTACCTTTCCCAGCCTCTGGTATCTTCTAGTCTACTTTTTAGCTTACACATGTAAAATATACATGACAAAACTGGGACCCCGAGGTGGGCCGATCACTTGAGATCAGGAGTTCAAGACCAGCCTGGCCAACCTGGTGAAACCCAATCTCGACCAAAAAATACAAAAATTAGATGTGCTTGGTGGTGTGCGCCTATAGTCCCAGCTACTCGGGAGGCTGAAGTGGGAGAACCGCTTGAATCTGGGAGGTGGAGTCTGCAGTGAGTCGAGATTGCACCACTGCACTCCAGCCTAGGTGACAGAGTGAGACCCTATCTCAAAAAAAAAAAAAAAAAGGACTTATCATTTTAACAATTTTTTTAAGCGTGTAGTATAGTCACATTAAGTACATTTACAATGTTGGGCAACCATCACCACTATCCAGATCTTTCTTGTTATCCCAAGCAGAAACTCTGTACCTATTAATGGTAATTCCCCATTTCTGTCTCCCCACAGCCCTTGGTAACTTCTGTTATAATTTGTCTCTGTGAATTATTTATTCTGGGTACCTCATAATCTGAATATGTATTTGTCTTTTGTATCTTGTTTAGTGTAATGTTTTTAAGGTTCATCCATGTTGTATCTTGTGTCCAAATTTTATTCCTTTTTAGGGTGAATACTTTTCCATTGTATGTATATACCACGTTTTGTATCCATTCATCTGGTGACAGACATTTGGGTCATCTTCACCTCCTGACTTTTGTGAATAAAGCTGCTATGATTACTGGAGTACAAATACTCGTTTGAGTTTTTGTTTTCAGTTTTCTTTGGTATACCTAGAAGGGGAATTGCCACATCGTATACTAATTCTGTGTTTAAACTTTGAGAAACCACCAAATTGTTTTCCACAGCAGCTATACTATTTTACATTCTTACCAGCAGTCCACTGAGTTTCCAATATCTCTCTTGTAGCCCACACTTAACTTCTGGCCTTTATATTTTGGTTTCTGTTTGTTTGCTTGCTTTTTCTTTTTGAACAACTGCTCTTTCTTATATCTCATCTCATTTGGGGTTGGAAAAATGAATTAATTGATCTCAGCAGTCCTTTTAAGTATCAGGGCCCAGCACAGTGGCATATGCGTGTAATCCTAGCACTTTGGGAGGCCAGGGCAGGAGGATCACTTACGCCCAGGAATTTGGGATCAGCCTGGGCAACACAAGGAGACCCTATCTCTACAAAAAGTTTAAAAATTAGCTGAGTGTGGCAGTGCGTGCTTATAGTCTCAGCTATTCAGGAGGCTGTGACAAGAGGACTGCTTGAGCCCAGTTTGAGGTTGCAGTGAGCTACGATTGTACCACTGCAGTCAGCCTGAGTGACAGAGCAAGACCTTGTCTCTTAAAAAAAAAGAATGAAAAAAGTAAAATATCAAGTTAGTTCCTTTATTAATTGTAGTTTGGATTCTTGAGTTCTCATGATTTTTAGTTCCTTAATCGCTTGTAAACATGGTTTATACATAAATCTAACATTCTTTAAAGACTTGTTTAAAAAATATACAATTTAGCTTGTCATTAAAAATATGTGTATAATAACCTGCTATTGTATTAAATGACTGACACATGCATTTATTTATTTATTTATTTATTTATTTTTTGAGACGGAGTCTCGCTCAGTGGCCCAGGCTGGAGTGCAGAGGCCGGATCTC
>NW_016817145.1:1333000-1338494 GCF_001698545.2 Rhinopithecus bieti | reverse complement strand
CCAACCCCCCCGGCCTTTTTTTTTTTTTTTTTTTTTAAGACGGAGTCTTGCTATGTCACCCAGGCTGGAGTGCAGTGGCCACATCTCAGCTCACTGCAAGCTCTGCCTCCCGGGTTTACGCCATTCTCCTGCCTCAGCCTCCCGAGTAGCTGGGACTACAGGTGCCCGCCACCTCGCCCGGCTAGTTTTTTGTATTTTTAAGTAGAGACAGGGTTTCACCGTGTTAGCCAAGATGGTCTCGATCTCCTGACCTTGTGATCCACCCGTCTCGGCCTCCCAAAGTGCTGGGATTACAGGCTTGAGCCACCGCGCCCGGCCAACACATGCATTTCATATGCATGTATGTATATATACTGCATACATCTGTGTATATACTGTACAGATACTCCTTGACATATGATGGGTTTTTTGGACATAACCCAATTGTAAGTGGAGGGACATACTGAATACATATCACTTTCATGCTGTTGAAAAGTCTAAAAATCATAAATTGAACCATTGTAAGTTGGGGATCATCTGTATATATCATATATAATGCATTTGTTTTCTTTTTTAAGGTGCAAGAATTGTTTATCCGTGATTATGGAGAGATTTTTAATGTCCAGTTACCGGGTAAAGAAGAACGGACAAAATTTTTTGAAGATTTAATTCTAAAACAAGCTGCTAAACCTCCTATATCAAAAAAGAAAGCAGGTTAGTTTCTATATCAAAGTTAATATTTAATAATCTTGAGAAAATGGGAATGAAATAGTTAATGGCATTGACATGTGTGATAACACAAACTCAAACCCTCAGTCATGAGTTTGATGCATCTGCTGCTTAAAACTCTCCATGCTTCCCATTAAAATAGACTGAAGTTCTTAAGGTACACAAGGTATTTCATAGTATAGCCCCAATCTTTCTTTTTTTTTTTTTTTGAGATGGAGTCTTGCTCTGTTGCCCAGGCTGGAGTGCAGTGGTGTCATCTCGGCTCACTGCAAGCTCCGCCTCCTGAGTTCACGCCATTCTCCTGCCTCAGCCACCTGAGTAGCTGGGACTACAGGCGCCCACCACCATGCCCGGCTAAATTTTTGTATTTTTAGTAGAGACACGGTTTCACCGTGGTCTCGATTTCCTGACCTCGTGATCCACCCGCCTCAGCCTCCCAAAGTGCTGGGATTACAGGCGTGAGCCACCACACCCGGCCCCCCGAATCTGTCTTTCTAAGCTCATTTTGAGCACTTGTGTTCTGCTCAGCCTTTCACCCCCACCTTTTTTCTTATAAAACACTATCTTTAAACCATATGTAACATAATTTTACCTTTTCACTATTTTATTAATTCTTGCTCTCTTGTTAGTAAAGCTTCTATCTCTATCCCTCATCTCTATCTAAAGAACTACTTATTCTTTTATTTTTATTTTTTGAGACAGGGTGTGTGTCACCCACTGGAGTGAAGTGGCATGATCGAGGCTCACTGCAGCCTCAACCTTCTGGGCTCAAGCATCCTCCCACCTCAGCCTCCCAAGTAGCTAGGACTACAGGCTCATGCCACCATGCCTGGCTAAATACTTGTCCTTTTAGTATACCTCATTTGTTCTTTATTATGAAGCCTTTCCTAACTTACATGGACAAAATGAATTGCTTCTGCCTTTATGACCCATCATACTTTTAAAATACTACTAATATGGCATTACGATTATATAATTATGCCTCTTACTCCCTTAGTAGTTTGTCAGCTCATTGTGGCAGGACTCTAATAATCCTTTTTTTATCCTGAGTACTCATTGGATATCTATTTAAACAAAATAACTTTTTGTTATATTTGAAACATATTACACATTTTCATTAGTTCCAAACTAGTAAAGAAGGCTTTTTTATAGTTGGAATATTTTTGTCCTGGAAATAATGCAATTTCGAAGTTTAATAACCTCTTAAATTATCTGGGTTTTTGTTTGTTTGTTTGTTTGTTTTTGAGACAGAATCCCTCTCTGTCACCCAGGCTGGAGTGCAGTGGCACAATCTTGGCTCACTGCAAGCTCTGCCTCCCGGGTTCATGCCATTCTCTTGCCTCAACCTCCTGAGTAGCTAGGACAGGCGCATGCCACGGCGCTCGGCTAATTTTTTGTATTTTTAATAGAGACAGGGTTTCACCGTGTTAGCCAGGATGGCCTCGATCTCCTGACCTCGTGATCCTCCCACCTCGGGCTCCCAAAGTGATGGGATTACAGGTGTGAGCCACTGTGCCTGGCCGCCTCTTAAATTATCTTAAAATGGAATAGAGGTAATGACTTGTAGGAATTAGCATTCCAAATTATAAATTGGCTAATGGTTTCTAGAGGGGATGTAGGGTTAGAGATTATGGTAGTACTTTTGTATGCCAAATCTTTGGATTCCTTGCATATGTAAGGAAGATAATCCCTCAAATCCTGACTCTGTTTTCACTAAATCACTTGTTAACCCTCAGTGTTATGGAGGAGCAATAACAAAACTCTTCCATTCATGTGAAGTTTTGCAGGCTTTGGAGGTACTCCCAGTAGCACCACCACCTGAGCCAAGATCGCTGACAGCAGAAGAAGTGAAACGACTAGAAGAACAAGAAGAAGATACATTTAGAGAACTGAGGATTTTCTTAAGAAATGTTACACATAGGCTTGCTATTGACAAACGATTCCGAGTGTTTACTAAGCCTGTTGACCCTGATGAGGTATTAATTTAATCTTTGGATCAAGTGTATTCTAGGCTATAATGCTTCACAATCAAAGGATATTTGAAGAGTTTATGTGGTTCTGCCTACACCGTGAACTAGTTTTATCTATTTGGAAACATGTACCAGATTAGTGTCCTAAGCACATGGAGACTTTAAGAGCAGAGTAACACATTTTCCTTTCCTATAGACAATTAACTTTGTCTCCCCAACCTAAACATTCCAAAAGTAATTGAGAATGTCTTATTTTATTTTTATTTTTTTGAGACACAGTTTTGCTCCTGTTGCCCAGGCTAGAGTGCAATGGCGCGATCTCGGCTCATTGCAGCTTCCACCTACCAGGTTCAAGCAATTCTCCTGCCTCAGCCTCCCACGTAGCTGGGACTACAGGCGTGTGCCACCACGCCCAGCTAATTCTTGTATTTTTAGTAGAGACAGGGTTTCTCCATGTTGGCGAGGCTGGTCTCAAACTCCTGACCTCAGGTGATCCACCTGCCTCAGCTTCTGAAAGTGCTGGGATGACAGGGATGAGCCACCATTCCCGGCCCTTTTTTTGTTGTGTGGTTTTTTTCTGTGTTTTTGTTTGTTTGTTTGTTTTGGTTTTTTGTTTTTTTTGTTTTGTTTTTGTAGTAAGGATTGGGGCCTCACTCTGTTGCCTGGGCTGGAGTGCAGTGACACAATCGTCTTTCACTGCAACCTTGTAGAGATAGGGTCTTGCTATGTTGCCCAGCCTAGTCTCAAACTCTTGGCCTCAAGCAATCTTCCTGTCTCAGCCTCCCAAAGTGCTGGGGATAACAGGCATGATATTATTATGACCTGCACAGTTGGAAGAGACCTGGAGAGCCAGGTCTTAAGTTGCCCTGAAAAATGGGTGGCAATTGGATGAGGATAGAATATAGGCTGTTACTGGAGAATACAGCTGCCCAAGGATAAGAAACAATTACTGGAGAATACAGCTGCCCAAGGATAAGAAACAAATACAAAACAAAAACAGCCTTAGATCAAGTCAAAGGTTTTATGTTAAATATATTATCATAATCTCTTACATATTTATTCTCTATCTCCTATATTGACTGGCAGAGAAACTTGACACATGTTATGTTTAGAGTTAATTTTGTGATTTGATCATTTGCTTGAATTTTAGGTTCCTGATTATGTCACTGTAATAAAGCAACCAATGGACCTTTCATCTGTAATCAGTAAAATTGATCTACACAAGTATCTGACTGTGAAAGACTATTTGAGAGATATTGATCTAATCTGTAGTAATGCCTTAGAATACAATCCAGATAGAGATCCTGGAGGTGAGCATTAGTGAATTTTTTTTCAGGGGTGGAGTTAGGGGCAGCTAACACTTAGGGTTGATTTTTGTGTCAGGTGCTATATTATAAACATAATCAAAATACTATTTAATCCTCACAACAACCTTATCCCCATTTTACAAATGGTAAAAATGAAGTTTAGAAAGGTTAAAAACATTGCTCAAGGTCACACTTCCAGGAAGGGGCAGAGTGAGAATTTGAATGCAGTTTTCTTTCATTCCCAAATCCCTGTTTATTAACAATTACATGATAGATCCTCTAATGAAACACAAAATGGCTTGTATATTTTGCATATCAGTGCTTTTCCTCAAAGTGGAAAAGTAGGCACTCTGCAATGAAATGGTTTTAAAATATTCTATTAGTTAAGACCATTATACTTTTATTACAAAAGCATTATAATATAGGACTTACTAATAGTAATTAAAAAAATCTAGTCCCCATTTCCTTTCTCCAAAGGCAGACACTGTTTGAGGATATCTTTCCAGACCTTTCTCTATGCATATAGCCCTTCTGCTCTCACCTATCCGCTCTATTAATATAAAATTTAATGGGTGCAATGTATGTTATTTGGGTGGTGGATACCCCCAAAGCCCTGACTTCATGTGCAGTCTGTGCCTGTGACAGAATTACACTTGCACCCCTTAAATTTTACAAATTTTAAAAGAAAATGTATAAAGGATTTTTAATGATGTGTTTGTTCTGCAGCTTGTCCATTTCCAAGAAATGTTCTTTCTTGGGTGCTTATTTAATTTTTTGATAGCTTCCTGTTCTTACGGATGCAGAGTTCTTTAACTCTCACCAGTGGATAAAAGATACATTTTAAAATAGTTGTTTTCTGTATTAATTTCCCCTCCACAACATTATCTTTTTTTTGTTTTGTTTTTTTTTTTTTTTTTTTTTTTTTTTTTTTTTTTTTTTTTTTTTTTTTTTGCGACGGAGTCTGGCTCTGTCGCCCAGGCTGGAGTGCAGTGGCCGGATCTCAGCTCATTGCAAGCTCCGCCTCCCGGGTTTACGCCAATCTCCTGCCTCAGCCTCCCGAGTAGCTGGGACTACAGGCGCCGCCACCTCGCCCGGCTAGTTTTGTATTTTTTAGTAGAGACGGGGTTTCACCGTGTTCACCAGGATGGTCTCGAACTCCTGACCTCGTGATCCGCCCGTCTCAGCCTCCCAAAGTGCTGGGATTGGCTTTCTGTTTTTAAATTGGTGCTTCTTGTTAGATAGATTGATTAGTATAGGAAACTACTGAAAATGTTTTCAACAATTGAAAAGCTTACTATTCTTTCCCTCGCAGTCCTCTAGCTTACCTTCCCTAGGCATATCCCTGTAGTTCAGAGTTCTGGAGTTAACCAGTGGGAAACAGACTAACAAGATGAGGAACACTCCATTGTACCTAGGAAGAAGGAACGAGGTACCCTGGAGGCAGAGGGCTTTCAGTCATGCTGCTGCTGCTGCTCCCTTTCTGTCTATTGTGGCAGTCTAAAATTACTT
>NW_016817145.1:1312549-1332887 GCF_001698545.2 Rhinopithecus bieti | reverse complement strand
GGCTTTCTGTTTTAAATTGGTGCTTCTTGTTAGATAGATTGATTAGTATAGGAAACTACTGAAAATGTTTTCAACAATTGAAAAGCTTACTATTCTTTCCCTCGCAGTCCTCTAGCTTACCTTCCCTAGGCATATCCCTGTAGTTCAGAGTTCTGGAGTTAACCAGTGGGAAACAGACTAACAAGATGAGGAACACTCCATTGTACCTAGGAAGAAGGAACGAGGTACCCTGGAGGCAGAGGGCCTTCAGTCATGCTGCTGCTGCTGCTCCCTTTCTGTCTATTGTGGCAGTCTAAAATTACTTCAGGCTAGTGGTGTCAAATGTTAGTGGACATCACAAGTCTCCTAAAGGACTTCATAAAATATGGATCACTGGATCCCATCTCTAGGGTTTCTGATTCTGTAGGTGTGGACCCTGAGAATTTGCATTTCCAGTGAGTTTCCCTGTGACACTGATGCTGCTGGGTTCAGGAATCACTACTTAGACCTTGCCCTGACTTTCTTCAGGCCCAAATGCCATTTTAGAAAGCCCACTTCAACATTCTGCATGTAATATACTGTATAACCTGGGAGTGAATTTTGCAGGCTCTTGTCCTTTGAGGAGTATTGATGTGGCTCAAGCAATCCTGCATTCACTTATTCCGTCTTCTGCCTCAAATCATATTCCAGTTTGTAGTATTCTGAGCTTAGGATTTTCCCAGTGTTTCCTGTGGAGGGTTGCTTTTTCATTGTCTTTGTCTAGTTTCTTTGTCAATGCAATAACAACCTCTATATACCTCTTGCAAAATTCTTTCACATTCCTTGTTCACTAATGACACTGATAGCCTTCTCTTTTAATTTTTGTTATTGTTTGATTTCTTGCTATTGATTGAATTTTTTTTTTTTTCTGATATTTCAAAGGGATCTAAACAGGACAGAGAGTAAAATTGTTTGGGTTTAGTCTGCTGTATTGAATCCGATGTCCAGAACATTAGATTAGCACCAGAAACAGAATAGGACAAAAAGGAATTGTAAGAGCTACTACTATCTTAGCCCAATATGCTGAGTTTATTTTTGTTATATTATTGAAAGGGGAAATTAAAACTTACAATTTTATTCACTTCATAGATCGTCTTATTAGGCATAGAGCCTGTGCTTTAAGAGATACTGCCTATGCCATAATTAAAGAAGAACTTGATGAAGACTTTGAGCAGCTCTGTGAAGAAATTCAGGAATCTAGAAAGAAAAGAGGTAGGAAAGTGATTTGGTTGATTTGTACCAACCTAATATTATGAATGAATTTCAGAATATATGAATTTCAGAAGCATATGAAAAGGATGCTTCAGATGTATTTTGTACTTTTAGTTAATCCTTCATGTAATTTTGAAATCTGGAAATCCTTTTGACATCCCACATATCTATTTATAAGGTTGTAGCTCCTCCAAATATGCCCCATCTTACTACCATGTGATGCCAAAGCAAAGTTCCACTCTTGCTGGTGACAAAAGATCAGACCCAGAGCAGAATGAAAAGCTAAAGACACCAAGTACTCCCATGGCTTGCAGCACTCCTGGTAAGTACTCGAGTAGTTTTCATTTATGAAATTATAACTTTATTCTTTACTAATGCCATTCACTTTCTCCCTTATTTTCCTTTATTTGTGTTAAAGCAATGAATTACATTGATTTTCTTACTATTAAGACAACTTTGCATTCTTGAAATAAATCCAAGTTTATAATGTACCACTTGCAACCCAAAAGTCACCATCTAATTGTGGACTAACTGGGTTTGAAACTGATGTCTGTAAATTCTGGTCTATTTCCTACTCTCCCTTATTCTTAAGAGGTAACTCCAGAGATTACCAATTCAAAGCCTGTAGGGTTTTCTGAGGCCTGCCTTCCTTGGCAGACTTTTAATTCCAATTTTTGTTCTTTAAGCCCCATTGTCAGACTCTGCTCAGCTTCTTAGCCTCTGTTATTCATTTGTTTTCCCAGATTTTGGCACTGTAATTCCTCACTACTTTTTTTTTTTTTTTTGAGACAGAGTCTCGCTCTGTCACTCAGGCTGGAGTGCGGTGGCGCAATCTCGGCTCACTGCAACCGCTGCGTCCCGGGTTCCTGCCTCAGCCTCCCAAGTAGCTGCGACTATAGGTGCCTGCCACCAAGCCTGGCTAATTTTTTTTTTTTAGATGGGTTTTCACCATGTTAGCCAGGATGGTCTCGATCTCATGATCTCATGATCTGCCTGCCTCAGCCTCCCAAAGTGCTTGGATTACAGGCGTGAGCCACCGCGCCTGGCCATTCCTCACTACCTTTTTAGATCTCTGTGTGCGTGTTAAGGTTAGGGTTAGCGGTGTTTGCTGGTGTTAGAACCTTCTATTGCAAGTTTGTCCATCCTCGGGTAACTGATTTGAGATAGAGAAAGAGTAAACCCTTCTTTTGAAGAAATGGGAGGAGGCAGCTAGGAAAGGAAAGATAAGAGAAGAAAATTAGCAAGAGGCCTTCAGTACCAGAATGCTGACAGTCAAATCAACTTTAAGTAAGAATATATATGTGTGGAAATTAATGACATGGAAATTGGCTCCCTTAAAACAATCGTTTGATAGATTACCCAACAGGATTACATATTTTGTATCCACCAAAAAACATGTACAAGAATATTCAAAGAAGCAGTATTCATAATATTAGGTTGGTACAAAAGTGGTTGCAGTTTTGCTATTAAAAGTCATGGTTCAACACTGGGAGTAGCTCAAATGCCCGTTACCAGTAGAATGGAAAGATATGAATTATTATACAATGAGAATCCTTAAACGTTAACTATATACAACAGCATAGATGAACCTCCCAATGTTGAGTGAATCCTAGATACATTCACATGTGACATAAAATTTATATATGAAGTCAAAAATGGGCAAAACTAATCCATGCTGTTATAAATCAGGATACTGTTTACCTTTTAGGATATTATGACTAGAATTAGAATAAGGGTGATTTGGAATGTTAGTATATATTCTGTTTCTCAATCTGGGTGCCGATTATGTGAGTTTCTTCTGTTTGTGGATATTCATTTCATGTTTATGTTCTGAGTACAATTGACCCTTGAATAATACGAGTTTGAGGTGCACAGGTCCACATATGTGTGGATTTTTTTCAATAAATACCTTGGAAATGCTTTTGGACTTTGCAACAGTTTGAAAAAACTTGCAGATTGAATTGCATAGCCTAGAAATAGTGAAAAAATTAGGTATGTCACAGATGCATACAATATGTATAGACAGTAGTCTATTTTATCACTTACCACTATAAAATATACACAAGTCTATTTTTAAAAGTTAACATTTATCAAAACTTAACACACAAACACAGATCGTACATAGCACCATTTGCGGTCAAGAGAAATGTAAACAAATGTAAAGATTCAGTATTAAATGACAACTAGGTCGGGGGCAGTGGCTCACGCCTGTAATCCCAGCGCTTTGGGAGGCCAAGGCAGGCAGATCACGAGGTCAGGAGATCAAGACCACCCTGGCTAATACAGTGAAACCCCATCTCTACTAAAAATCCAAAAAATTAGCCGGGCATGGTGGCGGGCGCCTGTAGTCCCAGCTACTTGGGAGGCTGAGGCAGGAGAATGGCGTGAACCCGGGAGGCGGAGCTTGCAGTGAGCTGAGATCGCACCACTGCACTCCTGCCTGAGCAACAGAGCGAGACTCTGTCTCAAAAAAATAAGAGATAAATAAATCACAACTGCATAAAATTAACTGTAGTAAATAACTGTACTACCATAATTTCGGAGCTACCTCCTGTTGCTGTGTGGTGAGCTCAAGTTTCGTGAATATCTACTTAAAACGATGTGTGATGTGGTGAGCAGTTGGCCTCTCCAGTAAATTGCTTATTGCAATAGAAAGTGATTTGCAGTTCTCAAGTATTTTTTATTGTGTTTAGCATAGTACAAAAAACCTTGAGTAACACCATAGGACACATAGGAGGTGCCACTAGTAATGCTGGAAGTGCTCCCGAGAAGCAGAGAAAGTCATAACTTTCTAAGATAAAGTTGAATTGCTTGATACATGCCATAGATTGAGGTCTGCAGCTCTAGTATCCTGCCCTTTCAAGACAAATGAATCCAGTGTAAGGACCATTGAAAACAACAGTAATAATAATAAAGAGCCAGGCGTGGTGGCTCACGCCTGTAAACCCAGCACTTTGGGAGGCTGAGGCGGGTGGATCACTTGAGGTCAAGAATTTGAGACAAGCCCGGTCAACATGATGAAACCCCGTCTCTACTACAAATTAAAAAAATTAGCCAGGTGTGGTAGAGAGTGCCTGTAATCCCAGCCACTAGGGAGGCTGAGGCACAAGAATCACTTGAACCCAAGAGGTGGAGTTTGCAGTGAGCCAGATTGCATCACTGCACTGCAGCCTGGCTAACGAAGCGAGACCCTTGTCTCAAAAGAAAGAAAAGAATACTGCTTGCAGTGGCTCACACATGTAATCCCAGCACTTTGGGAGGTCAAGGTGGGCAGATCGCCTGAGGTCAGGAGCTCAAGACCAGCCTGACCAACATGGTGAAACCCCGTCTCTACTAAAAATACAATAACTAACTGGGCATGGTGGTGCGCACCTGTTGTAATCCCAGCTCCTCCTGTAATCTCAACTCCTCGGGGGACTGAGGCAAGAGAATTGCTTGAACCCGGCGGGGCGGAGGTTGCAGTGAGCCGAGATCACGCCACTGCCTTCCAGCCTGGGCAATAGAGCAAGACTGTCTCAAAAAATAAAGAAAGAAAAGAAGGAAATTTGTGAAGCTGTTGTTGCAGCTACACTAGCAGATGCAAAAACTTTGTACTTTTTGTGAAATACCTTTTGTCTGATACTGAAAATGCAGCTTTTATCCGGATGCAAGATTGCTATAAGAAAGGAAGGCATACCTGTAGATTCTAATACAATTCTAGAAGAAATGAAGTCATTATATGACAAAGCAGAAGGAATTTAATGCCAGCAAAAGATGGTTTGATAATTTTAGAAAGGTTTGGCTTTAAAAATATCAAGATAGGGCCAGTCGCGGTGGCTCACGCCTGTAATCCCAGCGGTTTGGGAGGCCAAGGTGGGCGAATCACGAGGTCAGGTGATCGAGACCATCCTGGCTAACACGGTGAAACCCCATCGCTACTAAAAATACAAAAAATTAGCCAGGCATGGTGGTGGGCACCTATAGTACAGCTACTTGGGAGGGTGAGGCAGAAGAATGGCGTGAACCCGGGAGCTGGAGCTTGCAGTGAGCTGAGATTGCGCCACAGCACTCCAGCCTGGGGGACGGAGTGAGACTCCATCTCAACAAAAAAAAAAGAAATCAAGATAACAAGAGAAGCAGCTTCTGACAACCAAGAGGCAGCAGACAAGCTCCCAGACACCATTAAGAAAATCACTGGACAGAGGCCAGGCACTGTGGCTCGTGTCTGCAATCCCAGCACTTTGGGAGGCCAAGGTGGTAGGATTGCTTGAGGCAAGGAGTTTAAGACCAGCCTGGGCAACAGAGCAAGACCCCATCTCTAAAAAGCCAAACAAACAAAACACTCGCCAGGCATGGTGGCACACATTTGTAGCCCTACCTTCTTGGGAGACTGAGGCAGGATGATTGCTTAAGCCCAGGAGTTCAAGGCTGCAGTGAGCTATTGATTATGCCACAGCACTCCAGCCTGGGTGACAGAGCAAGACCCCGTCTCAAAAAAGGAAAGAAAGAAGTAAAGGAAAAAAACGACTGGGGAGAAAGATAATCTTTCATTGTCCTTTGTCACTTCTACTACCTAAAAGTTTTACCACTTCTTTCCAGGACTTCTGCTGTGTGGTTATACTGCATCTAGTCTAGACAGAATATTTAACCTCTCTGTACCTTAGTTTCTTCATCTATAAACTGACGATGATAATGGTAGCAAACTTCATTGGGTTAAAGTGAAACTTTTGTTTTTGTTTTTGAGACAGAGTCTCGCTCTGTTGCCCAGGCTGGAGTGCAGTGACATGATCTCAACTCGCTGCAAGCTCCGCCTCCCGGGTTCACACCATTCTCCTGCGAGTAGCTGGGACTACAGGCACCCGCTACCATGCCCAGCAAATTTTTTTGTATTTTTAGTAGCGATGGGGTTTCACCGTGTTAGCCAGGATGGTCTCGATCTGACCTCATGATCCGCCCGCCTCAGCCTCCCAAAGTGCTGGGATTACAGGCGTGAGCCGCCATGCCTGGCCTGGTTAAAGTGAAATTTTAATGAGCAAGCATACATAAGGGACTTAGAAGAATTCCTAGTATATGCTTGGTGCAGTGGGTTACGCCTGTAGTTGTAGCTACTCAGGTGGCTGAGGTAGGAGGATTGCTTGAGCCCAGGAGTTTGGGGTTGTAGTGCGCCATGACTGTGCTTGTGTGTAGCCATTGCACTCCAGTCTAGGCAATGTAGTAAGATAGTTTCTAGTATATGATAAATGCTCACTCAATAAGTGTAGCCTATTTCAAGTTTGGCCCTTCTTCCAGTCCATTTCTCATACTGCTGCCAAAGTAATGTTTGCAAAATATGCATCAGACAGATCATGTCAGTACGTTCCTTAAAATTATTCAAGATTAAAAGTATTCAAGATAAAATAATTTTTACCATTTTATGATCTGGGCCTTACCCACTTCCTCCACCTTCTCACAGTATGCTCTATTCTTGTTTCTGTATTTTAACCATACAAAACTACTGTGGTTTCTCACTATTTATCCTTTCATATATCAGGGTTTTTCACTCTTTGAATTTTAGAAAATGGTTGAATGTTCTTTCATCATTTTTCTTTAAATTTCTTGAAGCTCAGTTGAAGAGGAAAATTCGCAAAAAGTCAAAATGGTACTTAGGCACCATAAGAAAGCGAAGGAGGATTTCACAGGCAAAGGATGATAGCCAGAATGCCATGGATCACAAAATTGAGAGTGATACAGAGGAAACTCAAGACACAAGTGTAGATCATAATGAGACCGGAAACACAGGAGAGTCTTCAGTGGAAGAAAACGAAAAGCAGCAAAATGCCTCTGAAAGCAAACTGGAATTGAGAAATAATTCAAATACTTGTAATATCGAGAATGAGCTTGAAGACTCTAGGAAGACTACAGCATGTACAGAATTAAGGAGAGAGAAGACTGCTTGCAATGGAGATGCTTCTAGCTCTCAGATAATACATATTTCTGATGAAAATGAAGGAAAAGGTACATCTTTTTCAATTAAAATAATTTACTAATTTTAAAAGATATTTCAAAGTTTCTAAACAATGAATTGCATCTTAGTTTGTTGCTTTTTGCTTGCCTTTCAGAGCACAGATGTTAGTTAATTAGAAAACAATAGCAGTATGTTTACTATTGAGCTAGTAAGGATAGTTACAAGCTGTGGCATCAAACAGACCTAGATTTGAGCCTCCAATTCACTACTTAGTAGCTTGTGACCTTTGGCAAGATACTTAACTTGTTAGTCTGTTTGCTCATCTGCAAAATTGGGGCAGATAGACAGTTGCTTGGTAATGAGATATTTTGAAGATTAAATGTAACAAACTAAAGCATATGATACCCTTTCATTTTTAAGCAAAATAAGAGTCTGCTATGATTCTTGCTGAGTGGCATGAAAAACTCTTACCCACCCTGATCATTTTTCTATAACCCTTATTGTAGGTTAAGTTCAAGATTTTTTATATTTATTCCACGGATCCTGCTCCGCAAATTTTCTATTTAGAATTGTCCTCATTTGAATCTTCTGGAACCCTTGACAGTAGGTTTGTTTGGATTTTAGAAAAGCCAAACATTATTTAATCATACAAAGCAGGCCGGGCACGGTGGCTCAAGCCTGTAATCCTAGCACTTTGGGAGGCCGAGACGGGTGGATCACGAGGTCAGGAGATCGAGAGCATCCTGGGTAACACGGTGAAACCCCGTCTCTACTAAAAAAAAAAAAAAAATCATACAAAGCAAAATAGTGGATAGTGGGGCCAAAATTTATTTTGGTCAAAATAAGCATTGACTAAGTTAATGGACTTTTTTTTTTTCCCAGTGACTGATACACTGAATGCAAGCCTTTTGCAAGGGCTTCTTTGACATGAGTTCTAAGTGTATTTGAGTAACTAGCAGTAGTAGTCTAGGATATACTTTCTAGTGTGAATATTTTAAATGTTAATCTTCTGGCTGTATAATATGTTTTGGTTTGAATCAGATTTGCTTTATTTTTCTTGTATCGTTTTCTTTTTAACAAGAATACTATTTAGCGGTACAGGTACTTGCTTAGATATCAAGAAATCTGGGTTCTTATCCTGGCTCTCACAACAATTAGACGTATATCCTTAGAAAAGTATCTTCACAGCCGGGCACGGTAGCTCACGCCTGTAATCCCAGCCCTTTGGGAGGCTGAGGTGGATGGATCACGAGGTCAGGAGTTCGAGACCAGCCTGGCCAATATGGTGAAACCCCGTCTCTACTAAAAATACAAAAATTAGCTGGGCATGGTAGTACACGCCTGTAGTTCCAGCTGCACCGGAGGCTGAGGCAGGAGAATCGCTTGAACCCGGGAGGCGGAGGCAGAGGTTGCAGTGAGCCGAGATCATGCCACTGCACTCCAACCTGGGTGACAAAAAAGACTCCATCTCAAAAAAAAAAAGAAAGAAAGAAAGAAAAGTCTCTTTACCTCTCCTAGCCTTATTTTTCTCATTTATCGTTGAGTGTATTGTTCTAAGTCATGGATCAGCAGACTCTTATTTAAAGAACCAAATGCCAGATAGTTAAATACTTTAGCCTACACAGGGGCCCATACAATCTTGGTCTCTGTGACAACTACTCAACCCTGCTGGGAAAACTACATTGACAGTAGATCCAATTGATGTGGCTGGGTTGGTTGGTTTGTTTTGAGACAGAGTCTTCCTCTGTCATCCAGGCTGGATTTCAGTGGCATGATCTCTGCTCACTGCAACTTCTGCCTCTTGGGCTCAAACAATCCTCCAACCTCAGCCTCCCAAGCAGCTAGGACTATAGGCATGTACCACCATGCGCAGCTAATTTTTTTTTTTTTTTTTAAAGAGACGAGGTTTTTCCATGTTGCCCAGGCTGGTCTTGAACTCCTGGACTCAAGGGATTCACCTGCCTCGGCCTCCCAAAGTGCTGGAATTACAGGCAGGCTGTGTTCTAATAAAACTTAATTTACAGTGATAGGCCAGATTTTGACCATGGATGGTATTTACAACCCCTGTTCTAGATTATTGAGGTCCCTTCTAGCTTTTCAGTTCTATGTGTCTTGTGCCCAAGTAGAAGACATTCTAACCTGTTGAGACTCCCCTACAAATACTCAGTATGAAACACACGTCTCAAACTGTCCTTAATTTTTGAGTGTATGAGTGGCGGTATCTCAATCTTACAACAGAATGAGTTAATAAGCCAGAATTGCTGTTTATGTCCTTAGTAAACATGCCCTGTTTAATCTGCCTATTATTATTATTTATTTTAGGCATCATATGTATGGACCAAATAATAATTATTTGATTTTTCATTCTAGAAATGTGTGTTCTGCGAATGACTCGAGCTAGACGTTCCCAGGTAGAACAGCAGCAGCTCATCAGTGTTGAAAAGGCTTTGGCAATTCTTTCTCAGCCGACACCCTCACTTGTTGTGGATCATGAGCGATTAAAAGTATGTAAATTGAAATCATAATGCTTTTACTCTGCAGATTAGTAATCCCCAAACACTGGCTTGTGACTAGTAGCATTCTGGCTACATGGGATTTACATGAAAAAGTAAAACGTTTTTTCCTTCAAGCTTCCCTTTACTGTTCTGCTCCTTCCCCTGTTCCAAATTAAGAATAGGTCAGGCGCGGTGGCTCACGCCTGTAACCCCAGCATTTTGGGAGGCCGAGGTGGGCGGATCACCTGAGGTCAGGAGTTCAAGACCAGCCTGGCCAACAGTGCGAAACCCTGTTTTTACTAAAAATAAAAAATTAGGCTGGGCGTAGTGACTCGTGCCTGCAGTCCCACCCATCTCTACTAATAAAGTACAAAAACAAAATTAGCCGGGCATGGTAGCAGGCGCCTGTAGTCCCAGCTACTCAGGAGGCTGAGGCAGGAGAATGGCATGAACCCAGGAGGTGGAGCTTACAGTAAGCCGAGATCGCACCACTGCACTCCAGCCTGGGTGACAGAGTGAGACTCTGTCTCAAAATGAACAAATAAATAATAGATAAAATAAAATAAAAAATTAGTTGGGTGTGGTGGTGGGCACCTGTATTCCCAGCTACTGGGGAGGCTGAGGCAGGAGAATCACTTGAAACCGGAGGCGGAGGTTGCAGTGAGCCAAGATCGTGCCACTGCACTCCAGCTGGGTGACAAGAGCAAAACTCTATCTAAAAAAGAAAAGAATTATTACTATTATTTTTTAATATAAAATAGATTTTTATTTCTTAAAAAAAAAAGACAAAGTCTCACTATGTTGCCCAGTTTGGTCTTGAACTCCTGAGCTCAAGTAATCCTCCCACCTCAGCCTCCCAAAGTGCTAGGATTATAGGCATGAGCCACCATGCCTGGCCCAAAATTAAGAATTATATCCAAGGATCCGTGGTAGGAATCAAAGGGAAAATAAAATAGCTAAGTGATTCTTATAGCTGCCATGTTACCTGTTGCTCATTCTTTTCCCCTGCCTAGTCCCCTAAATTCAATTTTCAACCTAAGCACTGTAATAAAATGACATCCTAATAGCTAATAATACTTGCCTTTGTTTTTTTGTTGGTTTTTTGGGTTTTTTTTTTTTTTTTTTTTTTTTTTCGGAGTCTCGCTGTGTCACCCAGGCTGGAGTGCAGTGGCCGGATCTCAGCTCACTGCAAGCTCTGCCTCCCGGGTTCACGCCATTCTCCTGCCTCAGCCTCCCGAGTAGCTGGGACTACAGACGCCCGCCACCACGCCCGGCTAGTTTTTTTTTTTGCATTTTTCAGTAGAGACGGGGTTTCACTGTGTTAGCCAGGATAGTCTCGATCTCCTGACCTTGTGATCCGCCCGTCTTGGCCTCCCAAAGTACTGGGATTACAGGCTTGAGCCACCGCGCCCAGCCAATACTTGCCTTTGTTAAACTGAACTCTTCTTGCCATATCTGTAACAGTTGACACTATAGATAAGTCTTCTTCCTAAACTATTGTGTCCTTAAATCATCCTTGCCTTCAACTACTTTTGTAAGCGTCTCACGGTTTTTCTGATCATTTGCTCTGTTATTCTTTACTTTTGGAATAGCCATCACCTCTGTAAGGGTGATCCTACATCTGGAACTCCACACCCTGACACACCTAAACAACAGTCTTATCTCCTCAACCAACAACTTGGATGTGTTACAGTTGCCTTAACATATTTGAAATAAGATTGATTTCTTGCCCTTTTCCTTCAAAAGTAAAAACATTTTGCACCTCAATTCCAATTTACCTGTTTTATTTTGGCCACATTTCAAGTCTGAGAACATTATACATTTATCAAAGATACATTATTTGTAATACAGATAAGAGTTTTGGCATTTTAGAGGGAAGTCTGCCCTGTTTAAGTACAAAGTGAACCTGTTAGTACTAATGAACTTAGGAAAGCCTTTCTCTTGAAAGTAGCAGAGCTAATAAGAACTCAATGTCTACACTTCTTAGAGAAGGAAGCAGCAATATTCCTGGAGTAGTTTCTCTCAAAAAACTGTAGTCTTTCTGAAAACTCTGTTAAAAGTATGTGTGGAACTGAAAGTCCATATAAATCTCATGACAGTAAAATGGTATTCCTAGTGCTGAAACAGGAACTTGTGTGTAAGTTCACCGTGTTACGTTGTTTGGGGTTAAGAGTAGCAATTACTATTCTACTTAATTGTTATAAATTTTACAGCTTTGTTCTGCTCAGTATACATGTATGTCATTCAGAGTCAATTCATTACTGAGACTATTTCAATTTTTACTTTTTCTGATAATATAACCCATCAAAATGGACTATGTAATAGTACAGTATATCCATTAGGCATGCAATAAATAATGGCCTTTTATCAGAGGATATACTTGCTATAGAATAATTTGCATAAAAGATGTAGTTGGAGGTGACTAATTAATGTATTAAATTGCAGTTTTTAACAATGTATTGGTCCCATACATTGTTTTTATGACCATTACCTGTAGCCATTTTAGTTGGTTGTTACTTAACTATAATGGTGTGTTTTTGTTAGTTATGAGGTAATGGCAGCATATTCTGGTAGGGCCAGACTTGAAGAATTACAGAAATCCAGTAAGTCCACCATTTTAGTCATGAGAAAAAAACACTTAGCAGATGGAAATCCTTTTTATATAAGAACCCTGAAGTGGTGAGGTAGTTCACCATTTATGTAGTATCTTTTTTAGTTTCACATAATAAAATTAGTTAAAATGTACTTATACTATCATAAAATCTCCTGCAAAAAAGCTTTGCTTTTCTCCTGTTAATCTAAATTGAGGTTAGTTTTTAATTTGTAGATGCTTATGGCTAGACTTAGAATTGGCAATCCCCTCAGCTCTAGTTTTTAGACTAGGAGTTACTCAAGGTCAAGGCCAGGATTATAGATAGATTTAAGTACATTTAAATGTCAGAGCCACTGCCAGAGGCTGCCCTGTGTCATCAGATGACTTGGTCTGCCCTCTGTCAGGCTTTTAATAATTCCCCAAACCTTCTAAATTAAGTATCTTGTTTGAGGAAGTTTCTCTCTCACACATATTGACACTCATATTTTCTTTTAGAATCTTTTGAAGACTGTTGTTAAAAAAAGTCGAAACTACAACATATTTCAGTTGGAAAATTTATATGCAGTAATCAGCCAGTGTATTTATCGGCATCGCAAAGACTATGATAAAACATCACTTATTGAGGTAAACTCTTGAGTGGAAACTTTTTACAAATGCTCTTATGGTCACATTAATATATCACTTATGTAGGATTGTTGAGGCTTTATTTAATGTGTAAGAAACTGATTGTAAGAACTTAAAGACCATCTTTCTATTTCCAAAATTGATGTCCCATTCCATAAAGATCATTTTTAATATGTGGATTATGCATTATTTCTAAATGCAAATGAGTTTAGTATTTTTCCAATCTAGGACTTAGTTTGTGTATTTGTTTATTTATTTAGAGACAGGGTCTCTGTCTCCCAGGCTGGAGTGCAGTGGTGTGATCTCAACTCACTGCAACCTCCACCTCCTGGGTTCAAGCAATCCTCCTGCCTCAGCCTCCTAAGTAGCTGGGACCACAGGCGCCTGCCATCATGCCCAGCTAATTTTTGTGTTTTTTGTAGAGATAAGGTTTTGCTGTGTCACCCACTCTGATCTTGAGCTCCTGAGCTCAAGCCATCCACCCGCCTCAGCATCCCAAAGTACTGGAATTACAAACATCAGCCACTACACCCAGCCAATAGTTTGTGTCTTTAATAAATAGTGGAACATAAATTATGAATACCCTTTTTGTGTGTGTGTATTAATGAAGAATAATAGCTTCTTTTAAGACTTGTCAGCCAGGCACAGTGGCTCATGCCTGTAATCCTAGCACTTTGGGAAGCCAAGGCGAATGGATTGCTTGAGCCCAGGAGTTCAAGACTAGCCTGGCCAACATGGTGAAACCCCATCTACTAAAACAACAAAAATTAGCCAGATGTGGTGGCGTGCACCCATAGTCCTAGCTACTTGGGTGGCTGAGGCATGAGAATCACTCGAACCTGGGAGGCAGAGGTTGCAGTGAGCCGAGATCAAGCCACTGCACTCCAGCCTGGACAACAGAGTAAGACTCTGTCTTTAAAAAAAAAGACTTGTGTACTTAATCTTCCTTTATAGTAGGTATTAGAGTGTTAATTATAGCATTATTTATTTTTGAGACAGGATCTTTCTCTGTCACCCAGGCTGGAGTTCAGTGGCAAGAACATAGCTCACTATAACCTGGAACACCTGAGCTCAGGCAATCCTGCCTCAGCTTTCCAAGTAGCTGAGATTATAGGCAAGCGCCACCACACTGGGCTAATTTTTAAATTTCTTATAGAGATGGAGGTTTTGCTATGTTGCCTAGGATGGTCCCAAATTCCTAGCTTCAAGCAGTCCTCCCGCCTCAGCCTCTCAAAGTGCTGGCATTAACAGGCAGGAGCCACCATGCCTGGCCTTATTATTTTTAATAACAGATCATTTCACCAGATAGAGTGCTAAATTAAAAAAAAAAAGATATTACTTACCTATGCATATTATTGGTAACTACAGAATATAAAACTGATACCCATTAGTATATATATAGTATTTAGTATACCTACTAAAGTATACTATGTAGTATAATATATATAATATTGATATTTACAAAGTGTAAAATACTAAACTCTTTAACTACATTAGTACCTTGATGAATACTATTTGAATTTAACATAAGATGAATGCACCCCAGACTCATTTCAAAGTTATTTAAATAATGAAGTCCTACAGGTAAAATCAGTTTATGTGGCAGTCTTAAATATTGAACTGAATGTTTATTTTCACTATCAAATATATACATGACTATTAATATTCTTAAGGTTGTTTACTGAAAAAAAAAGTAATGAAATGTTTCTTTAGCTTATTCCATATTGAAACTTACTATTTGCTCTTCCTCCCCTTTATCTAGAAAATGGAGCAAGAGGTAGAAAACTTCAGTTGTTCCAGATGATGATGTCATGGTATCGAGTATTCTTTATATTCAGTTCCTATTTAAGTCATTTTTGTCATGTCCGCCTAATTGATGTAGTATGAAACCCTGCATCTTTAAGGAAAAGATTAAAATAGTAAAATAAAAGTATTTAAACTTTCTTATTTATGTACATATTAAGATAAATGTCATGTGTAAGATAACTGATAAATATTGGAACTTTGCTAGAACAAGATCCTGTAGTAATAGTAATAATAGTTGAAGTTTATCCAATTCTTAATAAAGTTATTTTGTTAACTAATGTTTTATGGCACTTAAGAGTAATTAACAGCGTTAAATTCTGTTGGTATTAAGCACTTTTAATTTTATCCTTCTTAAAAATAGTTTATTGTATCAGACAAGAAACTTACTTAACCATTGTGTCCTTCCCATCTTTTTTGTCATCTTTGTTTTCTTTAATGCCCTCCTGCCATCTGCCTTGAGATTCCCTTGTCTTCACTGAAAAGCCACAGTGCAAGTCATGATTTGCGGGAGGGCTCTTGAACAACTTCTGGCTGCACCACAATTCTGTACTTGAGTATCACAGTTATTGTTTTGAGACAAACATTTTATAATTCTAATTTGGGTTAATAAAGATTTTAAATATTTCTTGGTTTACTTTTGTAATTATATACACAACAAATGTATTAATAACTACCTTGTTAAACACCTTTTAATAGCACAAAGTTTTTATATTTGCAAGCTGTTGATATCTTTCTAAAATTGTGGTTAGGTTATATTCTATTGATACTTTTATATGCAATTTTATAAATATAAATATTATAATTTTATATTAATGATACCAAAATACATTTCTTAAGGTTAAAAGCATGCACTTCCATGCATACTTGCTTTTGGGGAGAGTGGGAAGAAGACATTCTAATAATTAGTTTGTAAAATAGCTTCTGTTGGAAACCTTTTGAGGGGAATAAGGAATGGTCATCTAAAATGAGAGATTCTGGATTTTAATGCAGTTCAAAGTTGAGCTGTATTTTTGTTGTTGATTTATCTGGATATTGTTTTTAAAGCCTTCTAAAACCTTCTAAAATTTATCTAAGGTAAATTTGATACCTTAATTAGTAGATACTGTCTTATGTAATGCATAAAGCAGTGCCAGTCACTGAGGACATTTAAATATGTCTATATTTCTGGAGATATACATTCTCATTTTTGTTGGTTTATTATAAATTATTCTTCTAGATGCATCTTTTATAACTAGGATTTCATTTTGTGTGTATAGCTTATGTAATAAATTCTAAAGGTGAAAACTGTCTCTAAAATTTGTTTCTATTTCTTAAGTATTTTAAAACATACCAAAGATAATTCAGAGCACAAGAAGTGTAAAATCTGTTCTTTCATGTATTGCTGTGCAAATTTAAAGTGCTGTTGACATTGGAATGTTTATATGGTGCATGTATTTTAGGTACAAAGACTAAAGTGCTTCCTGAAATGTCTTCTACAGATTTTAGAAGTGTTATGGCTACATTCCTATGTAGAGTTTGAAAACCATGCTGAAATTGCCGTGTTGAATGTTATCTCTCATTTGTTGCTCAAAAGTGCAGTTTAGGCAAGAAAAACAAAAGGAACTCAGAATAGAAAGGGAAAAGTGAAACTCTCTTTATTTACAAATGACATGATTTTATATGTAGGAAATCCTTTTTTGAGACATAGTCTCACTCTGTCGCCTAGGCTGGAGTGCAGTGGCATGATCTCGGCTCAGTGCAACCTCTTCCTTCCGGGTTCAAACAATTCTCCCACCTCAGCCTCTTGAGTAGTTGGGACCACAGGCGCATACCACCACGCCCGGCTAATTTTTTATGTAGGAAATCCTAAAGAATCCACAAAAAATCTGTTAGAGGTAATAAAAGAATTCAGCAGGTTGGGTGTGGTGGCACATGCCTGTAATCCCAGAACTTTGGGAGGCCAACATGGGTGGATCACTTGAGCTCAGGAGTTCAAGGCCAGCCTGGACAACATGGTGAAACCCTGTCTCTACAAAAAAAATGCAATCATTAACTGGGCATGGTGACACACACTTGTAGTCCCAGCTATTCCCTGGGAGGCTGAGGCAGCAGGTCAGAGCTTGAGCCCAGGAGGTCAAAGCTGCAGTGAGCCAAGATTGCATTACTGTACTTCAGCCTGGGTGGCAGAGTGAGACTCTGTCTTTTTTAAAAAAAAAAAAAAAAAAAAAAAAAAAATCAGCAGAGTTACAAGATAGAAAACATACTAAAATCAGTTGTATTTCTATATACTAGCAATGAACAGTCCAAAAGGGAAATTGTGAAAGCAATTTTATTTACAATATCTAAAACAGTAAACACTTAGGAATAAATTTAAGCAAGGATATGTAAGAACTTACATACTGATAATTACAAACTGTTGCCAAAAGAAATTAATAAGACCTAAATAAACAGAAAGACAGTCTGTATTCATGGTTTGGAAGACAATACTGGTAAGATGGCAGTAATCCCCAAAGCAGTCTACAGATTCAATGCAATTTCTATCAAAATCCCAATGGCCTTTTTTTGAAAAATAGGAAAGTAAATCCTAAAAATTATATGGTATTACAAGGTACCCTGAATAGTCCAAAAAATCTTGAAAAAGGAGAGAACTCACTTCCTCCTGACTTTGAAACTTACTACAAAGCTACATATATCAAAGCAGTGTAATACAGGCGTAAGGTTAGACATATGGGTCAATGGAATAGAAAGTCCAGAAATAAACCATTATGTCTGTGGTCATTTGATTTTCAACAAGAGTGTCCACATCTATTCAATAGGAAAGAACCATTTCTTCAACAGATGGTGCTGGGACAACTGGATATCCACATGTAAAAGAATGAAGTTAGATCCCTACCTGAGAATAGCTAATGCGTGCTGGGCCTAATACCTAGGTAATGGGTTGATCTGTGCAGCAAACCACCATGGGACACATTTACCTGTGTAACAAACCTGCACATCTTGCACATTTACCCTGGAACTTAAAAGTTGATTTAAAAAAAAAAAAAAAGGATTAAAGACCTAAGTTGAATAGCTAAAAGTAAAATTCTTAGAAGAACACAAGGATATTTTCATGACCTTGAGTTTGGCAATTAGATAAATTGGACTTCATCAAAATTTTAAAATTTTATGCTTCAATAAATAATATAATTAACTCCTAAAACTCAACAACAAAAAGACAACCCAATGGATGTGGATGTTTTTGATGACATTACCAATATTTAGGATACCAGGCAAATATTTTGGAAGATACCTGTTTTCGAATAGTCTAATGTTTTTCTCATGACCAGACCAGGATTATGGGTTTGGGGAAGGAAGATCACAGAGGCAAGGTGGTCATATCAAGGTTGCATACTAGTGGTGTGATTTTTGCCTATTGGTTGACTTTGATCACCAAGTGAAGTAGTATTTCTCAGGTTTCTCCATGGAAAAATTAATCTTTTCTGAACTATACTTCTCTCTTGTGAACTGTACTCTGAAAAGAAGTCACACAATGGACAGCCCACTCTTATGGAGTGAGGAGTTACACTCTGCCATTTATTTTTAGGCCAGTTCTATCAGTGATCCCTAAAATGTAGGCATTGTAGAGTTAATTGAGCTTATTTTAGACTTGTGTCTTCTCCCTACTACTACCCACCTTATACACAGAGTATTTGATTGTTCAAAGTAATGTAATTAAGAGAGTGCTCCCTGACATTGAGGAAAAGATTGCCAGCTTGCCTCCTAATACCCATTCTTCCATTCTTTGTAACGAAGTCCCATTTGGAAAATTATGTTTCATGCATTGCAGCAAAATATGGCCACGTGACTAAATTCTAGCCAATGAGATAGGGAAGTTGCACAGTTTCTAGGAAAGCTCTCTGGAAGGGCAAGGATGAGAGTACTTTCTGCCTTCTGAGCTTCCTATACACACAGACACATATATATACATATATACAGTTAAGAAGCATCTCTGTGTGTGTTCATGATAATTTTAGGGATTCTTGAGTGGATCTCTGTTACTGATAGTGGAATGTAATTCTTAACCAGTAAAAGCATATAAAATAAACATTTTTTTTTTCCAACTTTCATTTCCTATAAGCAGCAGATCCTGAGCAAGGTCTTCAGAGACCCTTAAGCATAAAACATACTGTCTCCAATTCTTACATGTATTTCTTTCTTTATTGTTAACAGCTTTATTGAGGTATAATTTATATATCATAAAATTCACTGATCTTAACAGTACAATTTAATGATTGTTAGTAAATTTACAGAGTTGTGCAACTATCAGCATGAATCAGTTTTAGAACATTTCTGTCTCCCCAAAAGAGAGATTTCCAGTCTCTTCCTCGTGCCCATTTGCAGTCAGTCCTCCTACCCCCAACCCCAGGCATTCCCTAACCTACTTTCTGTCTCTATAGATTTGCATTTTCTGGACATTTCATGTAAGTGAAATTATAGTCTTTTACATCTGGATTCTTTCACTTAACATGTTTTTGAAATTCATCAGTGTTGTAGCATGTATCAGTAATTTGTTGTATTGTGGAACAGTATTTCATTTATGGATATGCCCTTTTGCCTATTCATCCACAGTTAATGGACATTTGGATTGCCTCACATTTTGGCTAATATGAATAGTACTGCTGTGAACATTTACATGCACGTGTGACTCATGTTTTCATTTCTCTTGGATAGATACCTGGGACTAGAATTGCAGAATTATATGGTAAATTTGTGATTATCTTAAACTGCTCTCCAAAGAGGCTGCTCCATTTTACATTTCCATTGGAACTATATGAGGGTTCCAGCTTGTCCACATTCTTACCACCTTTGTTATCATCTGTCCTGTTTTTGTTTGCCTTTTTTTTGTGTGTGTGTGTGTGTGTGTGTGTGAGACAGAGTCTTGCTCTAACACCCAGGCTGGAGTGCAGTGGTGCAATCTTAGCTCATTGCAACCTCCGCCTCCTGGGTTCAAGCATTTCTCCTGCTTCGGCGTCCTGAGTAGCTGATACCACAGGCTCTCACCACCATGCCCAGCTAATTTGTGTGTGTATTTTTACTAGAGACAGGGTTTCGCCATGTTTGTCAGGCTGGTCTCGAACTCCTTGCCTCAAGTGATCCTCCTGCCTCAGCCTCCCAAAGTGCTGGGGTTACAAGGCATGAGCCACCAGGCCTGGCCTTGTTGTCTGCTTTTAATAACCATGCAGGTGGGTACAAAGTGGTACTCTTTGTGGTTAACTGCATTGCTCTAATGATTAATGATGTTGAGAACATTTTTCATGTACTTATTAGCCATTCATATATCATCTTTGTTGAAATGGCCTTTTGAATATTTTAACCATTTTTTAATTGTTTCCTTATTATTGAGTTATGAGAGTTCTTTATATATTCACTTATTTTCAAGAGAGTTGCCAAGGCGGTTGGGAAAGAATAGTTATTTTTTGACAAATGGTGCTGGATTAATTGGATATTCACATGCAAAAAAAAAAAAAAAGGTGAAGGTGAAATTAGATCCTTACCTCACACTGCATAAAACATTAACTCAAAATAGATCAGAGACCTGTCTATAAAAGCTAAAACTATAAAACTTTTAGAAGAGAAGGTAAGAGAAAATCATCATGATCTTTCTTTTTTCTTTTCTTTTCTTTTTTTTTTTTTTTTTTTTTTTTTTTT
>NW_016817145.1:1299161-1312309 GCF_001698545.2 Rhinopithecus bieti | reverse complement strand
AGACAGAGTTTTGCTCTTGTCGCCCAGTCTGGAGTGCAATGGTGCGATCTCAGCTCACTGCAACCCCCATCTCCCAGGTTCAAGTGAGTCTCCTGCCTCAGCCTCCCAAGTAGCTGGGATTACAGACATGTGCCACCATGCCCAGCTAATTTTTTTGTATTTTTAGTAGAGACAGGATTTCTCCATGTTGGTCAGGCTGGTCTCGAACTCTTGACCTCAGGTGATCCGCCCACCTCAGCCTCCCCAGAGTGCTGGGATTACAGGCATGAGCCACTGCACCCAGCCGATTTTTCTTTTTTCTATAGCTTCATATTTGAAGTAACACATCATGATCTTAAGTTAGGCAGAAAGTTCTTAGATATACTAAAATCACAATCCATAAAAAAACAAAAAGTGATCAATTGGACTTCATCAAAATTAAAGCCATTTGCACTCTATCAGTATTTTCTGTATATATGTAGATGGTCCTCGGCAATGACATTAAAAGAGAAAAGTTGCCAGTGTCAGCTATTAGTTGATTACAGTTGGAAATACCTGGATTTTCAGGTAATGTAGGGATGCTGTCGAGGCAGAAGAGAATAGTTTTTTGAGACGGAGTCTCGCTCTGTCACCCAGGCTGAAGTGCAGTGGCACAATCTCGGCTCACTGCAAACTTCACCTCCCTGTTCAAGCTATTTTCCTGCCTCAGCTTCTCAAGTAGCTGGGATTACAGGTGTGTGCCACCACACCTGGCTAATTTTTGTATTTTTAGTAGAGATAGGGTTTAACCATGTTGGCCAGGCTGGTCTCAAACTCCTGACCTCAGGTGATCCACCCACCTCGGCCTCTTAAAGTGCTGGGATTACAGGCGTGAGCCACCACACCCAGCTCAGAAGAGTGTTTTTACAGTCCGTATTTTGCACATAACCTTTCTAGTAAGCTGAGAAATGACCCCCTCCCCACTCCCAAAGATATCTTTGTCCTAATCCCTGAAAACTGTGAGTGTTACATTATATGGCAAAACAAAAAAGAAGGGTTTCTTTTAGATTTTGAGATCTTGAAATGGGAGATTATCCTGGATTATCTCTGTGGGCCCCAGATCAATCACATGTATCCTTATAAAAGAGTAGAGGGAGATTTTACACAGAAGGGAGAAGGCTGTGAAATCAGGCTGCAGCCACAAGCCAAGGTAATGTCAGCAACCAGCCACCAGAAGCTGAAGAAGCACACAACATTCTTTCCTAGATCCTCCAGAGTTGTGCAGCCCTGTGAATCCCTAGATTTTGGCCTAATGATAACTGATTTCAGATTTCTGCCTCCAGAACTGTGAAAGAATTTTTTAAACCACCAAGATTGTGGTAACTTGTTAATAACATTTACAGAAAACTAATACAACCTTATACCAACACAAAATTGCCATTTTATAAACAATGCCTTTTCTTGCACATGTATCCCAGAACTTAAAGTATAATTTTAAAAAATAATAATAAAAGAAAATGCCTTTTCTCTCCTCAGGGCTTTTGTTCAGGCTATATCCTCTGCCAGCAATAATTTTTCTCACCCACCCTCAATTCTCCTTTCACCTGACTACTTGAGGCATCAGAGATGGTCCAGGAAGATCTTAATTCCCCAGGCTAAGTTAGGACCTTCTTCTAATTTCACATAGCTTCCTGTATAAGTCCCCTCCACTTTTAAATTTCACTTCAAGTATACAGAATTGATCAGCTTGCATCATGACACACTCATCATTGATTCATGCATGCCCCACCTTTTGAAAGTTTATTTTTTAAAATAATAAATGCCCATAAAACCTGTTTCTCAAAAGGAACTAACCAAATCACCTGTTGGACACATTAACCCGTTACCACCCACTATAATTATAATCCTCAATCACTCATCATTCTTTGCTTTCTATTGTGTGTATTTTATTGCATCTGTGTGTTCCTACAAATCACGTTTTAAGTATCAGATTTTTACCATAGTGGTATTATGCTACTGCATATATGATATCTTCTGGAGCTTCCTTTTTTCACATAATGTTATCGCTAAAATTTTTTATAGGATTGCATATTGTACATCATTCGACTGCTATATAATCCATTTTGTGAGTAAACCACAGTCTGTGTATCAATCCACTTTACCGTGGGGCATTTAGAGTTTTTCCAGGTTTTGAAGATTATAAAACTGTTCTAAGGACATTCTTGCACCTTCTGTCTGTTGTACGTGTTGTGCTAGAGATCCACTTAGGCATTAGGAAACACCATACTGAAGATAAAATAAGGAAAGATTATTGGTGTAGGGGAATGTCAAGTAGTAACTTGGCCCTAGTTACCTTTCCTAGGCTGCAATGGATGAGGAGTGGCTGTTGAAACCCAAAGGAAGTTGCGTGTAGTCTGCCACCTTGAGAAAAGCAGTGATCTGCAGTTACAGCGTGGAGTCAGCCCCAGGCAACATTACGTCACAGAGGGAACCAGGAAAACAATTGCTGTGACTTCACAGCTTACACACAATTTGTTGGAGTCAGAGTGGGGAGAAAGGACCCTGTCCTCCAAATATCAGGGATCTGTGCTCTGATTGCTGCTCCTGATTACACAGGTGCAGATGAAGGTGGACAGCCTTTATTTCACTTCCCTCCAATGTTGCAAGTCTTTTTCCTGTGACTCTCGGGGTATTTAATTACCCTGGTCAGTACAGTAATTGCTGTCTTTGCCAGTTGGTTCGGTGGCATGGGGACCTAAAAGAGGCCAATCAGTTGGAACCATGATCATGTTCTCTGGTGAGAGTTTCTTCCTTGAGCACTAAGATAAGATTCTAAAGTCTCTGATCTCAAGGTCTCAGGAATGGGAAGCAAAAATTCCAGTGGGTTATTAAATGCAGTGGTGAGAGGGGACGCAAGTTATCTCTACCCTTACCTTTCTATTGCATTTTGGAATGTGAGGGAGATGGCATAAAATACTGCTGGTTAACATATATACTGCAAAGTTTCTGGAAAGATAGTGGAGTGGGAAACACCAGGAATTTGTCTCCCCACCTAGAAGACAAATGTACTGGCAAAATCAGTCTGATGTTACTATTTTGGAATTCTAGGGTCTGTTGAAGGCTTGCAACTTCCAGGGGAAGGCTTGGACACTAAATTGTGGTTAATTCAGTCAATTTCAGCTTTTTTTTTTTTTTTGAGACGGAGTCTCACTCTGTCGCCCGGGCTGGAGCGNCGTCTCGGCCTCCCAAAGTGCTGGGATTACAGGCTTGAGCCACCGCGCCCGGCCTAATTTCAGCTTTTAGCACAGTAGTAGTTACCCACACTCAGCCCTGTGACAGGCAGCTGTGCGCGTGTTCCTGCAGCAGCTTACACACAATTTGTTGGAGTCAGAGTGGGGAGAAAGGACCCTGTCCTCCAAATATCAGGGATCTGTGCTCTGATTGCTGCTCCTGATTACACAGGTGCAGATGAAGGTGGACAGCCTTTGTTTCACTTCCCTCCAATGTTGCAAGTCTTTTTCTTGTGGCTCTCGGGGTATTTAAAAGGCTGGCACCCTTTTTCCCTTTTGGGAGCCAGACATTAAGACTAGACCATTCAAAAACAACTGTATATATTGTCAGATGTGGTGGCTCATGCCTATAATCCCAGATCCTTGAGAGACCAAGGAGGGAGGATCACTTGAGCCCAGGAGTTTGAGACTGCAGTAAGACATGATTGTGCCACTGCACTCCAACCTGGGTAACACAGACCTTGTCTAAAAAAAAGTGAAGAGGAAAGCCTCAACAACTGCATATGCAGGGAAAATTGGAAAGTGACTGCATGCCCAAAGAGAGGCTCAGAAAAGCTGAAAAGATCTTAAGTTTACAGCTCAGACTGATTCTTGGCACAGAGACAAAATTAAAAAAAAAAAAAAAAAAAAAAAAAAAAAAAAAGCAAAACAATAACAAAACAGCAAGCCCTGGGGAAAGGGAAGAATCTGCTTTCCAGAGTTAATACAGTAATATATTTAAATGTTCAGTTTCCAACAACAACAAAAAAATCACAAGGCTTACAAAGAAACAGGAAAGTACGGTCCATTTAAAGTAAAAAAAAATAATAATCAGCAAAACTTTCTGAAAAGACCTGATGGCAGATAAACCAGGCAAAGACTCTTTTAAAACTGTCTTATACTAAGAGACATGCAGTATGAAGAAAAAAAAACTGTGTTAAAGAGCTCAAAGAACTAAAGGAAAATGTGGAGAAAGTAAAGAAAACTGTGCTATTTATTTTATTGCTTTTACTATTATTAATAAAAAGACTACAAAGAAATCAGAAAGAAATTCTGGAGCTGAAAAGTGTAATAACTAAAATGACAAATTTAGTAAAGAGATTTAAAAGCATAGTTGAACAGAAATCTGCAGAAGAAGAGTCAGCAAATTTGAAGATAGGATACTGGGAAGTACGGAGTCCAAGGAACAGAAAAAAAAACAATTGAAAAAAAAATGAACGGAGCTTAAAGAACCTGTGGAACACAATAAAGTAGACTAACATACACACTGTGGGAGTTCATAAGGGGAAGAAAGAAAGCAGCAGAGATAGTTGGAGAAATAATGGCTGAAAACTTCCCAAATTTGATGAAAGACATGAATATAAACATCCAAGAAATTCAGTCTCCAAGTAAGATTATCTGAAGGAGATCCACACCAAGACACATAATCAAACTTTTGAAAGGCAAAAGAATCTTGAAAGCAGCAAGAGAGAGGCAACTCATCACATAAGAGGGATACCTCATGGGATTATCAACAAATTTCTCATCAGAAACATTGGAATATCAAAGGCAGTTAGCTAAAATGCTAAAAAACAAAAATCAAATAAAAAAACTGTCAACCAAAGATCTTATATCTGGCAAAAGCTGTCCTACAAAAATGAGGGAGAAATTAAGACATTTTAAGATAAACAGAAGTTGAAGGAGTATGTTACCACTAGACTTGCCTTGCAAGAACTGTCAAGGGACTCCTGCAGAGTGAAATGTCAAAAAATACTAGACAGTAACTTGAACTTGTATGAAGAAATAGATATCTGAATAATGGTAAATACATAGGTGAATATAAAAGCTAGTAGTATTATTACAGTAATGGCTTGTAACTGCACTTTTTGTTTTCTACATTATTTGAGAGACTAATATATATTTAAAAACAATTAGTACTGGGCTGGGCACCATGGCTCATGCCTGTAATCCCAGCACTTTGGGAGGCCAAAGCAGGCGAATCACCTGAGGTCTGGAGTTCAAGACCAGCCTGATCAACATGGAGAAACCCCATCTCTACTAAAAATACAAAATTAGCTGGGCATGGTGGTGCATGCCTGTAATCCTAGCTACTTGGGAGGCTGAGGAACGAGAATCGCTTGAACCCAGGAGGTGGAGGTTGCAGTGAGCCAATATCGCGCCACTGCACTCCAGCCTGGGTGACAGTGCGAGACTCCATCTCAAAAAAAAAAAAAAAGAGGAAAACACATGTTTGCTGTTTAAGCCATTATGTTTTGGGTGGTTTGTTAAGCAGCACTAGCACAAAATAATTATTAGTATTAACAGTAGTGTTGCTATAACTTTGGTTTGTAACTCCACTTAATTTTATTTATTTATTTTTTGAGACAAGAGTCTCACTGCATCACCCACTCACCCAGGCTCAAAGTGCAGTGGTGCAATCTTAGTTCACTGCAACCTCCACCTCCCAGGTTGAAAAAAAAAAAAAAAAAAAGGAAAGAAATTCATTTAAAAAAATTATTTGTTTATGTTTTTGGAGAAATGATTTATATGGATGTAGTTTTGTGACATTAACAAGTTAAAGGATTGGGGATGGAGCTGTAAAAGAGGGTTTTGGTATATTACTGAAATTAAGGTGGTATGAATTCCAATTTGAGCATTATAAACTTGGTAATACCATGGTAAACACAAAGAAAATCGTTATAGAATAGGCACAAAAAGAAATAGGAAAGGAATGTAAACATTTCACAGCAAAATCAACTAAACACAAAAACAGTAATGCAGGAAAATAAAGGCAAAAGATGATAAGGCATACAACAGGGATAAAGCAAAATGACAGTATAAAGTAATTTATAATGACTTTAAATGTAAATGAGTTAAACTCTCCAGTCAAAATATAGAGATTGACAAAATGGATAAAAACTCATGATTCAACTATATGCTGTCTACAGGAGACTCACTTTAGGTCCAGACACAAATAGGTTGAAAGTGAAAGGGTAGCGAAAAATGTTTCATGCAAATGGTAACCAAAAGAAAAGCAGGGTGACTATAAGACAAACTAGATTTTAGTTTTAAAAAGTTTACGAGAAATAAACTCACAGAATGCATTCAATAAATGTTTCTCCTTACATCCATCTGTTCTCCTCCAACCCTGCTTTTGTCTGTCCTCTCCTTTTGTCTGTTAGTCTCTCACTTAATTTTTCTCTTTAATGAAAACTAGACCTAACTTTTGGTTATCTATGCTGATGGAAAGCAGGTGAGCAGGAAGATCTTAAATGTGTAAATTATTCAAAAGACTCTTTAAGGAACAAGAAAAGTTTACAGACCAAAGAAATGACTTTCATTAATAAAGGTTCAATACAGCAGGAAGATAGAAACATTATAACCATCACACACACATAATGACAGTCCATCAGAATATATCAAGCAAAAATTGACAGAATTGAAGAAAGAAAATAGATGATTCTACAATGACATTTGGAGACTTCAATACCCCACTCTCAATAATAGATACAACAACCACACAGAAGATAAGCAAATAAATAGAAACCAACTAATATGAGAGTCATATACAGAATGTTCTACCCAACAACAGCATACACATTCTTCTCAAGTGCAACATGGGACATCTTCCAGGATACACCATATTTCACAATTTAAGTCTGAATACATGTAAAAAGATACGAAGTATCTTCTCCGATCATATTAGGATGAAATTAGAAATTACTAATAGAAGTAAAACTGGAAAATTCACAACTTGTGAAATTAAACAACACACTCCTAACCAATGGATCAGAGAAAACATCATAAGGGGAATTAGAAAATAGAGACAAGTGAAGATGCAAACAACATATCAAAGCTTATGTGACACAGTGAAGCAGTGCTCAGGGGGTACTTTATGACTATAAACACTTTCTATTGAAAAACAAGAAAGATCTCATATCAATAAACTAGCTTTACAACTTAAAGAACTAGAAGAAAAAGAGCAAACAACCAAAAGCTAACAGAAAGAAAGAAATATTAAAGATTAGAGCAGAGAAAAACAACATAAGGAATAGAAAAACAACAGAGAAAATTAATGAAACTAACCATCGGTTCTTTGAAACCATTCAATCAAAGTTTTAGCTGGATGGACTAGGAAAAGATGAGAGAAGACACATTACTAAAGGCAGAAATCAGGCCAGGCATGGTAGCTCATGCCTGTAATACCACTTTGGGAGGCCAAGACAGGTGGATCACTTGAGGTCAGGAGTTCGAGACCAGCCTGACCAATATGGTGAAACCCTGTCTCTACCAAAAATACAAAAATTAGCCAGGTGCGGTGGTGGGTACCTGTAATCCCAACTACTCAGGAGGCTGAGGCAGGAGAATTGCTTGAACCTGGGAGGTGGAGGTTACATTGAGATGAGATTGGACCGCTGCACTCCAGCCCAGGAGACAAAATGAAACTCCATCTCAAAAATAAATAAATAAATAAATAAATAAATAAATAAATAAATAAATGAAATAAAGTCAGAAATGAAAATGGGGACATTACTACTGATGTTACAGAAATATAAAGGATTATAATAGTACTGTGAGCAATTGGTATGCCCCAACAACGTTGGATAAAGTTGGATACTCTAGATGAAAAGGACATTTATAGAAACACAAAACCTACCAACACTAAATCACAGAGAAATAGAAAATCTGAATAGATCAATAACAGAGATTGAATTTGTAATCAAAAATTTCCTGACAAAGAAAAACCCTGGACATGATGGCTTCACCAGCGAATTCTAGCAAACATTTAAAGAACTATACTAATCCTCAAATTTTCTAAAAAAAATTTTTAAAGAAGGAACACTTTCTAACTCATTCTGTAGCCAGAATTGTCCTGATACCAAATCCAAAGACAGTACAAGGAAACTACAGACAAATATTTGTAGTTTTCTTTAGTATCCTTTACAAACACTGATGTAAAAATCCTCCACGAAATATTAGCAAACTGAATTCAGCAGCATATTAAAAGGATTGTAGGCCAGGCGTGTGGCTCACTCCCATAATCCCAGCACTTTGGGAGGCCAAGGTGGGTGGATCACTTGTGGTCAGGAGTTTGAGACCAGCCTGGCCAACATGGTGAAACCCCATCTCCATTAAAAATACAAAAAATTAGCTGGGCGTGGTGGCTCACACCTGTAATCCCAGCTACTTGGGAGGCTGAGGCAGGAGATTCATTTGAACTCGGGAGGTGGAGGTTGCAGTAAGCCAAGATCATGCCACTGCACTCCAGTCTGGGCGACAGAGTGAGACTCCATATCAATTTTTTTAAAAAAAGGATTTTACACCATGACCAAGTAAGATGTATTCCTGGAATGCAAGGATGATTCAACATATAAAAATTGATCAATGTATATGCTAAATTAGCAGAATGAAGGGGAAAAAACACATGATCATCTCAGTTGATTCAGAAAAAAAGCATTTGACAAAATTCAGCACACTTTTATTATAAAAACACTCAACAAACTTGAATAGAAGGAAACTACCTCAACATAAAGCTATATATGAAAAACCCACAGCAAATATCATACCCAATGGTGAAAGACTGAAAGCTTTTCCTCAAAGATCAGGGAGAAGACAAGGAAGCCCACTTTTGCAACTTCTATTCGATGTAGTACTAGAGGTTCTAGTCAGAGCTTTTAGGAAAAAACACAAAAAGCATTTATGTTGGAAAGGAAGAAGTAAAACTATCTGTTTGCAGATAGACCTTATAAGTAGAAAAAAACAAAGATTACATGCACATACACATGCCAAAGAAAAAACTGTTAAGAGCTAGTAAGTGAATTCAGCAAAGTAGCAGGTTACAAAGTGAACACACAAAATCAGCTGCATTTCTAAACACAATGATCAATCTGAAAATGAAATTGCAAGAACAATTCCATTTACAATAGCAACAAGAAGAATAAAATATTTGATAATTAACTGAACCAAGGAGGTGAAAGACTTGTACGATGAAAACTACAAACCGTTGGTGAAAGCAGTTTGTGAAGACATATATAAATTGAAACACATCCCATGTTCATGGATTAGAAGACTTAATATTGTTCATGAGGTCAACATAACCCAAAGTGATCTAGAAATTCAATGCAATCCCCATTAAAACCCCAGTGACTTTTGGGGATTTTTTTTTGCAAAGATAGGAAAACCCAATTCTAAATTTCATATGGAATCTCACAACACTTTGAATAGCCAAAACCATCTTGAAAAAGAAGAACAAAGTGGGAGGATTCACACTTCCTGATTTCAAAACTTACTGCAAAGCTACAGTAACCAAAACAGTGTGGTACTGGCATAAAGACAGACAGAAGGACAAATGGAATCGAACAGCGAGCCCAGAAATCACCCTCACTTATATGGTCAAGAGATTTTTGATAAGGGTGCCAAGACCATTCAATGGAGAAAGGACAATCTTTTCAACAAATGGTGCTGGGAAAACTGGATATCCACATGCAAAAGAATGAAGTTGGACCCTTACCTAGCACCATATACAAAAATTAACTTAAAATGGATCAATGACCTAAATGTAAGACCTAAAACTATGAAACTCTTAGAAGAAAATATATGGCAAAATTTCCATGACATTGGAATTGGCAATGACTTCTTGGATATGACACCAAAGCACAGATAATTTAAATAAATAGAAAAATTAGACTTCATGAAATTTTTTAAAATTTTGTGCATCAAAAGACACTACCAACAGAGAAGAAAGACAACCCACTGAATGGGGGAAAATATTTGCAAATCATATACCTGGAATTAATATCCAGAACATAAAGAAAACTTCTAAAACTTAACAACAACAAACTCAATTCAAAATTGGGCAAAGGACTTGAATAGACATTTCTCCAAAGAAGATATGCAAATGGTCACACACATGAAAAGATGTACAATATCACTGATCATTAGAGAAATGCAAATCAAAACTATGAGATACCATCTCACACCCAGGAGGAAGACTAACATTAAAACCAGAAATTTGGCCAGGCATGGTGGCTCCTGCCTGTAATCCTGGCACTTTGGGAGGCCAAGGTAAGTGGATCACCTGAGGTCAGGAGTTTGAGACCAGCCTGGCCAATGTGGCAAAACCTCGTCTCTACTAAAAATACAAAAATTAGCCAGGCATGGTGGTGGGCGTCTATAATCCCAGCTACTCAGGAGGCTGAGGCAGGAGAATTGCTTGAACTCGGTGGGTGGAGGTTGCAGTGGGCTGAGATTGTACTACTTTACTCCAGTCTGGGTGAAAGAGAAACTCCATCTCAAAAAAAAGAAAAAAAAAAAAAAAAAAAAGCCCAGAAAATTACAAGTGTTGGTGCAGGTATGGAGATTGGAAATCTTGTGCACTGTTGGTGGGATTGTAAAATGGTACAGTCACTGAAAAACATTACGGCGGTTCCTCATATGATTCAGCAATTCCACTTCTAGATATGTGTTGAAAAGAACTGAAAGCAGGACCTTGAAGAGATGTTTCTATATCTACGTTCACAGCAGCATTAGTCACAATAGCTAAAATGTAGAAGCAACCCAAGTGTTCATCCATAGATGAGCAGATCAGCAAAATGTGGTGTGTGTGCATAAATATATATGTGTGTGTATATATATCTATGAATATTAAAAAGAAGGAAATCCTGACATATGCTACAATATGGATGAACTTTGGGGCCATTTTGCTAAGTTAAATGAGCCAGTCACAAAAAGACAAATCCTATATGATTTCACTTATAGGAGGGTATCTAGAGCATAGAGACAGAAAGTAGAATGGTGGTGGCCAAGGGCTAGAGAAAGGGGAGAATGAAGAGTTGTTGTTTAATGAGTGTAGAGTTTTAGTTTTACAAGATGAAGAGAGTTATGAAGATGGATGATGGTGATGTTTGCACAACATTATGAATGTATTTAATACCACTGAGCTGTACACTTAAATGTACCTAAGATCACAAGTTTTTGGTTATTTGTATTTTACCACAGTAAAAAATAAGTGGAAAAAAAACAATATATGCTGTATCCTGTAGGACACCACCCCAAATTCAATGTTGTCTCCCTCTGATGCCGTAACAGTCTTCACAGGCCAGTCCACTCTTTTATTAAGCCAGCTGCTTCTAGGTGGTATGATACATGGTAAGACAAATGAGTTCTGGGAGGTAAGCTTATTGCCTACATTGTTTGCCATAAAAACATCTCCTGATCAGAGATGAAGTTGTATGGAATACCCCAAAGATGGTTAAGGCAATCTATATGTTCACGGATGGTGGTACTGGTGGAAACACTACGGTAAAGAATCATAAATCAATATTCAGATATGTTCTGATACTTTCTTTTCTGGTGTTTCCATTGCTGTGAGAACAAAGTGCTTCCTCTTCCACTTCCCACCAGGTAGCCAGCCATTCTCCCTGGGTAATAGTGCCGTACTGGGGCCTCAGTATTGATCTTGCTCTTAGCTGTTTTGGTACTACTCAGCAGATGTAGGTGGGTCAGCCTTGATGAGGACAAGACCATTTTGTTGAGCACTTGCATAGCCTTCATTCCTAGTGCCGTAATCACTTTGCAAAAACCTTCGAGTGAGCACTGGGATGACTAGGGAAAGAAACTAACATCTACAGGGTGAGGTCCTCTTGTCAAATGATCAATGAGAGGCTTTCTGGTTTGAATACTCTTTGATAGACATTTAATAATTCACATACTCTACATACCTATTTACTTTTCCCAAAAACTTCACGTCACCAATTTTCCAATTTCATTCCTTTCAAGTCCTTGACCTGTCAGCCAACTCATTGTCCACTTCTCATAGCCCAGTGTAGATCAATACCTCAGGCTCTTTCTCCTTTTACACGATGTGGATTACCAGATATACCACTCAAAGTTCTTGCCTGATGGGATAATTTCCCTTAACCATCGTCTTTCAAGGTTACCTCTAAGTGGGATTTGTAACACAGTAGTCATCCACTTTTGGGGTTGGTGCCTGCATACTGTATAGACCCATCTGTGAATCAAACACTTTTTTCTTCATTAATATACATATATGTATGTGTGTGTGTGTGTATATGTATATGTCTTGTATACATATATACAAGAACTTATATATATATATATATATATGTTCTTCATTAACTGATATATGTATATATATGGTATATGGTATTTTGTACATGGTATGAAGTATGTTTTAAAGAATATATATATAATTGACATAATAATTATATAATTGGCATATAATAAACTGCATTTATTTAAGTATACAATTGATAAAATTACAAATAAAGTTGCTACAAACATTTATGTACAAGTCTTAGAGGTGGCTGGATAGTAGGTATATGTTTAACTTTTCAGAAACTGGTAAACTGTTTTCCAAAATGGTACCATTTTACATTCCCACAATAATTCTATTTCCTCCATATCCCGGCCCATACTTGGAATGGTCAGATATTTTTTGTTTCTTTTAGTCATTTTTCTAGGTATTTAGTAGTATCTCATGATTTTAATTTGTGTTTCCCTACTGATTAATGATATTGAGCATCTTTTCACATGCTTATTTGCCATCCATATATCTTCTTTGGTGACATGTCCAAATCTTTTGCCCATCTTAAATTTGATTATTTTCTTATTACTAAGAATTATGGGCCGGGCGCGGTGGCTCAAGCCTGTAATCCCAGCACTTTGGGAGGCCGAGACAGGCAGATCACGAGGTCAGGAGATCGAGACCATCCTGGCTAACACGGTGAAACCCCGTCTCTACTAAAAAAAATACAAAAAAACTAGCCGGGCGAGGTGGCGGGCGCCTGTAGTCCCAGTTACTCGGGAGGCTGAGGCAGGAGAATGGCGTAAACCCGGGAGGCGGAGCTTGCAGTGAGGTGAGATCCGGCCACTGCACTCCAGCCCGGGCGACAGAGCGAGACTCCGTCTCAAAAAAAAAAA
>NW_016817145.1:1276421-1297675 GCF_001698545.2 Rhinopithecus bieti | reverse complement strand
AAAAAAAAAAAAAAAAAAGAGTTCTTTATACACTCTAGATACAAGTCCTTTATATGCTTTGCAAATATTTTCTCCCACTCTGTGGCTTGACTTCGCAAACTCTTAATAAGTATTTCAAAAGCAGAAATGTTAAATTTTGATAAAGTTTAAATATATCACTTTTTTGTTTTATAAATTATAGTTTTGACATTTTATCTAATAAATATTTATTTCCCTCAATAGCCCAACAATTTTCTCCTGTATTTTCTTCCAGAAGTTGTTTTTTTTCTTCCAGAAGTTTTATAATTTAAAGTTTTACATTTAGAGCTGTGATCCATTTTGAGTTAATTTTTGTTTACAGTATGAAGTATGTTTTGAAGAATATCCATATGCAGCATTTTGGGAGGCCGAGGTGGGTCGACTTGAGGCCAGAAGTTCGAGACCAGCCTGGCCAACATGGCAAAACCCTGTCTCTACTAAAAATACAAAAAATTTGTTGGGCGTGGTGGCGCATGCCTGTAATCCCAGCTACTTGGGAGGCTGAGGCAGGAGAATCGCTCGAACCCAGAAGGCAGAGGTTGCAGTGAGCTGAGATTGCACCACTGCATGCCAGCCTGTGTGATAGAGCGTGACTCTGTCTCAAAAAAAAAATAATAATTCATATGCAAAGAAGAACTATCCTTTTCCCACTGAATTGCCATTGTGCCTTTGTCAAAAATTAGTTGTCTCTATATGTATGGTTTCATATCTGGGCTCTATTCTGTTCCATTGATCTACTTGATTACTATACTCCATACTCTACTCTACTATACTCCATACTCGATTGCTATAGCTTTATAATAAGTCTTAAAATCAGATAGTTTTAATTCTCCCTCTGTGTTCTTCGTTTTCAAAGTTGTTTTGGCTACTCTAGGTCTTTTAAATTTCTATGTGAATTACAGAATCAACTTGTCAATTTCTTCCCCCGCCCCCGCAAAAAAAGGCCTACTAAAATTTTAACTGAAATTGTATTGACTCTAGATTGAATTTAGGGGAAAACTGACATTTTAACAAGTTTGAATCGTCCAATCCATAAATACAGTATATCTTTCCATTTACATAGATCTTTGATTTCTCTCAGCAATGTTTTATAGTTTTCCTTATGCAGATTTTGCACATTTTTTGTCAGATTTATTCCTAAGTATTTTATATTTTTGAATCCTATTGTAAGTGGTACAGTATTGTAATTTTATTTTATTGTTATATTTTTTGAGACGAAGTCTCGCTCTGTCACCCAGGTTGGAGTGCAGTGGTGCCATCTCAGCTCACTGCAACCTCTGTCTCCCAGGTTCAAGCGATTCTCCTGTCTCAGCCTCCTGAGTAGCTGGGATTACAGGAACATGCCACCATGCCCGGCTAATTTTTGTATTTTTAGTAGAGATGGAGTTTCACCATGTTGGTCAGCCTGGTCTCGAACTCCCAACCTCGTGATCCACCCGCCTCGGCCTCCAAAAGTGCTGGGGTTACAAGCATGAGCCACTGCACTCGGCCTCTGCATTGTAATTTTAATTTCCAATAGTTTGTTGCTAATATGTAGAAAGACAATTTTTTTTCCTGTTCTTAAAACTTATTTTATGTTCAGGGTTACATGTGCAGGTTTTTTATATATGTAAACGTGTGTCATGAAGGTTTGTTGTACAGATTACTTCATCACCCAGGTACGAAGCCTAGTACTCAATACTAGGTACTGGGATCAGAAAAAAATACAATCATTTTCTGATCTTAAAGGATTAGAAAAAATACGTTCCTTTCTCCCAACCTCCACCCTCGAGTAGACCCCAGTGTCTACTGTCTCCCTCTTTGTGTCCGTGAGTTCTCATTATTTAGCTCCCACTGGGAAGTGAAAACATGTGATATTTGGTTTTCTGTTTCTGTGTTAGTTTGCTAAGGACAATGACCTCCAGCTCCATCCACGTTTCCACAAAAGACATGATCTCATTCTTGCTTATGGCTGCATAGTATTCCATGGTGTATACATATCACATTTTCTTTACCCAGTCTGTCGCTGATGGGTATTTGAGCTGACTCCATGTTTTTGCTATTGTGAATAGTGCTACAATAAATATTTGCATACATGTATCTTTATGATAGAATGATTTATATTCCTTTGGGCATATACCCAGTAACGGGATTGCTGAGTCAAATGGTAGTTCCATTTTTAGTTCTTTGAGGAATCACTACCTGCTTTCCACAGTGATTGAACTAATTTAAACTCCCACCAATAATGTAGAAGCATTCCCTTTCCTCCGCAACCTTGCCAGCATCTGTTATTTTTTTACTCTCTTTAATAATTGCCATTTTCACTGGTGTGAGATGGTAGCTCATTGTGGTTTTGATTTGTATTTCTCTAATGATCAGTGATATTGAACTTTTTTTCATACACTTGTTGGCCACATGTATGTCTTCTTTTGAAAAGTGTCTGTTCATGTCCTTTGCCCACTTTTTAATGGGGTTGTTTGGTTTTTGCTTGTAAATTTGTTCAAGTTCCTTATAGATGCTGGATATTAGACCTTTGTCAGATGCATAGTTTGCAAATATCTTCTTCCATTCTGTAGGCTGTCTGTTTACTCTTTGATAGTTTCTTTTGCTGTGCAGAAGCTCTTTTTCCTTAGATCCCATTTGTCAATTTTTGCTTTTGTTGCAATTGCTTTTGAAGTTTTCGTTATGAAATCTTTGCCCATTCCAATGTCCAGAATGCTATTGTCTAGGTTGTCTTCCACTAGCCACTGCGCCTGGCCAAAAGCAGGATCTTGAAGAGGTATTTGTACACCCATGTTCATAGCAGCATTATTCACAATAGCTAAAATGTGGAAGCAACCCAGGTGTCCATCCATGGATGAATGAATAAGCAAAATATGGTATATACATACAAAGGAATATTATTCAGCATTAAAAATAAGGAAATTCTGACATATGCTACAATATGGATGAACCTTGAGGCCATTTTGCTAAGTTCAATGCACCAATCACAAAAAGACAAATCCTATATGATTTCACCTATAGGAGGTATCTAGAGTAGTCAAAGTCATAGAGACAGAAAGTAGAATGGTGGTTGCCAGGGGCTGGGAACTGGGGAGTTGTTTAATGATACAGAGTTTCAGTTTTGCAAGATGCCAAAGTTTTGGAGATTGGTTGCACAACTCTGTGAATATACTTAACATTACTGAACTGAACACTTAAAAATGGCTAAGATGGCAAATTTTATGTTGTGTGTATTTTACCGTAATTAAAAAACAGAAATAAAAGACATACAGATTGGAAAGGAAAAGTAAAACTGTCTTCATTCACATATAGCATGATCATCCGTGTAGAAAATAGAATCTACAAAAAAAAGAGAAAAACCTCTAGTACTAACAGTTGAGTTTAACAAGGTTGTAAGACACAAGTTTAACATAAGAAAATTGTCTTTCTGACTTAAACGTAAAATCTAAAACTATAGGCCGGGTGCGGTGGCTCAAGCCTGTAATCCCAGCACTTAGGGAGGCCGAGACGGCCTCCCTAAGATACAAGTAAGATACAAGTTTAACATAAGAAAATTGTCTTTCTGACTTAAACGTAAAATCTAAAACTATAAAAACCCTGGAAGGGCTGGGCGCAGTGGCTCACGCCTATAATCCCAGCACTTTGGGAGGCTGAGGCGGTTGGATCACCTGAGGTCAGGAGTTCAAGACCAGCCTGGCCAACATAGTGAAACCCCGTCTCTACTAAAAATAAAATACAAAAAAAATTAGCCGGGTGTTGTGGTGCACGGCTGTAGTCTCAGCTACTTTGGAGGCTGAGGGAAGAGAATTGCTTGAACCCAGGAAGCGGAGGTTGCAGTGAGCTGAGATTGCGCCACTGAACTCCAGCCTGGGTCACAGAGCAAGACTCCATCTCAAAAAAAAAAAAAAAAAAAAAAAAAAATCCTGCTTCCAGGCCAGGCATAGTGGCTCATGTCTGTAATCCCAGCACTTTGGGAGGGCAAGGCGGGCAGATCATTGGAGTTCAGAAGTTTGAGACCAGCATGGCCGACATAGTGAACCCTCGTCTCTACTAAAAAATACAAAAATTAACCAGGCATGGTGGTGCACACCTGTAATCTCAGCTACTCAGGAGGCTGAGGCAGGGAGAATTTCCTGAACCCAGGAGGCGAAGGTTGCGGTGAGCCGAAATCACGCCACTGCACTCCAGCCTGGGAGACAGAGCAAGACACCATCTGAAAAATAAAAAAATAAAATATCCTGCTTTCAATTTATTTTATTTTACTTTATTTATTATTATTAATTTTTGAGACAGGGTCTTACTCCATCACCCAGGCTGGAGTACAGTGGTGTGACTATGGCTCACTGCAACCTTGACCTTCCCAGGCTCAGGTGATCCTCCCACCTCAGCCTCCAGAGTAGGTGAGACCACAGGTGCATGCTACCACACCTAATTTTGTATTTTTTTGTAGAGACGGTGTTTTGCCATGTTGCCCAGGCTGGTCTGGAACTCCTGGGCTCAAGCAATCCACCCTCCTGAACCTCCCAAAGTGCTGGACTAACAGGCATGATGCACTGTGTCCAGCCCTGCTTTCAATTCTTTTGAGTATATACCTAGAAGTGAAATGGATGGATCAAATAATAATGCTATTTTTAATTTTTTGAAGAACTGCCATACTGTTTTTCATAGCAGCTATATCATTTTACATTCACAACAGAGCACAAGCGTTTGAATATATGACTAACCCAGTTCCGGAATCCTATTTTGAGAAGTTTCTTTGTTTTTTGTTTTGTTTTAACCTAGGTCTGGTGTCAATTACTGTATCAATCAGTGTCTTAGCGTGCAATAGTACCCGCGAAGAGCATTTATTTACAAATGTGTAGGTGCATGGTGCTAGTTACTACCCCTAAGCCCAAAGGAACAAGGGCGGGGAATAGTAACTGAAACCTGGAAAGAGAAAGAGTCATGTAGATTCTGCTACCTTAAGGGAAGCAGTAATCATCAGATGAGGGATATGGGCACCCCACAGCAACCTCACAGAGGGAACTGGAATAAATGCCCTAACCTCACTCTCACTCTTTTCCTGCTGTTGCTCCCCAGTAGCTAACCCAACCAGAAGCAATGGTGTATGGGATCCCGTTGATGCAGTCCATATAAGTCAGACACCTTAGTGGAGAGCAGGATGAAGAAGGGCAGAAAGCAGATCTGGAGGGACAAACAGAAAGTATCTAACACTGCTGTATATACCTAGAGTTATAAGGCATGTGAATGTCCACCTTTAGGAGGTGATGTCACATGGTTTTCAAAATGGCCACAGAACTTCCATTCCACTTGTAGTGTACAAGAGACTTTGTGAATGCATGTCTCCTCCTCCAAAATTTGAAAATGTCAAACTTTGTAACATTTATCTATTAAATGGTGTAAAATGGCATCTTACTGTGGCTTTGGTTCCACTGGCCCAGTCATCAATGATTTTATACATGTTTACAGTCCATAAGTAATTCCTCTCAGTAAAATACTTGTTTATATCTATGTCATACCACTATCTCTGTTTATTCTAGGAATCTATAAGCTCCTTAAGAATAAATACTGTGTCTTTGTATTTCTAGTGATAAAAGTACACAATAAATACTTGTTAAATAATTGAATTAATGCTAGAGGCAAATGCTAGAACCAACGTTTCACTCAACAGAAAACTGGTGGAGTTGTGAATGCCTGGAAGTAATGATGGAAAGAAAGAACAGGCATTTTAAGTTCCTCCCCTTGAAGTGGATCTTCCTCAGAAGATGGGGAGGTTTTCATGTGAGAATAAGGTCAGGAAGGAAATGAAAGAGGTTTTGAATTGATTTTATATGAAGGAGAATTTCTCACCTTGGAGTAGGAGTGCTACAAATTTCAAAGTAAAATGTAGGAGAATGGTTTTGCTTTTAAAATTTTGGTCAGGGAGAAGAGCATGATTGGAATAGGGCATAGCAAGTTGCAAGAACACTTCTTCAAATTAGTCTAAGGGGATCAGTGACAGCCATGTGGCTGGATCAATGTGAACTTTTTAAGTCTTTTTTTATATTCTGCCATTTAGCATCATTCCACGAAATTTAGCATCATTCCACGAAATACAGCATACAGCTTTCTTGAAACAAATTTTTTCTTCTGCCTGCTTTCTTATGCCTACTGTACACTCATGTGGTTTTTCCTCCAGATTCTATGGCTGTTCTTTTGTTCTTAAACATTTTGTCTTTTTTTTTTTTTTTTTTTTTTTTTTGATTGAGGTGGAGTCTTCCTCTGTGACCCAGGCTGGAGTGCAGTGGCACGATCTTGGCTCACTGCAACCTCCGCCTCCCGGATTCAAGCAATTCTGCCTCAGCCTCTCGAATAGCTGGGATTACAGGTGCCTGCCACCACACTCGGCTAATTTTTGTAGTTTTAGTAGAGACGGGGTTTCACCATGTTGACCAGGCTGGTCTTGAACTCCTGGCCTCAGGGAATCTGCCCACCTCAGCCTCTCAAAGTGCTGGGATTACAGGCATAAGCCACCACGCCCAGCCTTTCTGCCTTTTTGATGGCATCCTCCTCTACCTTTAGCTTCATGTTGTTCTGCACATTTGGTGTGGGGTTCTGTTCTCTTACCAGTCAGCACTGTTTTCCAAGGTGGTGTTTTCTACTCGCAAGGCTTTAAATACCATCTGTATACAACTGCTCCCAAATTTCCATCTCTAGGTCATATCATTTTTCTGAACTACAAGCCCATGTATCTTGATCTTCCCCTGAAACTTGCTGCTCCTCCAAAGTTCCTTGTATCAATAAATTCCACTACCATCCATCTAAATGCTGAAACCAGAAACAGCTTCCCTCTTCTTTTTTTCTTTTTTTGTTTTTTTTTTTTTGTTTTTTTTGGAGATGGAGTTTCACTCTTGTTGCCCAAGCTGGAGTGCAATGGCACAATCTCAGCTCACTGCAACCTCCGCCTCCCAGGTTCAAGCAATTCTCCCGCCTCAGCCTTCAGAGTAGCTAGGATTACAGGTGCCTGCCACCATGCCCGACTAATTTTTTTGTATTTTTAATAGAAACGGGGTTTCACCATGTTAGCCAGGCTGGTCTCGAACTCCTGACCTCAGGTGATCCACCCACCTCGGCCTCCCAAAGTGCTGGAATTACACGCGTGAGCCACCGCGTCCGGCCTACACTTGGCCTTTTTAGTTATTTTTCTTACCTCTGGGCTCTTTGATACACTGTTCCTTTTGTCTAGAATGCTCTTTCCTTCTCCTATACCTATTTAACCTCTATTCCTTATCCTTCATTTATCAGCATAGAAGTCACTGTCTCAGAGAAGTTTTTCTTACCTCTGGAATCTAAACAAGACTTCATATTTTAACCTCTCGTTTAATGTACAATATTCCTGCATTACATATTTCATGATTTCCAACTAGGTATTTTTTATTTTTTTAAAGGTATCAAAGTGGCCTTTATTCATTTAATTTTCCTTTTAACTTTTATAAATGCTATCACAAATTCTAAAGAATCTAGATGAGTGAAAATTTTTTATTATGAAGATGCAGATCTAAGAACAGAAGGATAACTATATGCTAGCTTATATATAGTTCCTTGCAAAAATAATGATACATTAAAAAAAATAGAAAATAAAAATCTGGGCTGGGCACAGTGGCTGACGCCTGTAATCCCAACACTTTGGAAGGCCAAGGCAGGTGGATCACCTGAGGTTGGGAGTTCAAGACCAGCCTGATCAACATGGAGAAACCACATCTCTACTAAAAATATGAAAATTAGCTGGGTGTGGTGGTGCATGCCTATAATCCCTGCTACTCAGGAGGCTGAGGCAGGAGAATCGCTTGAACCCAGGAGGTGGAGGTTGTAGTGAGCCCAGATTGTGCCATTGCACTCTAGCCTAGGCAACAAGAGCGAAATTCTGTCTCGAAAAAAAAAAAAAAATCTGAAAAGTTATCGACATCTGAAAATGGTAAGTAACTTCCTCTGCATCTTAGTTCTGATCACTTCTGCAGAAGAATCAAGCATATTTGGGTGAAGAGAGTAATTATTCTATTTTTATTAATAATATAGTGTGCCCTTCGGAACTTGGTGTAGTCTTTTTCTTTCTTTTTTTGAGACTGAGTCTCACTCTGTCACCCAGAGTGGAGTGCAGTGGTGCAATCTCAGCTCACCGCAACCTCCGCCTCCCGGGTTCAAGCAATTCTCCTGCCTCAGCCTCCTGAGTAGCTGGGATTACAGGCATCCGCCCCCATGTCCAGCTAATGTTTGTATTTTTAGTGGAGACGGGGTTTCACCATGTTGGTCAGGCTGGTCTCGAACTCCTGACCTCGTGATCCACCTACCTCGACCTCCCGAAGTGCTGGGATTACAGGCATGAGCCACCCGCACCCAGCCAGAACCTGGTATAGTCTTTAAGAATCATCTGAAGTTTCTAGCTCAGCACAATGTTCCCTCTGGCCTTCAGTCTGCCAGTAACAGATGCCTTCTGAGGTTCAAGCTTACCTAGAACTACCTCCATGAAATCTCCATCTGAAAGTATGATGATTGCATCAGCAAAACCTTTTCCAGGTTCTTGATACACTTTTCCAGAACCACTTTTCAGGTCACTTAGCTGCAATATTTCCACTTTTATTAATATGTCACTCAAATACAGCATTTTACTTTCTTTGCCATCTCACACCCAACATCCTTAAGGCCGTGAACTTTTTCCTCAAATACAAGAGTATTCTGAAGTTCCTCACCTTCAGAGGGTGTCTTAGCTGAAATATCAGATGTTGGCATAAGATTCACATATGCATTTGAAATGACAGTGTCTCTAGTTCCTTGGACCTTGGTTTGAAAGTTAATTCTGTTTCCTTCCTTCCACATCTCAGTTTGTAGAGTTTGCCCTGGATATACTGGTTTTGCAAAACAAGTCTTAATCATCTTGAATCTTTGACACATTATAAAACATGCCTGGCAAAAAATCTAAATGTATATAATCCATGTACACATGTCAAAACATGCTAGGCTAGCAAAGTTAGGATCAACGTGTAACAGATTCCAGTCTCTGCTGAGGCAGTACAAAGCAGCCTGATTAAGAGTGGTGGTATCTGTAAGTACAGCGTCAGGTGGTCTATTAGGTATGGCTACAGTTACCTTGACTTTCAGGTTCAATTTCCACCAAAGCCTCCAGAGCCAACGAGAAAGAGAACTGATACTGATTATAGTACGTAAATTCCTTCTCAGAATAAGAATAGACATCCATAAGAATTACTACACTAGATCCTTTATCTAGGACACCAGCAACAACTGTTTCACATTTTCATTTTCCTGCTCTAGGAAGTGGTTTCTATAACTGCATGTATTGCTCCCCATAAAGAACCTTTGCAAAGTTCCTTGAAAGTCCAGGAACTTCTGCTAATTCTCCACCCATTATAGATTTCTGACTTACGATAACTCCAAAGGCAGGCAAACAGAAGAACTCAGAGCTTCCTCCATGAACAAATTTAAAATCTTTTGGATCCTTGATTGACGCTCCCACTCCCAGGGCATACATAATAGCTTCTAGTTCTGTATAAGCAGAAGAAAATGGAGGGAGTGTATGGCCAATAGCTCCAGCAAATCCTGATGTTCCTGTAGATGTTGCATGGCAGATATGATTTGTTGAAACTCCTCCTTCTGAATCTATTTTACTTAGAACTACAATTACACTGCCAGTGGATTTTTGGATACTCCGAGGCTTGCTGGCATTCTCGAAGTCACACATCTTCTTCCAGTTAGCCTTCACTGCTTCAGGAGTCACTGGCTGATTTTGTCTTACAACCACTACAAGGGTCTGGTCCCAGAATAGGACCAGCGATGCTACATAATCTGGCTTTGGGGCTTCCACAAAATCTTCAGGCATAATTGAGTCCACCCTGATTCAGCATTAGGATAAGTAGTTTTACAGTGAATGTTGCTTTTCCTGCCTTCAACTGCAATAGAATTTGCAAGGACCAGAAGACCCAACTTTGCAGCACTATAATTTGCCTGGCCAAAGCTGCCATATATTCCTGAAGCTGATGAAGTGATAATGATCCTTCCATATTTCTGCTTCTTCATGTGATCCCACACTTCCCAGGGTCACTTGGAATGAGCCCCGCAATTGAACTCTGTGGATGATATCCCAGTCTTCATCACTTATCCTAGCAAAAGAATGGTCCCTCAGAATTCCAGCACTGTTGACCACAACATCTACTCTAAAAGCATCCAGTGCTGTCTTTACAATCTTCTCTCCTGTTTTCACTGAATCATAGTTGGCCACCACTTTTCCACCTTTGTTTATTATTTCTTCAACAACCTTATCAGCAACTAAGGAGCCTTTACAAACTCCCTCTTAAATAACTCACAACAGCTAGTGCTCCTTTTTCTACAAAAGCCAGGGCACGAGGCTGCACTCATGGTCTCACCACTGAGTTTCAACAGCTGGTGATACTGGTCACTGGTGTAGGGGAGGACTGCGCCCATGCCTATGCAGTGACACATACCTTGACTAGGGTTTTTTGTTTTTGTTTTTGTTCTTTTTTTGAGACGAAGTCTCGTTCTTGTTTCCCAGGCTGGAGTGCAATGGCATGCTGTCAGCTCACTGCAACCTCTGCCTCCTGGGTTCAAGTGATTCTTCTGCCTCAGCCTCCCAAGTAGCTGGGATTACAGGTGCCTGCCACCATGCCTGGCTAATTTTTGTATTTTTAGTAGAGACGGTGTTTCACATGTTGGCCAGGCTGGTCTCGAACACCTGACCTCAGGTGATCCACCTGCCTCAGCCTCCCAACGTGCTGGGATTACAGGCGTGAGTCACTGTGCCCGGTGACTAGGTATTTTTTAATGCTTATTTATTTAATATTGGTCTCACTAAGAGATCATAGGCTCTTTAAGGTTAGGAACGATGTTTTGTTTTGTTTTCTTTTGTTTTATGATTATAGATCTAGCACCTACCACAATCAGTTCACAGTTGGCACTAAATAAGTATCAGTTGACTTAATTGCTGGATAAATAGATAAGAAGAGGATCAAGAAAGTAGAATAGAAAGACATGAGTTTAACAAGAGATGGAGGCACATATGGCTACAGTGAAGGGAAGCCCATACTTCAGAAAAGAAGAGAAGGATCTTGCTCATAATGGCTTATTTTTAAAAAGATACAAGATCATCTTGATTATATTTTTAGAAGCTGCTTCTGTTAGATTTATCTCATTCCAAGGCCATGAAAGAACAAATTTTCAGTTTGATTTTCTCAGTTAATTGTTTACATATTGGGCACCTTCATGAGATTGAAATCCATTTAGTTATGACTATATATTCTAAGCTTTGCATAGTCAGTCAGCAAAATAACTGCAGAAAGGACTGAAAGGTTGTGGGAGTTTTGTTTTGTTTTCTACTAGCTCTGGGAACAAGTATAAAATACCAAGAAATATTATATTTATATATAAATATTGATAAAAGAAGAGAGCATTCAGCAGTTAATTAATTAGGCTAAAAACAGATGGGGCCAGGTGCAGTGACTCACACCTGTAATCCCAGCATGTTGGGAGGCTGAAGCAGGCCGATCACCTGAGGTCAGGAGTTCAAGACCAGCCTGGCCAACATGATGAAAGCCCTCTCCACTAAAAATACAAAAAGTAGCTAGACATGGTGGCACATGCCTGTAATTCCAGCTACTCAGGAGTTTGCACCTGGGAGGTGGAAGTTTCGGTGAGCCGAGATCGCACCACTGCACTCCAGCCTGGGCGACAGGGTGAGACTCTGTCTCAAATAAATAGATAAAATAAAATAAAACAGATGGATTTTGCTGGACACAGTGGCTCATGCCTGTAATCCTAGCTTTTTGGGAGGCTGAGGCAGTAGGATCGCTTGAGGCCATGATTTTGAGACCAGCTTGGGCAACATAGCAAGACCCCATCTCTACAAAAATAATAATAATAATAATAATAATTCGCCAGGTGTAGCGGCGCATGCCTGTAGTCCCAGCTACTCGGGAGGCTGAGGTAGGGGGATCACTTGAGCCCAGGAGTTTGAGATTTCAGTGAGTCATGATTGTCCTACCACGCTTCAGCCTAAAATACAGCTCTGAAAAATAACACAAATAAAAAACAGATGGGTTTTATTGGTTAAGATTCTTTGGTTGTAAGTAACAGAAATCCTCTTTCTAACTTCAGCAAAAGGCACATTTTGAAAGGATGTAAATTACCTCATGGATGTTTAGAACAACCAAACGTCAATGAGAGGGAACTAGTCCTGCTCCAAGCCCTTGGCTGAAGTTCCTAAAATAGTTGCCATTAATGTGACTCGACAAAGACAAAGCCACCAAGCCTCAGTGATTCTCTGTTCTAGACTTCATAGTACCCTCTCGGCTCCAAAGAATTAGATGGGTCCTGATGTCCACCCTAGTTCCTTCCAGAGACCGATAGCACATAATTTAGACATTATTAGGGGAAACCTATATTATAAGAAAGTGTGACCCTCGCAGGCAACCCGGGAGTTGTCTGCCACAAAAGTTTAACAGACAAAATTTGCTGACTTACTCTCTCATGTCCATTTGAGCCAATTATTTGATACATATGGTGAACACTCACCTTGTGTGCAGATTATAGACAGTATCTCACTTATACTTACAATGCCATAAAAGGCCTAGTAGGTAGGTTCTAATATTATTTTTATTTTACAAATAAAGAAATGGATGCTGAGACTAATTAAGTCATTTACTCACTATCACACATAAGTGGCAGAAGCAGGACTTAAATGAGGTCTCTGTGACTCGAAACCCATGTTCTTAACCACCTTCCTTGAACAAACACTGTATGGCTTTGGCACTCAGCATTCCAGTACGTGCCAATGGCAATTTCCTGCGAATGTTTGTAACCCTCCACCTGAGGGTTTTCTCATGACTCACGCTGGAGGTGGTCTGGAAGTGACAAATAGTTAACACCCCTGTGAATGGTTTCTGGCTAGACATAGATGGGAGTTGGTGAATAATACCCCTGTTCCCTTGGCCCTTTGGTGGGATACCTCTGAGGTGTGTTCTATACCTTATCTCTAGGTTCTCCATTAGAGTTGAGCACTAGGTCCCACAGCAGCAACCTGCTTGAAACTGTACCGTGGCTAGCTTCCTTCCCTTCCCTTTCTTATATCCCCACTCCCCTACTCATTCTTCTTGGCTTCACCTCCCAAATGAACCACTTGCCCTCATATCCTTTACTCAGGGTCTGTTTTAGGGGCAGCCCAACCTAAGACATCCATTCTCTTTAAAAAATAAAAGTAGAAAAAAATGAAATACTCCAACAACGACTTTTTAACAGTTTCTCAGTGACCAAACCTCACAAACCAGCATTAATATCCCCAATATTTTGTTATGACAGCATTGCAATTTTATTTTCAAATTTCTTCCCGTTTTAAAGATTGTTTTATTTGTGGCAATGTTAAGTTGTGCTTCTAAGAGGAAAAATCTGGAACTTTTGTGTTTAGGCTATGTACTTTTAGTGTGCAAAGGTTGGAAATGAAATCACTACATTTGAGCCATCAACCCTGCCAACATCCAAGCTCTGGCTGGGAGTCAGAGAACAGCACTTAACATGCAGCGAGAGGGCTCCTGAAATACTTCTACCTTCAGAGCACATGCTGAATCAAAATGATTTAAATGCCCAAAAGATATGGAACTAAAACATTTAATAGATCAAAGGGAGCCAGACATGCGTACCCGGGACATACAGACATTGTGAGCTACAAGTATTGATTTAAAGGACCATTGTGAAACTTCAACTGGCTTGAAGATTGACTTGTGAGGAAAAAAGGGGGGCTCAATGCAAGAGATAATGTATTCATGAAATAATTTGGAAACTGATTACGTGTGATGAATCCTAATTATAGCTATTTACTGTGGTGAATATTTAGGAAAATCAGGATCTTAAAAAAAGATGCAAGCTTTTGCTTTAATTATTTAGGAATAAAATAAGTTACCTCCAATTTTATGTTCTGTAATTTTTTTTTCATTGAGTTTACATGTTTTATATTTAGGACCACTACATATGTCTCTTTTCTGTTTCTTCCTTAAATTTTTCTTAAGTCTTTTTTCCCATCCCACTAGGGAGAAAATGTAAATTACCATCAACCAAACGAATTCCCTGGTTTCTTCTGAACCTTCACCTCACAGCTGTTGCATGAAATATAATCACTAAAATACTAGCTAAATGAAAATGTCTATCCAAAAAGACATTTAAATAATACTCTTAGACCAAATAACCTTGCAGGAGAATAGTCAGAGACAACTACACATTTTCTTTCATCTAAAAATAGCCAGTTTGGAAATACACTAAAATGCTAATAGTGGCTAGGAAGGGAGAAACATAGATGGATTCTCATCTCTATTTTTTAATGTTTCTATAGTGAAGATATTCCTTCGTTCATACAAATGTTTTATAAAATTTAAAATTTGCTTTTAAGCAAAATTCTTTTTTTGTTATAAAACCTGAAATATCTTAAAGGTGGGCCGAAAAAGATCAGAAAAAAAATCCTTGTGTTTGTAAACTGAAAAATTTAAAAATATAAAATAAATGTAAATATAAAAAGTATAAATAATAAAATGTAAATATAAAATATAAAAAAATTATTATATTTTTAAGTTGTCCCTCAAGTGTCTTTGGGCGAGTATTTTTCAAGAAAGTTGTTAAAAGTCTGCAAATCTATCTGTATGATCAGAAAGGTGTTTAACCTTTGGGTATATGTGTAACATAAGCACAGCAATATATTATCTTGTTGGCTGTAAATTGCATACTTGCAGTTTCATAGCTGGATGCATAAGCTATGAAACAGGAGAGAAATAAATGTGTGAGTAGACTACAAATTAAGAAATCAACTTAGTGAGAAGTCCAAGCTAATCAGTCTATATTTAAAAAAATTTTTTTTAAATATTCCAAAAGCGTATGTAGTAACACCTAGGTCTATATTTTCAATTTTTAACATTCATAACTAAAATTAGATCAAGATAGCTAAAACATATTACAATTTTTTTTTTTTTTTTGAGACAGGGTCTTGGTCTGTCACCCAGGCTGGAATGCAATGGCGTGATCACTGCTCACTGCAGCCTTGACATCACCATGCCCGGCTAATTTTTGTATTTTTTGTAGAGATGGGGTTTTGCCATGTTGGCCAGGCTGGTCTCGAACTCCTGACCTCAGGTGATCTGCCTGCTTCGGCCTCCCAAAGTGCTAGGATTACAGGTGTCTGCCACCACACCCGACCTGCCTTGACTTTTTTAATAATCCAAGGCACAGAAGGATGGACCGTAAGCTTTACTGTGTGGTGGAAAAGGAGGGCCTGTGGAGTCAAACGTGCATTCCAATCTTCTTGAATAGGTTCTCCAAAAAAGATGGCTTTTGGTAAGGTAACATGGAAGAAACATTTACTGCTCACCAAAATACCTATTTACTCTACCACATTTCCTGTACCTAGCCACATTTCTTGTATATGGCCAAAAAGAGGAAGCACCCTGGGTCCCTGAGTCACCACTTAGAGGCGAATTGCCCTAGAGAATCACTGAGGGCCCAAAGAAGCCTCAATGGCTGAAAAGTTATGTTAAGACTGGGTATTGGGGGTTTGTTACAGCAGCATAGCCTAGTCTGTTCAGACAAATAGAGATAATGTATTCACATGATGGTTGTCGACCTTCTGATGGAAAAATCTCCAGCCCTACCAGGGTCCTGTAACCCATTATTTGAACTTCTGCCTCCACAACTTGTGAAACTTGAGCAAATAAATCTTATGCCCCAATTTTCTTATCTACAAAATGGGGGATGTAATATTAATACTCATAGGATTGCTCTGAAAATTACATTAGATTATATAGAAAAGTATTGACCTCAGAACCTGGCAGGTAGAGGTTCTTCATAAGAGTTGGTTACCTCCTTTCCCCCTTGCCTGAGGCCAGTGGTTCTCAAAACTGACTGCATTTTGGAATCATTTGGGAAGCTTTTAAAACAGAACAGTGCCTGTAGCTCACCATAAACTGAATAAATCAGAATCTTCGGGGTAGAGCTGGGGCATAGATTTTTTTTCTTTCTTTGAACAGACCAATAAAAAACAGATGTTTTTAGAAAACACCAGGTGATTCTACTGTCTAGCTGAAAACCATTGCCTTCGGCAATGTGTAAACAAAATGCTATTTGATTAAACATAAGATAAACTCGCCACAATATAAAAAGCTTTCAAAAAGTATCCAGTATGACCACCCTTTTCATAGACTTGGAACTTTAAAAAATTACAGACCACAGAGAGTCAGTTAAGTAGTTACTGAATATTCTTAGGGACTGAAAGACATTCCGAAATGCAGAACTGTGGATAAGCCCAGGAAAGAACAGGTTGAGATACTACTTGCATTTTGTAGTTTATAGTGATGACTGTTTTCCTCCTGCTACGGGCTGAATTGTGACTCCCTCAGAATTCATATGTTAAAGCCCTAACCCCCAGTGCCTTAGAACGTGACCAAGGTTGGACATAGGGTCTTTGCAGAGGTCATTTAAAATGAGGTCAGGAGGGTAGATCCTAATTGTATGTACTGGTGTCCTTATAAGAAAAGCAAATTTGAACACCAGCATATACAGAGGGAAGATGATGTGGAGACGCAGGGAGAAGATGGCCATCTGTAAGTCAAGAAGATAGGCATGGAAAAGATCCTTCCCTGACAGCCCTCAGAAAAAACCCCAGCCCTGGCTAGACGCAGTGGCTCACGCATGTATTCCCAGAATTTTGGGAGGCCAAGCGGGAGGATTCCTTGAGGCCAGGAGTTGGAGACCAACCTGGGCAACGGAGTGAGACCTCTGTGTCTACAAAAACTTAAAAAATAAAAATAAAAAAAATAAAAAAAGGAACCAACTCTGCCAACACCTTGATTTCAGATACTTAGTTTCCAGAACTGCAAGAAAAATAAATTTCTGTTGTTTAAGCCACCCAGTCTGTGGCACTTTTTTTGACAGCAGTCCTAGCATAATATGCCTATGTTAGAGCTAAAGCATGAGGTAGCTATTTGGTGAGTGGGTGGGAGAAATAGCCCCCTGCATCCACTTTATTAAGAAATGTAGAGAGAGGAGATGTATTTTATAAGGTCCTTGAAGTTGAGTCCTTTCACTATTTGATGGAAAGGTAAATTCCAATCGTAGAGAAGGCGACATATGTCCAGGAGATGTAAAGCATTGTCTTTGCTGGCTCACAGCCATCTTCTGAAGGAACTGTCCTTGCTTGCAGCCTCTCCTGTCCAAGTAAAGCTGCTCTTTCCCCACAAGACTGGCTTCCCTCCTAACCTGGCAGATTGCACTAAGCTGACCTTTTAAGAAGAAATGTGCCGGACCAATCAGGTTCTCTCTTTGGATTTGGGAATTGGTGCATTAGCTCTAATGAACAGAGCTCAACAGTCATATTGGACTCCTTGGTTGAGGCTACTTGGCCAGGCCATGTTCTCGAGGAGACTTAAAAGGAGTCAAGAGGCCAGGCGCGGCGGCTCATGCCTGTAATCCCAGCACTTTGGGAGGCCGAGGCGGGCAGATCACATGAGGTCAGGAGATCGAAACCAGCCTGACCAACATGGAGAAACCCCAGCTCTACTAAAATTACAAAATTAGCAGGGCGTGCTGGCCAATGCCTGTAATCCCAGCTACTCAGGAGGCTGAGGCAGGAGAATCACTTGAACCTGAGAGGCAGAGATTGCGGTGAGCCGAGATTGCGCCATTGCACTCCAGCCTGGGCAACAGGAGCGAAACTCTGTCTCAAAAAAAAAAATCTGTTTAAAAGGGAGTCAAGAGGGGAGAGGATGGAGCAGATCTGCAGGGTCAAAGAGTAGCTTTCATTCCTGGATTGAGCTAGCTTACGAGAGTTTCTGTACCTCACAACCAGAACTGTGTTGACTGGAACAGTATGAAATCAAGAGTGAGAAAATCAGGGCCAACGTCCTTCCCTGAGGAGCCACATAAATCAGTCTGGACTCTCTTCCATGCAAATTCATAAGACTTTCAGGCTGGAAAGACCGTAGACAGCATCACCAGGCTGATATTTTCTGGGCAGTTAAGGTAAGCCAGGTGCTTTTCGTGAACTATTAACCCTTTGAGCTAGGACACAACAATTGTAATGTTATCTTCATTTTACAGATGAGTGAAAACATAGACAGGTTAAGAAACCTGCCTTCAGTCACATAGTGTGGTAACTCAATGACAGAAATAGCCACAATTGTTTGCCGTTCCTGTAACCTCATCCTTTGCGATGTGACTTTGCAGCTGCTTTCAAGAGGTGGGATCAAGCCGAAAATGGCAGTGCATGCCTGTAGTCCTAGCTACTCGGGAGGATGAGGCGGTAGGATGCCTTGAACCTAGGAGTTCAAGGCTGCAGTGAGCTGTGATTGCGCCACTGCACTTCAGCCTGAGCGACAGCAAGACCCTGTCTCTCTCTTAAAAAAAAAAAAAGGAGGTGGAATCAGGGCTTGCTCTGTGATTAGCCTTGGTCAGCAAAATGTGGCAGAAACGAGTTATGTCAGCTCTGAGCCTAGGCTTCAAGAGACCTTAAAGGCTGCTTCTGGCTTTCTTGGAATCCTGTGGTTGCTTATGAATGAGTCCAGGCTATTCTACTGGAAGATGAGAAATGTGGCCCAGTTCCTGCTGTGATCAACAGCCAGCCATCCACTGAAGGTGTGGCTGAAGCCGTCCTGCATAAGCGAGCCCCTGGACATATGAATGCAGCTGTCCTAGACCAGGCAGCCCCCAGACAGCCCACCTGCTGACCACAGATGCCTGAGCAAGTCCAGCTGAGATCGGCCAAACCTGCTCCAGTTCAGAACCATCCAGATTAGCAGACTCACTCAGATGACCCACAGACATCTGAGGTAAATAATTGCTTCATTTTTTAAGCCACTAAATTTTGGTGGGTTTGTACTTCCTGATACAGTTAGCAAGTGGCAGAGAACCTGGGATTTGACAGTGACCATCTGACTTCAATGACAGTGAAAGGTCTCAAAATCCAGTGCACACTGTAGCTTGGCTAATGCAATGCCTTCTTTCTTAGAAGCAGTGTATGTAACATCTTTATGAGGATTTAGGACTGGTCAGGATGGATTCAAAATCCAGCTTACTTATCCTGGGTAGCTTAATGTCTCCAAACTTTAGCTTCCTCATATGTTAACTGCAAACAATACCCACTATCTCACAGAGATACCAGGAGGATATAATGGGATAACATATCTAAAGTGCTCTGAGTTTAATGACCTTTCCTAGAATATGGAAAGTCTGCAATGGGTCCGAAAGTTCTTAATGACTGAAGGCATTTCCTTCCCAGTGTTGATGTCTACGCAACTGACCATTTTAGGAACGGTATCTCTTCTCAGAGTTTTTGTAGTTTGTAACCCTTAGTTATTTCTACAAGAAATTTTTCCTTAATTATAAGCATTTGTTTAGACGAGTATTTCTCAAAGTCTGCAGCTGCATGTCAAATGTAGATTCATGACCTCATCCAAGACCCACTGAATTAGACTCTCCCAGGAGTGGGGTCTGAGAATCTATTTTTTTTTTTTTTTTCTTTTTTTTGAGACGGAGTCTCACTCTGTTGCCCGGGCTGGAGTGCAGTGGCCGGTTCTCAGCTCACTGCAACCTCCGCCTCCCGGGTTTATGCCATTCTCCTGCCTCAGCCTCCGAGTAGCTGGGACTACAGGCGCCCGCCACCTCTCCCGGCTAGTTTTTTTTTTTTTGTATTTTTTGGTAGAGACGGGGGTTCACTGTGTTAGCCAGGATGGTCTCGATCTCCTGACCTCGTGATCCGCCCGTCTCGGCCTCCCAAAGTGCTGGGATTACAGGCTTGAGCCACCGCGCCCGGCCAGAATCTATTTTTAAAGAAAGTTCTCCATAATTTTCATGAACGTTAAAATTTAAGGACTGCTACTTAGACTTCTCTGCAAAGACTGAAACACAGTGAATTATTGCATTTTCTCACTCTAGTGTTGTTTTCTGGTAGGGTGTTCCCTAGGATTATTCGTATGCTAAGTTTTTAGGTTAAAAAATATATACTGCCACTTTTTCCTTAGAAGTCATGCTGATATAGCCACCAAGGTTTTTTGGATTATTTGTTTTGAGATGGAGTCTCGCTCTGTCACCCGGGCTGGAGTGCAGTGGTGCAATCTTCTTGGCTCACTGCAATCTCCGCCTCCTGGGTTCAAGCGATTCTCCTGCCTCAGCCGCCTGAGTAGCTGGGACTATGGGCGCCCGCCACCACGCTCAGCTAATTTTTGTATTTTTAGTAGAGACAGGGTTTCACCATGTTGGCCAGGATGGTCTTGATCTCCTAACCTTGTGATCCACCTGCCTCAGCCTCCCAAAGTGCTGGGATTACAGGCATGAGGCACCCTGCCTGGGCCAAGACACTAAGTTTTGGTGGATATAGAGTTACATGCCAATGAATGAATCAACCCAGATGACACTATGATTAAAATATAAAGTGTATCAATGTGTTACTCTTTGAATAAATACTGGAAAATCAGTTTTCCTCTCTGTTTTCCTTGTTTTGCATCTATAGTCCTATAGTCCTATATATGGTCCTATGCTAGAAGTAAAGGGAAAGAGTGGAGGGAAGGAATTTCACAAGTACCAAGAATATCGACTTGTTTTTACTGTTGTTATTACCAGTAACATTATTATTTTCACAGAGCAAGCACTAAGAGAAACAGGAAATGGCTTGACCCCCAAACTGACTTAGAAAGTTTGTTCAGCCTGAATTAGTTTTAGTAGGAACATTTTTGTTCACCTTCTAATGTAGCCATTAGAGAAAATGGTGGGAGCACTTCACTAGGGCTAAATTCTTAAGTCCGCCTAACTATAGTCAAAAGTTTAAAGTATCTTAGTTTGATGTCTTTTTTGACTGTTCTATTTCATGGTATCATGTTTTAAAAGACTTTTCACAAAAGTAGAAAAGGAAAATAATAACAGAAGGGAGCTACTACAAAAGTGCTGTTGGAAGCCGATTCCTCTTCAGATGACACCAGAGCTTAGAACTTTTTATCCAAAGCTCTTCATTTCCTACCAATATTTTTTTCACTGTTCCAAAGGTGGAAGAGGCTCTGAATAGCAAAAGTACTGTGCTTTTTAAAACCTGCTGAACAACTTCTATCTCTAAGAGTACTGAAGTTTTGCCATACCAGTTTGAGTATGACAAACTGCAAAACATATGCATAAAAAAATCTAGACTATTCTAATTGTGCCAATCCATGGTTAAAAAAAAAAAAAAAAAAAAA
>NW_016817145.1:1263583-1275994 GCF_001698545.2 Rhinopithecus bieti | reverse complement strand
AATGAATTTATTTTAATAAAAACAAGTTACTCTGTGAGGCTGATCTCTAAGCAGATTTATGTGGGCTGGCACAATCTGCTATGCTAAACATATATTCATATTGCTTAAGTCTGCAACCAGTTTTTTTTTTCTTTTTTTTTTTTTGAGTGGTGATGATAACAGTCTTGCTTTGTAGAAGGATACCAAGTAATTGGCAGCAATTCAGCTAAGGATATTGTTCTCAGCACTGTGTTTTCTTGGACAGAATTGCCCTGTGGGCATGACCCTAAACTGGGAGAATTCTGGGCTGCTGGCATTGGGCAGTGAACCAGGGAGACAGCTTATAGGGAGGAGGAGTGACTCTATAAACTAGTGCTAAAGAAGAGGAGGAGGAAGAAGAAAGCAAGGGAGGAAGTGGGGGTAAAATGAGAAGCTGCAGTCAAGAGCTCCACATCCCTAAAGGGGTCTCTTCTTACCTTTCACTTGAGACATCTTTATGCTCCTGTTTTTGCTTGGCTACTAGGTTGTACATTCCTGGAAGACAGGAATGTTGCCTAACTCAGCCGTACATCTCCCACAGTGCCTGGCATACAGTGGCACACACAAAAACTAGTCACCGGCCAGGTGCAGTGGCTCACGCCTGTAATCCCAGCACTTTGGGAGGCTGAGGGCAGATCACGAGGTCAGGAGTTCGAGACCAGCCTGACCAACATGGTGAAACCCCGTTTGTACTAAATATACAAAAATTAGCCGGGCGTGGTGGCGCGCGCCTGTAATCCCAGCAACTCAAGAGGCTGAGGCAGAAGAATGGCTTGAACCCCAGAGGCAGAGGTTGCAGTGAGCCGAAATTGAGCCATTGCACTCCAGCCTGGGAGACAGAGCAAGACTCCGTCTCAAACCAACCAACCAACAAAAACAAACGAACAAAAGAAAACCTGTCATTAAATGTGTAGACAAAAGAATGAATTTCTCTATTTGAAGCATTTCCAGACCCCTCCTTGGTCTAAAGAGGTTCCCAATGAGGGCAGTACTGCCCCTTGGGGGCCTACTGAAATTTTGCGGGGGCAGTTTTTGTTTTGCATTGTATTGGTGGCAGAGTATTCGCATTGTGAAAACTCTGTTACTTTAAAATTTTTCTTGATATTAGTACATATTTTATTATAAACTACTTTCTATTTTTTCATCTTTATTAGAACATTACATTGGTTTCTCGAAATCATTTGTAGAGATAGTATGCATTAGTAATTTAATTCCAGAGGAGTAAAGCAGTGTTATATTTTTTGTTGTAAATACAGGGCGTGGAATGTGGCAGGGTTGAATACCTTTGCTTATAAGATTAAGCCTCATCCTACACAAGTTTTAGGATTCTAAGATGAAACCTATAAATAAAAAGAACATTGTAGAACACTGATTTCAACAGATTCCACGGGCAGGCGCGGTGTCTCACTCCTGTAATCCCAACACTTTGGGAGGCCGAGGCAGGCGGATCACTTGAGGTTAGGAGTTCGAGACCAGCCTGGCCAACATGGTGAAACCGTCTCTACTAAAAATACAAAAATTAGCCCGGCATCAGGTGATGGGCGCCTGTAATCCCAGCTACTCGGGAGGCTGAGGCAGAAGAAACGCTTGAACCTGGGAGGCAGAGGTTGCAGTGAGCCGAGATCGCGCCATTGCACTCCAGCCTGAGCGACAGCGCGAGACTCCGTCTCAAAAAAAAAAAAATCATATTTCCACTCGAAACAACTGCATCTTTTAGGATTAATGTGGCTCAGCGGAGCTCTACTGTGCTTTTAGGATTAATGTGGCTCAGCGGAGCTCTGCACAAAGAGTCCGCGACTGGGATGGGGGTGGGGAGTGAACGTCAAGGGTCCCAGGAGCGCTCGAGCGTCCAGGGCCCGGCGTGTGGAGCGGCTGGAGGGTGAGTTGCCGCTCTCCGCTTTGGTTCTGTTCCTCCTCGTTCTGACGGCGGTGCGGGGGAAAGGGAAAGTGAGTGGAGAGGGGCGGCGACGCTGGGCGGTGTTCCCGAAAGCCCAGGCACTCGCTGACCCCGCTGCAGGGCTGGTTCCCTGGAAGCCGTCGGGATGTGAAGCCCTCGACTCGGAAAGAAGTCTCGGGAAGAGAGAGTGGCTGTTCGAGGGGAGGAGGGCGGCTGAGGGACAGAGGGCGGCTCCGCCTTGCCCGGCGGTTCCAAGTACGGCTGAACTGAACTTTCGGTGTCAGCGGGTGGAGCTGCGGCCCGCCGAGGAGCGAGGAGAGGTGGAGCTACCGCTGACAAGGGGCGCGGCGACATCTGTCAGGGCACAGGGCTCCCAGCTGGACTCGTAGCGGTCTCCGAGGGGCGGGGCTTCCGCCCAAAGGGGCGGAGCCTGGGTCGTGTCTCCCCTGGGGATGGGCGTGTGATGACAAGGGGCGTTTCAGTAGAAGCCAGCATGCTTACCTCTCACGATCCAGCAGTGACATTAGGAAGGCGGAGCGCAAGGAAGGCGGGGCTGCCCTCTGTGCTGACCCGAGAGAAGACTAGGCTTCCGTCGACAGTGGGCGGAGCGGTCGCCGGCAAAGGGCGGGGCCATTTCGAGCCCTAGGAAGGCCGGGCTTCTCCTGACAGGGGGCGGAGCTTCCGCAGCCTGGGGCGGGGCTTCTGTTGACAGGGGGGCGGGGCGGCTCCCTACCTCCCGCGGTGCGCCAATCCCCGGACTAGGGGACGGGGTAGGACCCCAGTGGAGTAGCAGGGTCTGGGCGTGGAGAGCCCGGCGCCGCACAGGGTGGGGGCGCGCGGAGGACGCGCGCGCGGGAGCGCCCCTCCTTGACCGGCTCTCTCCCCTCCCCCTCCGCCCCGACGGCCGCTGGGGCGCGCGCCTCTCCTCGCACCCCCACCCTGGGTCCCTAAGCTCTGCTGGGCCACCGAGCTGCTGAGGCCCCTTTGCGGGCCCGCCGAGCGGTTCCGGGTTTAGGGTTCACAGGTCAGAGTTGACTCCCTGAAAAGTGCAGCCGGTTTGAAATGCAAGATGGCGGCGGCGTGGCGCTGAGAGGCGCGGCGGCCCCTGCAGGTAGTGGCGTGAGCCGGCCCCGCGACCAGCGGGCCTGGAGACTCTGGGCTGCGGGTGGGAACCGGAGCGCAGAGTCCGCGGCCGGCCCGGGAAAGGCGAGTGGCGCAGGGCCCGGCGGGAGGAGGGTGGCCTCACAGCAGAGACCCCTGGAGCTGAGCCCGCTCGCGGCGGCGGGTGGCGTGGTGGACCCGGCGCGGGGCGTCCGAGGGGGACGGACGGGGCCTGCCTCGCGGCTGGGCAGTCGCCGCAGAGGGACAGACAGACCCACAGCCTCCCTCGCTCTTTTTGGGTGTCTCCGCCACCGAAGGAGCTTGGGGGCGGGGGGCTCTCTGGAGGGAAAATCTCAGCTCCCTGTCTTGGTGAGGACTGAGCAACTTAGGATTGTTGAGGGGAGTGAAGACTGCGTATTCCCAGCGGAGGGCGCCGCCGGAGGGAGCACCCCAGTGATGTTGGGAGTCCTAGAGGAGGTCGGGAGCGCTGTCCTCCGGGGGCGTGTGGCTACTTCGTGGGGACTCAGTCTCCCTGAGGGTAAGGAGAGATTCTCTTGCTGGAGCTGAGCGCACTGACTGAGGTTGGAGCCCAAGCAAACCGTTCGGGAGAAGTCCTTACCTCCAGTTCAAGGAAGGCTGTGCGCACCCGTTTCGGGGCCAGGCCATGTCTCAACTTTGGGAAAGACTGGGAGTTGAGTCCTTAAGCACCGTATTACGATTGTGAGGAAGCTCTGGGATTTAGGGAGAAGTTAATTAAAGAGGATGGTAGGGGCGTGGGGGTGTGGGGGCTGACCCATGGGAATCCTCCAAGCCTTAGGGCCCACAGTGAGCAATCTACTAATTCCTCAAAGGGAATAAAAGGCTGGGAAGGAGAGGTTTGAGAGGAACAAGGTCTAAGGGCAGGAAAGAAGAGCCCTGGCAGATGCCCTTTCCTTATATATTTACACCAAAGTTGGAGGTAAAAGGACTTGGCAATTCTTTGTTTTAGTACCTTTCCTGTCCTCTTTCCTCCGTGGGTAACTGTAAGGAAAGAGCATAGCCCCTGAGAAGGAAAAGATTCCATTTGATATCCTTAGCTTAGGTTAGTGAAGGATCCAGCAGCTGGGAAGGCGTCAATGAGAAACAGCAGGCAGGGGAATTAGAACAGGGACTAGGGATGAGAAAAGAGAGATACAGGGAAGATATCGGACAGCAGAAATTCCACAGCCCTTTCTGTCAACTCAACCCAGCTATTAGAAAAAAAAGAAAAAAAAAAAAAAAAAAAAAAAAAAAAAAATGCGAAGAGATAATCTTTGAGAGAAAAATGTAAGAAAAGGCTGAGAGAAGTGGTGATGTGATTAGGCTGGGATTCCATGTAACTTAAGCAATTCTCTTGGAGGTTAATGTGACAGCAGAAAAAGGAAAATAACAAAATTGGAAAATATACAGCGGTTCACGGTTAGGGAGGAAGAAGCAGTTTTCCCCCAGGAACAGTTAATATTTGGTTTGGGAGGTGTGTGTGTGTGTTGTGTGTATACATATATAAGAGCACTTTAGATTTGTTGGTATTGGTCATTGTTTCTCAGTCTTTGTCTGAAAGCTTTAATTTGTGTTATATGGTGCTACATTAATTATCTTTGTTTATGAAAAATTATTCTGAAAAAGTCATTCTTTTTTTGTTGGGAGTGAAGGTGAGCAGGAGTTGGTTTTAACAGGGAAATTGGCCCTAGTATACCCATCGATTATTTTAATTTCTGAAGTAGCAATTCTGACTCCTGATTTTAAGCAAAAGAAATGTGAGTGCTGCCATTGACAATAATGCGGTAACAGGACGTAAAAGAAAAAGGGCTTTCATGAATATTTTTTTTCCTTTTAGTTTTCTCTCCTTTCTCAAAGCATTTGAGGGCTAAGCAGACTAATTTTATACAAAGTAAAATGTATAATCGTGGACCTTTTTGATACAAAATGATAGCATTTCAGTTACCAGTGAATCTTTTTTGTTGAAGTACCTCTTCAGATTCCTTATTTAACAATCAGGATTAAAATGAGAAATAAAGAATAATACTTGGGTAACTGATGATAGTGATGATTCATAGAGATTTCTTGAACCATTCTTATAATTTCAAAAGAGTTTTAACATCTTCAGTGGAAATGTTTTAAAGATAGAGTTCAAGTATAAACTAGTTTAGAACTTCACATTTGGAACATTGTATGCATGTGTGCTGTTCTTTGGTTTCTTCAGTGTGCATGTAGCTCTAGTTTTATATTCAATTCTGAACAGATTAGGCTGGGTGAACCAGAGAGGCATTAATGCCAGATGGTTTGAAAATATGCTAAAGCCGAAAACATAAATGTGTCTGTGCTAGTGAGCACTCATTAGTACATTTCTTTCCTTTATAGCTAAGCTTATTATTTCACTGGATTTGGGAGGTAGTTCATGCATGATGTAGCAATTATTTCACCTTTAATGATAATTGTAAGTTCTTTTTTTTTTTCAATAAATGGGGACAAAGTTTTACAGTTATTAGCGAAATTAATAGCATAGGAGAGGTGGCTAATTTTGAGGATTTTTCTCCCTTTTCTATTATTTTATATTAAGATGGAAAGGTTATATTATGATGTATTATATTTCTTATGCTAATTAAGCATAAAATGTGATATTTGAGACTTGGTTTGCTGTAAATTATAACAATACTTAAATGAAAATGCTTTTAAAATTATTAAAATGATCACAAACGTAGCTGAGGAAATAACCCTTTTATTTGTGTTTGCAGTTTGTGAATTTGGGCCCAAAAGACTTAAATTAACAGTGTTGAAAGTTCAGCACCTAGTTTTTAATCTAATATCATAGCCAATGCAATTATTCAGAGAGATTTTTAGAATTATCTATTGTACTGTTTATGGTGCTAGCCAGTAATACACATTTTTTAAACCATTGTAAGTATTTATTTATGTTGTGATAAGCACATTTACTGTTAAGACTAAATTTTTTGAACTTAAAATCCTTTTAAATAATCATACGTATTTTCAAAAGTAAGTTATATTTCTGTTTTTGAAACTGCTACTGTCTTTAGAATAAGAGTCAATGTTTCTATACTACTACTGATAAATTTTATTGTATCCTTGTTGCTCTGATATATTTGTAGTCATGAATAACCAGATTTGCATGACTGAAGTTGCTGACTTAGATTATTAATCAGAATATACATTGAGTTTACATTCTGGAGATCTGCATTTTATACAGGATATTCTTAAAATAAATAGTAATATGTAAATTTTTATGTAGTTGCCAGGTTTTGATCTTAAAAGATACTTAATCTTGGCATTTTATACAATTGGTTTCCAATTTAAGAGGTAAGACTGTATACCTTTGGTCTAAACAAATATGATGATATACTTTGGAAAATAAGTATACATGAGCAGTGGCCGGGCGCGGTGGCTCACGCCTGTAATCCCAGCATTTTGGGAGGCCGAGGCGGGCGGATCACAAGGTCAGGAGATCGAGACCACGGTGAAACCCCGTCTCTACTAAAATACAAAAAATTAGCCGGGCCCGGTGGTGGGCGCCTGTAGTCCCAGCTACTTGGGAGGCTGAGGCAGGAGAATGGTGTGAACCCGGGAGGCGGAGCTTGCAGTGAGCCAAGATCGCGCCACTGCGCTCCAGCCAGGGGGACAGAGCGAGACTCCGTCTCAGAAAAAAAATAAAAAAATAAAATAAAAGTAAAGTATACATGAGCAGTTTAAGAATGATGTTTGTCAAGCGGAGCCCCAATTGGAGTCCTTTTTTTTTTTTTTTTTTTTTTTTTTGGACAGGCGTCTCATTTCTGTGCCCCAGGCTGGCAAGGCCCAGTGGCGCATAATCCATGGCTCACTGCACCCTCAGTGTCCTGCTTCCTCACTCAGCCTCTCGAGTAGCTAGGATTACAGTCATGTGTCACCCATTCCCGGCTAATTTTTAATTTTTTTTTTGTAGAGATAAGGTCTTGCTGTGTTGCCCCAGCTGGTCTCAAACTCCTGGCCTCAAGCAGTCCTCCGCCTTGGCCTCCCAAAATACTGGGATTACAGGCGTGAGCCACTGCACTCAGCTAAATAAATAATTTTTAATGCAAGATTTTAATTTTCAGTTCTTAGTTTTAGATTTTAAAAAATAATATCAGAATTTATCTTAACAAAATTAAAATATTGAAGTCATAGCCATAGCATATATTATTGTAAATAAAATAACTTTCATTAAATTTTGGCGATTTCCTATTTCTCAAGATTTCTAATCCTTTTTCCCCTTCTTAAAAGTCTTTCTTTTCCTTTTTTGTTTTTTAGTGAGAAATGAAAGAAGATAGGAGGTTCTGATATTTCTAAGCACTTAACTCATAATTATGTTTTTCTTCTATCCTAAGTTTATTCTCTTTTACAATCAGTATTCTTAAAAATAAGTTTGTTAAAACTTTGCTAGACATGGGCTGTACTTGGGAGCGGGGAGGATCATGAGAACAATTTCTGCTCGTTACTATGATAAAATTACTTATATCAGATGTTTGCTAGTTCTATGAAATACCCCTTAAATATGTCATACAGTAATGATTCATTTTGAAGCTAAGGTCAGAAAATGTTTGTGGGGGAGAGGTTAAATTTGATTGATTAATACCTGCCTATTGAAGCCAACTTGTTCCAGCATGATTTAATATGCTCAAAGGTACGAAATGGCAAATACATTTTGCTGGTTGGTTGTTACCCAGATTCTTAAAGTATTTTATCACTTGTCAACAGTTAGCAAATTTTAAACAAAGATTTCTTTGCTAACATTCATTGTGTTCTAAGTACCAAGAAGTATTCCAGAAACTTTACATGTGTTACCTATTTCAATCCTCACAACAACCCTATTAAGTAAGTAGTATCCTGTTAATATTACTAGCCCCATTTGTAGATGACAGGGCTGAGGCACAAAAAGGCTAAGCCATTTGTCTAAAGTCACACAGCTAGTAAGTGGCAGTGCTGGATTTGAACCCAGTCTGTTCCAAATTTTTCAAGCTCTTGGTCTTTTTTTGTAATCCATTTACTACCAGAACAGCTTGTTCTGTTTTATTATATAATGTATATAGCTGAGATGAGCTCTTTAATTTTTGGAATTCACTCATACTAAATTAAGAAAAATACTTTGAATTAGATAGAAATGTTCTGAAGTAATTCCAGTATCAGGAACTTAACATCAAGCAACTAGGATTTTCATTCAAAAGCACTGAGGAGCTCATTTTTGCTCCTCTGGTAACCTTGTGCCTTTACATGTCTTGGCAGCTCTTCTTAAGAGACTCATTCGGTAAAATATCTTGCAATTACTGTGTGATTTTAAGAATGGATTGAAATAGGTTACCAGTTTCCTACGGTATTAATAATTCATTTTGGAAAATAACCTTCCCTCTTTGGCAGCTGTTTTCTATCTTCTCTTCTAGTCCACATCCTGTAGATTGATGGCTAACGAGTGGCAGAACAAGGAGATACCAGGAAATGAAATTGTAGAGTCCCAGGCTACAGAGATAACAAGATGCTTCACTGGGCCTGCCAGGAAGATGCTCTTTTGCTTTTCATGAAAATAGTGTACTTATTCAACCTAAGTTTTAACTTAATCTAGAGGTATTTTACTAGGGGACTGGTGTATTTACATTATTTCTTGATGTGAGAAGTTTCTTCATAAACCTGTAGTAGTAGCAGGAATCAAAAAATAAGGTTAATTGGGAAAATAATCATCCTTAATATTTATTCATTATAGTTTACAGAGAATAGTGCTTAAAGAATACAACAAAAGGCCAGTTAGGGATCACGCCTGTAATCCTAGCACTTTGGGAGGCCAAGGCGGATAGATCACTTGAGCTCAGGAGATCGAGACCATCCTGGCCAACATGGTGAAACCCTGTCTCTACTAAAAATACAAAAATTAGTTGGGCGTGGTGGTGCGTGCCTGTAAACCCAGCTACTCGGGAGGCTGAGGCAGGAGAATCGCTTGAACCAGGGAGTCGGAGGTTGCAGTGAGCCGAGCTTACGCCACTGCACTCCAGCCTGGCGACACAGCGAGACTCCGTCTCAAAAAAAAAAAAGAATACAACCAAAATGCTTTAACCCTTCAAAAGTGTTATTTATGACTGTTCTAGTAAGAGAAGCAATTGTAGCTTTATTAAACTTTTCTGATTGGTTTAACTGCTCTAGGTTATATACTACAACATATTTGTACAGTAATTGAATTTTCAGAGAATTATTTTCTATTTATTTGATTGCGTGATATTAATGCTTTACAGTGCACTGATTGTAAAACCATTTGGTAGTAGCTTTCAGGCAAAAACGACATGGCTAAACCCCAGTCATTCTGTTAGATAACCCCATGTTTACAGATCAAGTACTACTAGTTTGTTTAACTTGTTTTGGCTTGTGTTGTCAGCATTAATAATCCTCTCCATCCTGATTAACGTAATAAATTAGGATACAAATGTCACTAGGTTTATGTACAAACACATAAACATATACAACTACTTCCATTTCTTAGTTTAACTAAATTGTCTTCATAACCTTTGTATACTTATTTATTTATTTTGAGTCAGAGTTTCACTCTTGTTGCCCAGACCGGGGTGCAATGGTGCGATCTCGGCTCACTGCAACCTCTGCCTCCCCAGTTCAAGTGATTCTCCTGCCTCAGCCTCCTGAGTAGCTGGGATTACAGGCATGGCTACCATGCCTGGCCAATTTTGTATTTTTAGTAGAGACGGGGTTTCTCTTTGTTGGTCAAGCTGGTCTCGAACTCCCAACCTCAGGTGATCTGCCCGCCTTGGCCTCCCAGAGTGCTGGGATTACAGGCATGAGCCACTGCGCCGGCCTATATACTCATTTTAAAGAATTCCCAATTTCTACATCTCAATTTTCACTTTACAGATGGCATATATTCACATTTTGAAGTTTTATTGAAAATGGTGTAGTGGTTATTTGGTTGTTCTGTATAATACAAATAGAATTTTTTAATATGTAGTTTTTGTGTTTCCTACCAATATTAGGATTGGTATTTAAATGGTTCTTTTAAAGTTTTGATGAGGGAATAAACTTTTTTTTTCAAAATTACACTTATTTATTAAAAACTAAGCCATAAATTGTAGAAATTTCCTGACCAAGGCTAAATTATATCTAGAATAATAAAATATGAATTTTTTGTAGGAGAAGACAGACAGCTACTTTGGACCTGTTGGTGATGATGGCCTGAGCTAAACATCTAACTAGAAGGGATACCCTTCCATTTCAAGAACAGAATGCTAAGGAAGCTGTGGCAAGTATGTGTTTCAGTATTTTGGTATGGTAAAACTCAGATACTGAATGTACTCACTTTAGATTCCATGATACTATATTTGGCTAAAGTTTTAAGAGCTTTCCTTAAAAAGCAGCAGACATATGTTAACACTTTTTTTAATATACTTTCAAATTTTAAGAGCTGTAACTATAGGACTGCTTTAATTTCAAAAGAGACAGCATCACACTTCATAATAAAGCTTATATGGTATATTTATAATTGATTTTAAAATTAGCATTTGATGAAATCTGCTGTGTCAGGCACTATACCAAGTGCTGTGATAACAGAGGTAAACAAGACAAAATGTACCTTTGGTGTGGGGAAATTGATCTAGAAATTTTGCTATTCTTTTACCTATATCCAGAAAAATGCTTCAGGATGTTCAAGAACAAATCCTGAAACTATATTTTCAAAACGTAGGCTACTAATAATAGTTAATTATAAGAGTTAGAATATTAAATACTCTTACTTATATTAACCATACCAAAACTTAAATATTTGAATATTGATCCTTTTGTAGTTCATAAGTGTGATGATTGGGTTTCATGCTCATGTGTGAAATGTGCCTTTCTCAAACCTTGTTACGACACTGGCACATTACCTGTGTGACGTTAAAAGTATATATATATATTCGAATATATTTGTATGTAATTGCTTTTATATTTTATCTGATTAATTAATTGGCTTTTATAAGAAGCATTTATCCAATTGTTATTTTAGATGATTCCAGAAAATACTAGGAAAGATTTGATAAACATTAATGTGGTAGTTTTCATTTTAAAAAATTGATAACAGAGTTCTTTTAAGTTGATATTACCAATACTGATTACTATTATCTTTCAAAGTATTTTGAAAAATCTAATTATTATGTCCTCAGTGAAGTGGGTAACAGTTACCTTACCTTTATAAATAGAGAAGATAATGACCAGATGAATGGTTTTTCAGTCTTCAGAGATAATCTCACTTGGAACTGAGAATAGCATTCTTGTGTTAGACTGACTGTAAAAGACTTAACACACCTTCTTGAGAGAAGTAGGGAAAATTGTTTTCGGCAGAAAATTACTTTTGATCACATTCACAAACTCTTCACAAGATAAGATATTTCATGATACTGCTAGTTTATATATCACTTTCAATGTATTACATACCTACCTACCTACCTGCCAGCTGTGCAGAGAAAACTAGGATGTTAGTGTCCTAGGGAGAGACCTTTCAAAAAGACATCTCACTCCTCCAATCTGTGGTTGGAGCTTGCCAGAAAAAAATCTGTCCAGTTTGGATTCTTCTTTTAATCTTTAGTGTCATTAAGGTCTGCTTTCTCAGATGGAAAAAAACAGTTAGAGAGGATAGGGTTTCCTACCTTTCAGCCTTGATTAGCATTAGCAAAGGTATCCTCTGACATTTGGTTATCTTTGACCACAATTTCTTAGATGCTTTCACTTTTATTGTTTTTATTCCTGTTTGTATATTCACTTTAATACTTGATTTTCTGTTGTCTTGAGACTATTTTTTTGGCAGTTTTCTTGAGATTTATCTCTCAGGTAGTGATTCTAGGTTACCAGCAATAGTTAAGAACATCTGCTGTGGATATAAATTTGTGTTGTCAAATTCCTGATTTAATTTTTTAAGAACTTGATGTTTCTAAATATTTTAACATTTTATTTTATTTTACATTTTAACTTTGAAAATACCTTAATTGTGTAAAAGTAACCTTTATTTTTTTTTTAACACAGTGGGTACCTTTTGTTTTAATCTGACCTCATTCTTTGTTCATAGTGTTTAGGCATTCCGTGATTTTTGTGTATTTGTAACTTTTAGTTTAAAACAAACATGTTAAAGTATTTTCGACTGGCTAAACAGAACTCTTGATTCAGAGAGAGAGAAGTGACACTGAATAGAATACAGAGTCCTAAACATTCTCAGTATATATACAAATGCAGATTCCGAGGGATTCTCCATGTGCATATTTTTGCTACCTAAGAACAGTTTTAGTTTTGATGCTACATCAAAATTAACATGATCCCTAAAAACTATAGTATCTTCTAAATGCTCTTTTTTATTTTGTTTTATTTTTTATTTTTTATTTTATTTTTTATTT
>NW_016817145.1:1256295-1260875 GCF_001698545.2 Rhinopithecus bieti | reverse complement strand
TCCCTCCCTCCCTCCCTCCCTCCCTTTTCTTTTCTTTTTTTTTTTAAAACAAATTTGCTGTCATCCTTGCCCAAGGGCCATGCTAATCTTCTCTGCATGGTTCCAATTTTAGTATTTGTGCTGTGGAAGCCAGCACTGGAAAATCCTTTATGTAGCCATGTTTTTTGCCTTAATAATAGAAAAGAAACTTTCTTTCCAGCTTGACTATAGAAATATTGGTCATACATTGGCCATAGAAATATTTTAGTCTATTTGCAGTTTTAGGGTCTTGAAAGTATTGTTTGTGGTACTTTATAATAAAGCAATGTGATAACAATATTAAAGAAAATTTGTAGGCTAGGCAGGGTAGCTCATGCCTGTAATCCCAACACAGGGAGGCAGAGGTGGGAGGATTACTTGAACCCAAGAGTTCAAGACCAGCCTGGGCAACATAACAGGAGTCTGTTCTCCACAAAAAGGAAAAAAACACAAAAGAAAAAGAAAGCTTGTGAATATCACACATAAAATTGTCACCCATAATCTCATGTGAAATTTTCATTTTTTAAATATTCTCATCTCATCTGTGTTCACCTGCATACATATTTCCTCACAGTTATTATAATTAATATGCAAATTTTCTGAGTTTTAAAAAATTTAATAGTAAATGGGTAATTTTTTCCATATTCCTTACTCTTAAGATTATCGATTTTAGTGGCAGTATAGCAATTAATTAATTTGATCAATTTTCTAAAAACACTTCCCCTACTAAAAAGTTAACTGAAAGCAGTTTTGTAAAGTAATTACATTCACAGTGTTGGATGCATTTACAGCATACTTTTTTTTATTGGCAGACTTAATTTTAATTGTGTTTTAATTGCAGAGTCACCTAGCTACTGAATTGTGCAACTGACCTGTAACCTCTTTTTATAGGTAAATAGTGCAAGCTTCCCCAAATTGATTTTGAGCCCTGTTTTTAGTTGACCTTCAAATAGAGAATGTGATGCCTTCAGCTAATAGTGATTTCTATACAGCAATTTTCCTGTCCCAGTTCCATTGCACTTTAATGATAAAGGGAGATGAATAGGAACAACATCCTAGAAATTCTTATTCTGTATTTTTACTCCTACTTTTCATCCAATTTTGTGCATTTTCAGCTGATTAGGTTGCTTAAAAAAAAAGGTGAGAGAACTTGTAATATTAAATAAATGGTGTTTCTTTTTTTTCCGGAAATAATTTTTCAGGGACTGAAAATAGCAACAATTAGGCACCTACTTTGTGTCAAAGTAAGTGAAGGAAGCATTTTTACTTCCTCTGATGTGGATACTACTATTTCTGTTTCCCCCAGGGAGGCCTTCTCTGCTTCTTTTCTAGAAGCCTCCTGCAGTGTGCTCATATAGTTCCCGATACTTCCTGTCTTACTGCACTAATCATAGTTATTCTAAGTAATTGTTTACTGCTTGCTTTCCTTGCTTCACTGCTAGTACCTGAAAAACCAGAGACTGCCTGTCTTGGTCACCATTGCATCATTACTGCCTAACACAGTACCTTTCACATTCAACAAATAGTTGTTGAATAGAATTTGTTGAATTGAAGAAACTTGGTTTTATACGTGAGAAAATTTAGATTGAATTGAATAGCTTTTCCAGGCACCTAACTGCTAATTGACAAAGGTGACTGCAAAACCTGTGGTTTTACCCTATCCACAATGCCTTTATGGATTAATTACTCTGGGCTTGGGATTCTTCTTCCATAAAAATGGGGCAGTTGTACTAAGATCCTTGTTTCCTCCAAACTTACGACTTTATAATAAGAATTCCAAGGATACCTTTGTTTGCCCTTTGGTCTATTTTTAGACTATAACACATTATGCAGAATTGAGCTTTTGGACCAAATCTTGAAACTCTTTTGGGACTTCTCAGTCTCTTTTTAGAAATACGTTAAATAATACATTGACCTTACTTTTGTTAGCAAAATCATGGGGGGTCTGACAATAGATTATAGCAAGGAAATAGTCTTTTTTTTCTTTTTTTTTGTTTTGAGATAGAGTCTCTCTCTGACGCCCAGGCTGGAATGCAGTGGTGCGATCTTGGCTCACTGCATCCTCCACCTCGCGGATTCAAGTGATTCTTGTGCCTCAGCCTCCCAAGTAGCTGGGATTACAGGCGCCCACTACCACGCCCAGCTAATTTTTGTATTTTTAGTAGAGATGGAGTTTCACCATGTTGGCCAGGCTAGTCTCGAACCCCTGACCTCAAGTGACCCAGCCCCCCTCCCCCGCCCCCAGCCTCCCTAAGTGCTGGGGTTACAGGCATGAGCCACTGCACCTGGCCTCTCTAGATGAGTTTTTGAATTTCATGGCTCAGCAATGGCTCAATGACAGGAGGATTTTTGATGAAACTGATATGTTGTCTTGATATATATATATGTATACATACACACACACACACACACACACACACATATATNGGGATTACAGGCTTGAGCCACCGCGCCCGGCCGTCTTTTTTATTTTTTAAGACAGAGTTTTGCTCTGGTCACCCAGGATGGAGTGCAATGGCATGATCTCGGCTCACTGCAAACTTCTTCTCCCAGGTTCAAGTGATTCTCCTGCCTCAACCTCCCGAGTAGCTGGGATTACAAGTGCATGCCATGATCCCTGGCTGATTTTTGTATTTTTAGTAGAGACAGGGTTTCACCATGTTGGCCAGGCTGGTCTTGAACTCCTGACCTCAGGTGATCCACCCGCCTCGGCCTCCCAAAGTGCTGGGATTACATGCGTGAGCCACCTCGCCCAGCTCTGAATGCTCTTATTTGACCCAGAATTGGTATAAAAAACAAAGTTAGTGGCCAGGCACAGTGGCTCACGCCTGCAATTCCAGCACTTTGGGAGGCCGAGGCCGGCGGATTACGATGTCAGGAGTTCAAGACCAGCGTGGCCAAGATGGTGAAACCCCGTCTTTATTAAAAAAATACAAAAATTAGCCAGGCGTGGTGGCAGTCACCTGTAATCCCAACTACTTGGGAGGCTGAGGCAGAGAATTGCTTGAACCTGGGAGGCAGAGGTTGCAGTGAGCCAAGATCGCAACACTGCACTCCAGCCTGGGCAACAGAGTGAGACTCCGTCTCAAGAAAAAAAAAAAAAAAGTTTGTTTTTATTCGCATAAAATCTTACCAAATAACATGCTTTTGTGGCTAACTAGGCCAACATACTGTTATCTGTTAATCATTTAATTTGAAGTCCAAGACAGCCAGAAAAACCAGAAGCTTGCAAATTCAGTGCAGTTGTGGCTCTGCTTAATTATAAAATATTTTAGACTTTTTTTTAATAGTAGTAAGCATAGAATTTGAAACAGTCCACTAACTTCTTAGTGTATTACATTGAGGACTTTTTAATTTTTTAAAAAATGTAGTAGAAGACTATTAAAGTATAGTTTTCTCATAAAACAGAGAAGTAATGATTCTAAGTACAAATTTGCATTTGCTGTCTTTATAGTAACTATACCCTTTTCTCCTGAATTTCACTGCCAAAATCATTCTTTGAGTATTTGCTCTCCCTTGTTTTACTCTTAAGTAATCCACAAATTTAAAAAACTGATGTATTACAATAACATTTTAGATGTTAGTAAATGTTTATTAAATGTTCATTGCTGTACTTTAATAGAATGTTTTAGATTCAAGGATGTTTTAATATTCTTGACTAAGGTAATTTTATAAAGAATTTTACCATCGGAAGTAATCTATGGTAAATCAAGAACAATTGTTTTTATAGCTCTTCTATAAATGAGCGTTTAATGAAGTAAAATGTATGTAATAATACATAGTATAGCTATATTTAAATTTTTATTTTTTTTTTTTTGAGATGGAGTCTCACTCTGTCACCCAGACTGGAGTGCAGTGGAGCGATCTTGGCTCACTGTAACCTCTGCCTCCTGGGTTCAAGTGATTCTCCTGCCTCAGCCTCCCAAGTAGCTGGGATTACAGGCACCCATCACCACACTCTGCTAATTTTTGTATTTTTTTTTAGTAGAGACGGGGTTTCACCATGTTGACCAAGTTGGTCTCGAACTCCTGACCTCAATTGATCTGCCCACTTTGGCCTCCCCAAGTGCTGGGATTACAGAGGTGAGCCACCACGCCCGGCCTAAAGATATTTTTTTAGCAAACATTATTGGGGTCCTAGTAAGTATTTTGTTGGGCCCTGGGAATATAGTGGGTAGCTAAAAAGATATTCTTTCTGATCTAAAAGAAGAACTTGGATAAGAACTCTCAAACTTTTTAGATTGTGATGAAACACATTTTGCTTTACTAAAATGCTTTTCTGTAGAGAAATATTAATTGTAAAATTGTAAAAATTTTAATTGTTTTGATGAGTTCAGAATCATAAGTTGATTGAAGGGTATCCTACCCTCAGGAGAAGATCCAGTATACAGATAGATACATGGTAACTGGCTAGTCTAGATCTACACCCTGGAGATTGTGTTTGGGTGGTCTTGAGGGCTCTTAGAGCCAGTCTGACTTCTCAGAGCTCCAAAAACTATACCTGAATGCTACATACTGAGGGATTCCTGCTTCCCTGGAAAATCCTTTTTTTTTTTTTTTTT
>NW_016817145.1:1224684-1253947 GCF_001698545.2 Rhinopithecus bieti | reverse complement strand
TTTTTTTGAGATGGAGTGTGGCTCTATCACCCAGGCTGGAGTGCAATGTCTGGACCTTGGCTCACTGCAACCTCCACCTCCTGAGTTCAAGTGATTCTCCTGCCTCAGCCTCCCAAGTAGCAGGATTACAGGTGTACACCACCACACCCAGCTAACTTTTATATTTTCAGTAGAGATGGGGTTTCACCATGTTGGCCAGGCTGGTCTAGAACTCCTGACCTCAAGTGATCCGTCCTCCTCAGCCTCCCAAAGTGCTGGGATTACAGGCGCACCCAGCCAGTATGTTTCAAGTTTTAAGCCAAAGGCTTTTATTTATTTTAATTAATTAATTAATGTATTTATTTATTTTTTGAGACGGAGTCTTGCTCTGTCGCCCAGGCTGGAGTGCAGTTGTGTGATCTCAGCTCACTGCAAGCTCCGCCTCCCAAGTTCACCCAATTCTCCTGCCTCAGCCTCCCAAGTAGCTGGGACTACAGGCGCCTGCCACCACACCCGGCTAGTTTTTTGTATTTTTAGTAGAGACAGGGTTTCACCATGTTAGCCAGGATGGTCTCGATCTCCTGCCCTCGAGTTCCACCCGTGTTGGCCTTCCAAAGTGCTGGGATTATGGAAGTGAGCCACTGCTCCCGGCCAAGCCAAAGGCTTTTAAACACATCTCAGGATCCCTGAAAGGTGGAAGTGAGGATTGTAAGATTCATGGAATTTGGTCAGAGAGTAGTTTAACCTCTGCCTCCTCCAACCAGACAGCTCCTCTTTTTTCTTTTCTTTTTTTTGAGACAGAGTCTCGCTCTGTCACCCAGGCTGGAGTGCAGTGGCGCAATCTCGGCTCACTGCAGCCTCCACCTCCCGAGTTCAAGTGATTCTCCTGCCTCAGCCTCCTGAGTAGCTGGGATATTACAGGTGCATGCCACCACGCCTGGCTAATTTCTGTATTTTTAGTAGAGACAGGGTTTCAGTGTTGGCTAGGATGATTGATCTTCTGACCCTGTGATCCGCAGGCCTCAGCCTCCCAAAGTGCTGGGATTGCAGAAGTGAGCCACCGCACCTGGCTGATGGCTCCTCTTTTATCTGTTTTGACCTGGGATTTCTCATAGCATTTTGTTTGAAGAAAGGGCTCCCTTGCTTAAAACAAAAAGTTTGAAAACCACCACTTTGAGGAAAAAGTTTCAGAAAGAAACCCTCTTGCCTTCCAACTATTATTATATCCCAATTAAATATAGTCTCTCTCAGATTCCAGGAAAGTAACAGTCACAAAATAGCTTACTCCTCTGCCTTTCAACAATTCTCTTTACTGTTCAAAATACGAGTGCTGCTCATTTATTACTCTTCCACTTACAATTTTTTTAGAAACAGTATCTTCCCATGTTGCCCAGTCTTGAACTCGTAGACTCAAGGAATCTTCCTGCCTTGGCTTCTTGAATAGCTGGATTACAGATGTGTACCACCATGTCTGGACCACTTATTTAGAGCCATTTAAGGAATTCCTTGTTTCTAATGAGAAAAAGTGATCAAACATCTGTGTTGATACTTGAAAAAAAATAATGGCAACCCCTATTTGATTAAAAGATAACATTGGCTTAGTTTATAACATTTGGTTAAGAAATAGTTGTAAATATTAGTGATTTCTTTATAATATCTTAGAAATCAAGAATGTTTTAAAGAAGAAAAGAATGACACCTTTGAGAGTAGGGATCTGGATTATTAATACCACTATTATTTTTAAACTGATGCTCTTTATTTGGTAATATGGGAAATTAGGGAACAAAGGACATTTAGTCCAACTTTCCTTCTGCTGCTTGGACGTGTAGTCTGTGTTTGAATAATTCCAATGAGGAGGATTTTTACCATCCTTCAAAATCAGGGTATTCTCTCTTGGGACTGCTCTCTTTCCTAAAAATGTCTCTCCATTTACTGACTAGATGTGTTGTCTCATGGGGACCTGGTTTTGCTTTATAATTTTTGAAGCACTTTCTTCTCTTCCATTTAGCTAGTGTGCCAGTAAATTAAAAATAGCTCTAATTTGTGGTGGAGAATAAGTGAAATTACTTACCCATTTTATTCATTTTCATCTGGATTAGACTTCAGAAAAACAAACTTTAGCATTAAACTTTTTATTTTACAAATTTTAGGTATAAAATTTATTTAAATATATTTGTATGATCCTAATTCGTGTTTTCTTGATGATTTAGTTATTGTGAATTTCAGATACTGTTCTCTATGGTGATGCCTCCTGCAGGTCTTGTTGAGTTTTGTAGGACTATTTTCCTGTTCGTTCTAGTGAATTTAATAAACATTGAGTGATTACCTCCCTGAATTCAGGCTTCTTGTATGCACTTGGGAATGCAACCTTAATGAGATGTCAGCCAAAATAGCTCAGCTGGGAGAGCATTAGGTTGAAGATACAAAGTTTCTTGGCTCAATCCAGAGTGTTGGGGACTTTGTTTTATCTCAAAAAAGTTGTGTCTCAGTCTCTTCGTGTTCCTATAAAGGAATACCCAGAGCTAGGTACTTTAGAAAGATGAAGGGTTTGTTTCACAGTTCTGCAGACCGTACAAGAAACATGGCTCCAGCATCTGCTTCTGGTGATGGCCTCAGGCAGCTTCCACTCATGACAGAAGATGATGGGGAATCCATGTGTGCAGAGATCACATGGCAAGAAAGGAAGCAAGAGAGACAGGGGAGAGGTGCCAGGCTTTTCCTAACAATCAGCTCTTGTAGGAACTGATAAAGTGAGAACCACATGGACAGCACCAAACTGTTCACGAGGGATCTGACCCCATGACCCAGACACCTTCTGTTAGGCTGTACCTCCAACATTGGGGATCGAATTTCAACATGAGATTTGGAGGGATCAAACATCCAAATTATAGCAAGCTGTTATTAAAAAAAAGAGAGAGACACAATATCTATAGTAAGGAGACCACAGATAGGGATGGGGGTGCAGGGACAGAAATGTAATATTACTCTGCCATGTACAGTATGGTAAGTACTAGACTAGAAAGTAAACAGGGGAGGAAATGAGACCAAGTGAAAGGGAGAAGGTGGTCTCTAGTAGGGCTCCCCAACCCCTGTACCACGGACCAGTACCAATCCATGACCTGTTAGGAACTGGGCCGCACAGCAGAAAGTGAGAGGTAGGCAAGCAAGCATTACTGCCTGAACTCTGCCTTCTGTTAGATGAGTGGTGGCATTAGATTCTCATAGAAGCACAACCCTATTGTGACTGCACATGCGAGGGCTCTAGGTTGCACACTCCCTGTGAGAATCTAATGCCTGATCTGAGGTGGAACAGTTTCATCCCAAAACCATCTCATCCCCCGGCAGTGTGGTATGTGGAAAAATGGTCTTCCATGAAACCGGTCCCTGGTGCCAAAAAGGTTGGGGACTGCTGTCCTGGAGGGCACAGAGAGAGATCAGTGCATCCAGTGTCCTAACCTAAGGAAGCACCTGAGCAAGGGTCTGAAAGTGCATTGAATGTCTGTGAATTGTCAGTCATTTCTAGTGTACCTAAAGCATAAGGAAATAGGAGGAAGGAAAGCGAGGTTAGACTAGGTTGTGAAAGGGATTATATGTCCCACAAGGAGTTTGAACATTATTCTTTCAACATTGGGGACCTGTATCAGGAGACTGATGTGATTGGATATGCTTTATAACTTTTGGTAGCGTTGTGGCAAGTGCTAAGCATAATGTTTCTGGTAGACCAGGCACGGTGGTTCATGCCTGTAATCCTAGCACTTTTGGAGGCCAAAGTGGACAGATTACCTGAGGTCAGGAGTTCGAGTCCAGCCTGGCCAACGTGGTGAAACCGTCTCTACTAAAACTACAAAAATTAGCCAGGTGTGGTGGCAAGCACCTGTAATCCCAGCTACTCGGGAGGCTGAGGTAAGAGAATCGTTTGAACCCAGGAGGTAGAGGTTGCAGTGAGCCGAGATTGTGCCACTGCACTCCAGCCTGGGTGGCAGAGTGAGACTCTGTCTTAAAAAAAAAAAAAGAAAAAGAATAATGTTTCTGAAACTTTGATTATTCATCCTCCATCTTTGCTATTTTTGCCATACTTGAAGCATGCTTTTGGCTGATGAGTTAGACCAGTAGGAAGAAGAGGACATAACTAATGAACTAATGGATTAAATTTCTTGTCTTTTTTTTTTTTTGAAACGGAGTCTCACTCTGTTGCCCAGGCTGGAATGTAGTGGCGTGATCTTGGCTTACAGCAATCTCTGCCTCCTGGGTTCAAGTGATTCTCCTACCTCAGCCTGCAGACAAGCTGGGACTACAGGCACCTGCCACTGCAACTGGCTAATTTTTGTATTTTTAGTAGAGATGGAGTTTCACTATATTGGCCAGGCTGAATTTCTTACACACTTAATGGCCATAATATTTTAGTAGCTGTGAATGTTTTTTATAGTGTTAAAGTTCCTCCCTTGTTAACATTGCCATTTCACATTAATAATAGTGTGCTTGCCAAAGCAGGCCCTTTCCCCCTTGTCTTCTAATATATAGCTGGCTAAAAAATTCAAATGAATAAGCTTGTGTCTGACCCAAGGTAAAGTACTTAACGTTCAGTAAGTTAGTTGGCTTGGAGACATTTATTTTGATCTTCAGAGGACATTTTTTCTGATTCTTATCTTATTCTAGATCTTTATAACTGAGCTATCCAGCCACTTCATATAAGTGAACTATAACTATAATTTGTTTAAAAGATCATAGTTACTTGTTTTAAAACATGTTTAAATTTATTTTAATGTAGGTGATTGGAGTTGTGCTTCAAAAATTTCAGAAATTCAACAGTATTTTATCTGCCAACAATAAGCTCTTTACTTGATTGCACCATGAGAAAGCTGCTAATGAGACTTGTTGAGCACAAAAATGGACTTGAAGAACGAAAAGCCATTGTTTTCAAATGAAGAACACTGAACAGTTTTAAGCCTCAATGCTTTTTAATCACCACTGAGCTTTTCCTCATAACATCAGAATGGCAAGCAGGCGAAAATCAACAACACCTTGCATGGTCCTTGCCAGTGAACAAGATCCAGACCTTGAGTTGATATCAGATTTGGATGAAGGTCCTCCTGTACTTACACCTGTAGAAAACACCAGAGCAGAGAGTATCTCAAGTGATGAAGAAGTTAATGAATCTGTGGATTCAGACAATCAGCAAAATAAAAAAGTTGAAGGTGGATATGAATGTAAATATTGTACTTTTCAAACTCCAGATCTAAATATGTTTACTTTTCATGTGGATTCAGAACATCCCAATGTAGTGCTAAATTCATCCTATGTTTGTGTCGAATGCAATTTTCTTACCAAAAGGTATGATGCACTTTCTGAGCATAATCTGAAATATCACCCAGGAGAAGAGAATTTTAAGTTGACTATGGTGAAACGTAATAACCAGACAATCTTTGAACAAACAATAAATGATCTGACTTTTGATGGTAGTTTTGTTAAAGAGGAGAATTTAGAGCAAGCAGAACCTACAGAAGTTTCTTCTTCAGGAATATCTATCAGTAAAACTCCTATCATGAAAATGATGAAAAATAAAGTGGAAAACAAACGGATTGCAGTTCATCATAACTCAGTTGAGGACGTTCCTGAAGAGAAAGAGAATGAAATCAAACCAGACCGTGAAGAAATTGTAGAAAACCCAAGTTCTTCAGCTTCTGAATCTAATACAAGTACTTCCATTGTAAACAGAATACATCCAAGTACTGCCAGCACAGTAGTGACACCGGCAGCAGTTCTTCCTGGATTGGCACAGGTGATAACTGCTGTATCTGCTCAGCAGAATTCTAATTTGATTCCCAAAGTCTTAATCCCTGTTAATAGCATTCCCACCTACAATGCTGCATTGGATAACAATCCTCTTTTACTTAACACCTACAACAAATTCCCTTATCCAACAATGTCAGAAATTACAGTTCTTTCTGCTCAAGCAAAATATACAGAGGAACAGATCAAGATATGGTTTTCAGCCCAACGTTTAAAACATGGTGTTAGTTGGACTCCTGAGGAAGTAGAGGAGGCAAGAAGGAAACAATTCAATGGAACAGTGCATACTGTACCTCAGACCATAACTGTTATTCCTACACACATTTCCACAGGGAGTAATGGTTTACCATCTATTTTACAGACATGCCAAATAGTTGGTCAGCCTGGTCTGGTCCTTACTCAAGTGGCTGGAACAAACAGCTTGCCAGTTACAGCACCTATAGCCTTGACAGTGGCAGGCGTTCCAAGTCAAAATAATGTACAGAAAAGTCAGGTACCTGCTGCTCAGCCTACTGCAGAAACAAAGCCAGCAACAGCAGCAGTTCCAACTTCTCAAAGTGTCAAACATGAAACTGCATTGGTAAACCCTGATTCATTTGGCATTCGGGCGAAAAAGACAAAAGAGCAACTGGCAGAATTAAAAGTTAGCTACCTTAAAAATCAGTTTCCCCATGATTCAGAAATTATCAGACTTATGAAAATAACAGGCCTGACAAAAGGAGAGATTAAAAAATGGTTTAGTGACACAAGGTACAACCAGAGAAATTCAAAGAGTAATCAGTGCTTACATCTCAACAATGATTCCTCTACCACCATTATTATAGACTCCAGTGATGAAACCACGGAATCCCCATCTGTTGGTACTGCACAGCCTAAGCAATCCTGGAATCCTTTTCCTGACTTTACTCCCCAAAAATTTAAAGAGAAAACTGCAGAGCAGCTTCGTGTCCTTCAGGCAAGTTTTCTCAACAGCTCTGTACTTACAGATGAAGAATTAAATAGGTTAAGGGCACAAACCAAACTTACCAGAAGAGAAATCGATGCTTGGTTTACAGAGAAGAAGAAATCAAAAGCTTTAAAGGAAGAGAAAATGGAGATAGATGAAAGTAATGCAGGTAGTTCCAAAGAAGAAGCTGGAGAAACTTCTCCTGGAGATGAATCTGGTGCACCTAAGTCAGGGAGTACAGGCAAGATATGTAAAAAAACACCTGAGCAGCTGCACATGCTTAAGAGTGCATTTGTCCGGACACAGTGGCCATCACCAGAAGAATATGACAAGTTGGCCAAAGAAAGCGGGCTTGCTAGAACAGACATAGTTAGTTGGTTTGGGGACACCCGTTATGCTTGGAAGAATGGAAACTTGAAATGGTACTACTACTATCAGAGCGCCAATTCAAGTAGTATGAATGGTCTGTCTTCCCTTAGGAAAAGAGGGAGAGGGAGGCCCAAAGGACGGGGAAGAGGAAGACCGCGTGGGCGGCCTAGAGGAAGCAAAAGAATTAACAACTGGGACAGGGGACCATCACTCATAAAATTTAAAACTGGAACTGCAATACTTAAGGATTATTACCTGAAGCACAAGTTTCTTAATGAGCAAGACCTTGATGAACTTGTTAACAAATCACATATGGGCTATGAGCAGGTCAGAGAGTGGTTTGCAGAAAGACAGAGAAGATCAGAATTAGGTATAGAATTATTTGAGGAAAATGAGGAGGAAGATGAAGTTATTGATGACCAGGAAGAGGATGAAGAAGAAACAGATGATAGTGACACTTGGGAACCTCCACGACATGTGAAACGGAAGCTTTCTAAATCAGATGACTGAAATGTAAGTTATGTAAATTTTTAATCTGTGTATATGTTCATCAGCCACATACATTTTGAACAGTCACCTTGTTGTATCAGTCATCTTCATTTTGATAGTTTTTTCTGAAGTAGTTTTCTTTTCCCTAATAAGTCTAGGTACCACTAGTATAGCCAAGAGATAAATGATTATCATGTGTAGTTTTATTATTATTATGTAGAGTTTAATGTCTTAATTATTAGTTTTCATATGAATTGGGGTTTTTTTACTTTGTTTTGAAGGAAAGTTACCCAGTCTCTATGAAGGGAGACTGGCAGGCGGGTTGAGGGGATTCACAAACAAATACTAAAGATAACTAAAATGTATTTATTGCAACGCCCCCTTCACTAAAGCTTCATTTTTTGCCTATTTAAGGAAAGAATTCAAAAATGAAAACTAAAAGGAAGGGGAAAAGTACACCAAAGGAAAGACTTACCACAGGGTTGAGGATTGCACAGTTTTAGGAAACTAGGTGAAAATGGGTATCTTTTTTTCTTCATTGCATTGCTCTCAAAACTTTATTAGATTTTTAACTAGAGTTTAAAATGTTTTATGTATTTATGAAATTACTCGGTATCTTTTTAGTAATTTATAAAATTACTCAATATCTTTTTCTGTTAAAAGTCAAAGGTCTGTTTTAGGCCATATATAAATTCATGTTTGCTTAGGTAGCATCTGTCTTTGAAAACTGTGGTATAAATTATTTCTGTTTTAGAAATCAAAAGGCAAATAACAGATTTGATATTAACCCAATTGCTTAAAATATCTTTTCATTCTTTGGTATAAAATAAACCTGCTACCAGCACTAACATTGTATTTGATTTAAAGTATATCTCTGTAGTCTTAAAAATGCAAATAAATATGGGTTAAATTTGAAAGGTTTTGGCATGTTCCTTAAATCTTAGTTATTTTATAAATTGGATTAATTAAAGTTGTACTGTAGTTGCAAATCAGATACCTGCTTTGGAGTTAGGAATTGAATTCTTAATACTTCTGGAATTTAATAACATAGTTTTATTCTTTGCTATTCTTTGTTTTGGAGTGTTCCAGGGTAAAAGTACACTGTTTTGAAAACAATGCAGTTGTCATGAAATGTTTGTGTATGTCTGTCAGTAGTCCAAATAGCATCTTGCTATCAGAAATGACTGCAGTGTTCTCAAACAGTAAGAAAGGAAATGAGACGTTGACCGTCATTATTATTTTACACGTGAGCATGCTTGCTTATTTCCTTGGCTTTTTGCATCGGTATCCCATCCCCTACTTCTATGCTCTCTTATTCTGTGCAGTTTTTCCTTAATTCCCTTATATCTTCTCTCTGGTTTTATTTATTTTAACAATTATTTATAGAGAGCTTAATGTGTGCCAGGCACTATTCTTACTGTCTGGCAATCCTTTCTCAGGTTTTCTCCTTGTTAATATTTTTTAAGAGATAACAGATGAAACTAAAAATATACCTATTTTAATAAGCAGTATAAATATCATTCCAGGTTATAGGGTATAATGTAATCATTTTAAGTTATAAGAATTTAAACAGTTTCGTACAGCTTTATCCTGAAGTGCAGCCCTCCATTTCCTAATGTTAGAAATCTTCAGAGCAGGCTTTCTTCTGACCTAGATACATAAAATATTTTTAACGGCCTCTTTTTTTTATTGCTAAACACAAGAATGTGCACTCAGCCAAGATTAAATCAACAAATTTGTTGCTGCAGTAAATGTTGTTGTTGTAACCTCTGCAATGATTTTTTTGGGGACTTGCAGTCTTTCAAAAATAATGCAAATTTTTTAGTACAATTTAGTTTGACTTTAAGTTTGTATAGATAATTCTTACGTTATATATTAACACTGTAATGGATACTAATTCTGGTCAGAAAATTCACCTAAAGCTACAGTTCTCAAAAAATTATATGATGTATGCTATACATGCACTGTATTAGTCCATTTTCACACTGCTATAAAGAACTACCTGAGACTGGGTAATTTATGAAGAAAAGAGGTTTAGTTGACTCACAGTTCTGCCGGCTTAACAAGAAGCATGACTGGGAGGCCCCAAGAAACTTACAGTCATGGCAGAAGGCGAAGGGGAAGAAGGGTAAGCAAGCACATCTCACCATGACCGAACAGGAGAGAGAGCAAAAAGGGATGTTCCATACAACTTTCAAACAGCCAGATCTCATGAGAACTCACTCACTATCATGAGAACAGCCAGAGGGGAAGTCCGCCCCCATGATTCAGTTACCTCCCACCAGGCTCCCTCCCCCGACACTCCCTGATTAAAAGTTATGTATGGGCTTATACAATTTCATATGTAAAAACAGCCTGTTTACATATGTTGAAACAATAAGATTTTGTGGTCCCTTAATAATTACAATTCAAGGTAAGATTTGGGTGGGGACCCCGAGCCAAACTATATTATATACGTTTGTGGTGGCATAGAAACATGCCTTGCTTTTTAAATAACGCAAAAGTCTAAATTTATAAAACATCAAGTTATCATTGGCTTAGTAAAATAATTTTTCAGTTATAAGAGGATTCACCATAGCCTTCTCAAAACAGTTATTTCTTCATTTAAATATTCTTCAATTTACCAAAAAAGTTACCAAAACCTTCCCAAAATAGTTATTATAGGAAGTGAGGTACATATATATCTTTCGTACCTTATATAGAAATAGAAAAAAGTACAAGTCTTTAGGTTTCATAGTCTGCTTATTACAGATACTGACAATGAAATATATACTCCCTGCTAATACAATTTTAAATTAATTATTACATAAAGGTGATAAATGTTTGTAAGCAAATCTAGCATATGAAGAACATATACATAGATGAGTTGCACACAAAGTCTAGTGTATTGTGTGAGACATGTGGCAGGTGATTTCAAGAGAATACAAAAGATGTATTTTCATGAATAATTGATACTTTTATTTCTAAAAGTAGTAAAAATTAAAATAACGGTTTTCTTTAAATTTTCAGTTTTTTATGATGTTTTTCTTTTATAGCTGCCTAAAACGTTGAAGGAGAATCAATTCTTCAACTCAAGATGTCTGATTTACTGTGAATTGGCCCAATCTTTGATGACATTGAAAACGTTTTGGGGCATACACACTCAAAACACAGGATCCAATACCCAAAAGAAATGGAACTTAATGTTGTGCCAAAGTTAAACTACTGCAGTTGGTGGAAGTTCTGCAATGTAAATAGAACACTAATTAAAAAACAACTTGTAAAATTTCAATTTAAATTTTAATACAGTACATTTTTATTCTAATATGATGGAGACATTCTGAATCTTAGACTTTCTGAGGGGATTTAATGACCACTAGAGCTTGTCCTCATATTCAGTCCAGCTTAATACTGTGTGTCTAGTAAGATGGGCTATATTGCCTCTATTCTTTGAGATGTGATTAAGCTTAGAACTTTGACCAAAATTTTACAGTAAAATTGTTAGGAATGGGTAAAAAAACCAAACCCTGATTTATTACTATGTCTTATTTATCAGACCCTGCACTAAGATTAAAAGTTGTGCATGGGCTTATACAATTTCAAATGTAAAAACAGCCTATTTCTATATGTTGAAACAATAAGATTTTATGGCTTCACTGGCCCTTAATAATTGGATCCTTCATTAAACACATTCATGGATACCACTGTTTCTACTGTTACTTGTTCCATTAGAAACTGATTTGCTTTTCTTAAACTGAAGGTAATTAATTCTGAAGAAGGAAAAGAAACTGGCATGATAATTTGGATAGGGAGAAACTTTGAAATAAATACTGCACCAAAAAATGTGAAAAATAATCATGTAGTAAATATATACTTAGTGTTTTCTTACAATCGTGGAAATCAGAAATGTTTATACAGGTGTCAGATCAGAATTTTTAAGAGTTATCTTTCAGTGAAATTCTACTTTTATAACAATTTCAGTGAATAGAGAAAAAATTCTGAACTGATCATAATGAGTTAAAAGTTAGCTTTTCACTTACGAATCATGGGAGTGTTAACTGTTAACTCTTGCTGTATCAGGAGACTGAAAGTTCATACTAACTTACAAACTTTGTAAAGACTGGTGCTGTTCATTCATGTTGGGAAGAACCCTTTCTTTTGTGACCATAGGACCATTTTTCAAAACGCGCTTTCTTTGTAGAAGAAATATTCAGTTTAAATTAGCTTTGGATTTTAACATGTTTTTCTGAATGACCAGATGTAGGCTTGGCCAGTTTATTTTCTCTAATTTAATGAATAATAAATATTAAGCTCTTGGTTAAATGTTTTCAGCCATTGAAAATGTTATGAAAAGCCTTGAATATGCATGCTGCTTTCATTTTATAAACTTTTTATTTTTTAACTATAGCTTTATTAGTAATTCCAAAATGCTGCAATGTAGCTGATTTCCTCACTCAGACAGCTGGCTTTGTGGGTGGCTTTTTTCATACTATTGTTAACTTTTTTAAAAAAGAAGCAATGTAAAGACTGTAATGCACTAAGCTTTTTTTTCTTTTACACGTTTAAAACTTCTTAAAGCACTCTGTAATATAATGATTAAATTGCTCCCTTTTATAAACCATTGCTAATGTGGTCTGAGTTTTGTTTGACAATAATTTTAATGTTCTCAAAATTTGAAATGTCAAGTATTAGAAATGAAGCCTTTGAATATATTTGTTTCCCTTGCAATATGTTAACTCCGTGTAGCTGTAAATAACTATTAATAAATTTCCCTCATCTCTTTTATAGGCCTGATAAAAGTCTTCTCTGACATTTGCTAGCTTTTAAATATATTTATTTGACAGAGCAAAAGAACCCTCTTCTGGTTTATTGTGACCTTGAATACAAAATAAAAGTTAGTAGTGATTAGTAGTTTACAGTGACCTTTTTTTCATTTTATTAACGAAGTCAATTTTTAAAACATTGTGGTAAAGCATATATCACATACTATTTGCCATTATACCAGTTTTTAAGTATAAATTCAATGGCATTAATTATATTCACAATGCTGTACCACCTTCACCACTATTTCCAAAAGTTTTTCATCACTTCAAACAGAAACTCGGAACCATTAAGCAATAACTCCCCATTCCTCCCAGCCCCTGGTAACCTCTAATCTACTTTTTGTCTCTATGAATTTGTGTACTCTTGATATTTCAAAGAAGTAGAATCCTACAATATTTGCCCTTTTGTGTCTGGCTTATTTCACTTACAGTGTTTTCAAGGTTCATCCGTGTTGTAGCATATATCAAGACTTTGTTTCTTTTCATGGCTGAATTATGTTTTATTATGTGTGTGTGTGTGTGTGTCTATACACATGTGCACTTCCCCCCACACACATTTTGTTTATCTATGTATCTGTTGATGGAAACTTGTTTTTTTCCCACCTTTTGGCAATTGTGAATAATGCTGCAGTGAACATTGGCATACAAGGATCTGAGTACCCGTTTTCAGTTCTTTTGAGTATATCAAGGAGTAGTATTCCTGAATCATGTGGTATTCTGTGTTTAATTTGTTGAGGAACCACCAAACTCTTCCACAGTGCCAGAATGTTCTCTGAAGTGTCTGTACCATTTTACATTCCACTAGCAATATACAAGCATTCCAGTTTCTCCACATTTTTGCCAACACCTTTCATTTTCAGTTTTAAAAAGTCATTATAAGTCCAGTGTGACGGTCTGTGTCTGTAGTCCCAGCTACCAGGGAGGCTGAGGAGGGAGGATCACTTGAGCCTAGGTGTTTGAGGCCAGTGAGAGCTAGTGAGACCCCATTTCTAAAAATAAAAAAATAAAAATTATAGCCATCCTAGTAAGTATGAAGTAGTGTCTCATTGTGGTTTTGATTTGCATTTCCCTAATGATGAGTGATAATGTCATTAGGAAAATGCAAATCAAAACCACATCTTTTCACATAATTATTTATATATCTTCCTTTGAATATATTGAAAGTCTGTTCAATCCTTTGCCCAGTTTTTAATTGGGTTGCCTTTTTGTCGTTCAGTTTTAGCTCTTTATATGTTCTGGATGTGACAGCTTTATCAGATACAGATGCTTCTTGACTTAGAATGGAGTTCGTCCTGATAAACCCGTTGTAAGTTAAAATTTTTGTAAGTTGAAAATGCATTTAATACCCTGATGAACTCACCATAAACTTGAACTGTCATAAATCATTATTATTTTTTGAGACGGAGTCTCACTCTGTCACCCAGGCTGGAGTGCAACCTCTGCCTCCTGGTTTCAAGCGATTCTCATGCCTCAGCCTCCCAAGTATCTGGGATTACAGGTGCCCGCCACCATGCCCAGCTAATTTTTATATTTTCAGTAGTGACGGGGTTTCACCATGTTGGCCAGACTGGTCTCAAACTCCTGACCTCAGGTAATCCACGCACCTTGGCCTCCCAAAGTGCTGGGATTACAGGCATGAGCCACTGCACCCAGCCATAATCATAAGTTATAAATCCACATGTTCCTCAGTTTACCATGGGGTTAGGTTACCATGGGATTATGTGTTAGTAAATCCATCTTAAGTTCATCATCATTTGGGGACTGTCTGTATTACGATTTGCAAATAAGTTGATCCGCATTATGGATTCTGTATATGCAAATTTGCCTACACATTAAAATGTATTTGTAACCCCCAAATCAGTACTCATAGTACTTTCTTGGTCATTCCTGCACATATACAGAATGGAAAAAAAAAAAAATTGTTGTTGCTCAGTGCACATGTTCCCAGCAAAGGTCAACCAAAGAGATGCTTTGCCTTGTTTCAGGTCTCATACTGTAGAGACCTGAGTGTGTGTGTGTGTACATAGGAATGAAAAAGCATCCTTTTTGTAGTCTATTTATTGCTGTGTTTTCCATATTTTTCTGCTTTCTGCAGTTTAAAATGGTCCCAAGTGTAGTGCTGAAGTGCTGTCAGTGTTTCTAAATATTAGAAGGCTGTCATGTGCCCTATGGAGAAAATATGTGTTAGATAAGCTTCATTCAGACATGAGTTACAGTGCTGTTGGTCATGAGTTCAGTGTTAATGAATCAACAGTATTAAATAAGGTGTCTTTAGGCTGGGCGTGGTGGCTTATGCCTGTAATGCCAGCACTTTGGGAGGCTGAGGCAGGTGGATCACAAGGTCAGGAGATCGAGACCATCCTGCCCAACACAGTGAAACCCCGTCTCTACTAAAAAGTTACAAAAAAATTAGCTGGGCGTGGTGGTGGGCACCTGTAGTCCCAGCTACTGGGGAGGCTGAGGCAGGAGAGTGGCAAGAAACCGGGAGGCAGAGCTTTCAATGAGCCAAGATCGAGCCACTGCACTCCAGCTTGGGCAACAGAGCGAGACTCTGTCTCAAAAAAAATAAAAGGTGTCTTTAAACAGAAAAATACAAAACATGGTGATGTTTTGATTGTTTGATAAATATATTGTGACCAGAGGCTTGCAGGACCCTAACCCTTGGAGCGTGTATTCAGGATTTGCTAATTCAGTGTGACTTTATAGAATGTAATAACTGAATAATGAGAATTAACTGTTTTTCCCATTCTGTAGGCTGTATTTTCATTTTCTTGGTAATGTCCTTTGATACACAAAAAGTTTTAAGTTTTCTGGAGCCCAGTTTATCTATTTTTGTTGTAGTTGCTTGTGCTTTTGGTGTCCTATCTAAGAATCTATTACCAGGCTGGGCGCGGTGGCTCACACTTATAGTCCCAACGCTTTGGGAGGCCAAGGCAGGTGGATCACCTGAGGTCAGGAGTTCAAGACCAGCCTGGCCAACATGGCAAAACCCCATCTCTACAAATATAAAAAAATAGCTGGGTGTGATGGCACACTCCTGTAATCCCAGCTACTCAGTAGGCTAAGGCAGGAGAATCACTTGAACCCAGGAGGTGGAGGTTGCAGTGAGCTGAGATCACCACTGCACTCCAGCCTGGGTGATAAACCGAGACTCTGTCTCAGAAAAAAATAAAAAAATTAAAAAAAAAAAGAGTCTATTACCAAATTCAAGGTCATGAATAATTTTCTTCTAAGTGTTTTATGATTTTAGCTCTTATATTTAGGTCATTAATCCATTTTGAGTTAATTTCTTAATACGGTGTGAGGCAGGGGTCCAACTTCATTCTTTTGCATGTGGTAATCCAGTCATCCCAGCATCATCTGTTGAAGCAATTATTCTTTCCCCCATTGAATGGACTTGGGACCCTTGTCAAAAACCAATTGGCTATAAATGTGTGAAGGTTTACCTCTGAACTCTTAGTTCTGTTCCATTGGTTGATATTTCTATCCTTATGCCAGTACCACATTGTTTTAATTAATGTAGCTCTGTGGTAAGCCCAAGCTGAAGAGGCCGTGTTTGGGACATGTACAAACAAGGCAGAGAAAGTCACTCTGCCTAGACACACAGAAGAAATGAGAGTACCTAAGGCGCTAGAATATGGGGCAGGCAGAACCAGCCAGTGACAGACATGGTTCTCCACATCTTCATGAAGCTCTGCCATTTTGTTTTCAGAGGATATTTAACAACATGTCAAATAAAGTTGACTTTGAACTGATCTACTCACTACCTGGGACTTTGGACAAGTTACTGCTCAGATCCTATTAATATTTCCTTATCTGTAAAAATGGGAATAATAACATCTAAACTCAGAGAGATTATGAGAATAAATAAAAATAATAGGGTGCCCATAGCATGACCTCATTATAGATGCTCAATAAATGTTGGTTCTTTCCCTCCCCTACTTGTAGATAGGACATGAACATCTGACTTAGAACTGAGAAGTGCTCCTCTGCTCCTTTTGCCATTTCCTGGTTCTCTCTCTCTTTTTTTGAGACGTAATTTCGCTCTTGTTGCCTAGGCTGGAGTGCAATGGTGCGATCTCAGCTCACCACAACCTCCACCTCCCGGGTTCAAGCGATTATCTGCCTAAGCCTCCCAAGAAGCTGGGATTACAGGCATGCGCCACCACACCTGGCTAATTTTGTATTAGGTTTCTCCACGTTGGTCACACTGGTCTTGAACTCCCTATCTCAGGTGATTCGCCCGCCTCAGCCTCCCAAAAAGTGCTGGCATTACAGGCATGAGCCACCTTTCCCAGCTCCTTTTATTTACCCATTCACCCATCCATTCAACAGGATTTGGATCTCCATATATCAAACACATTTATTGCAGTGGTCTGAGCTAATCCCTGGCTGGGGGCTGAGTTGACAAGATTGAAAAAGATACCACCTCTAACCTCCAACAGTCCACAGAGTGCTAAATGCCACCGTGGATAGATAGAAGCATGGAAGAATTACAGGAAAGAAGGATGGCTGCCTGGAGGAGGTGGTGGTTACCTTGTGATAGGGAACTCAGTCACCTCAATAAAAAATCAGATTTTTGTAGATAAAAGTCTACAGAAACAGGTTTTAATCACAACCACACAATTTTAGATACTTGGCAGAATTCTACTTTCCTAACACTGCCTAACACTTGGCATTTCCTTAGTGTATAAGGTGGATTTAACAGTTACAGAGCATATAATGCCCTTCTATTTTATTGGTTTACTTTTTTAAAATGACATTACCCTAGCGCCTCTCTATCAAATGAGGCAGTGTTGTGTAACTTGGGGTCCCAGACCCCGGTTCCTCAGTAGTGATAGGAGTCTTTGAAGTGTTTTCATTATTGCCAGAGGTCCGATGCTAATCATATTTTACCTTTCTTCAGGCTTACCAGGGCCCCAACAGCTGCTGCTTTGCTTTCAAGTGGAATTCTAATGTACAATGAGGCAATGCTGGTAGACTTAGGCTGGATAGAAGTTTGGATTGGCTGTTATATAGGATCTGGATTCTATTTTTTAAAGGAAAAATAAAACAATTATTAGTTAATAAATGCAGTTTTATACAGAAGTCCTCCACAACTTTCAGGGAGAAACTGAAAGGGGCGTTAGTGGTAAAAAGGCTGGAAACACCTGAGCCCAGGAATCCTGAGTCTGAAGGACAAAGAACTACCTTTTATCCGTAAGCACCCTAACACTTCCTGTTTCAGCAGAAATATGTTTTGTTTTGTTTTGTTTTTTTCTTTTTATTTGAGACAGAGTTTCGCTCTGGTTGCCCAGGCTGGAGTGCAATGGTGTGATCTCGGCTCACCGCAATCTCCACCCCGCCGAGTTCAAGGGATTCTCCTGCCTCAGCCTTCCAAGTAGCTGGGATTACAGGCATGCGCCACCACACCCTGCTAATTTTGTATTTTTAGTAGAGAAGGGGTTTCTCCATGTTGGCCAGGCTGGTCTCGAACTCCCGACCTCAGGTGATCCGCGAGCCTCAGCCTCCCAAAGTGCTGGGATTACAGGCGTGAGCCACCACTCCCGGCCAGAAAAATTTTTTAAATGGATCTTGATGAATTAATTCATCAGTAGCTAATGCCTGGAGGCTGTTCAGGTGGAGCCTCCCACCCCAGGCCGCTGGATAAATGAGCTGGTTTTAAGTTTTGGTAATAATTAGCAGAGAGATGGATTCTGACACCTGGGGGAGTGGATTAGGTGAATTTGTGGAGGAAAAAGTTGGGTTGAAGAAAGAAGGATGAACCTGGTCAACATGAAAGAACCTCTCTCTACTGAAAATACAAAAAAGTAGCCGGGTGTGGTGGCCCATGGAAGGCTGAGGTGGGAGGATGATGGCTTGAGCCCAGGAGGTTGAGGATGTAGTGAGCCGAAATTGCGCTTCTGCACTCCAGCGTGGGCGACAGAACGAGGCCCTGCCTCAGAAATAAATAAACAAAATAAAATAAAATTTTAAAAAAGAACCCTGAAAGACAGATAAATGGTGGAAGAGAAACTGGTGAGAGTGAAAAGGAATAGGAAAAAAATAGGGGAAAACCTGTGTGTTTATTACCTACCGTGTAATATGGCACAATATTGTGCTGTACGATACTGGCCAGTATTTTGTCAACAATCTCTGCTTTCTAGAGTCAAAAGTATAAGAATTGTAGTAAATTGTCGTAAATGTTAGTCTTAGAATTTTGAGATTTGGAGTTCTCCAGGATCGAATGAATGCTCCCTGATCTAGCCTCCCACGGTATATTTCTGTGTTTTTTCTTTCATAAATGCATGAATGACTCCGGTCTTTGTTATTGGTGGTAGTGTCGCTTGTCCGGAAGCACGGAGAGTACGAACTCATTTCTGTATTTCCCAACTTTCAGCCACGTAATGACTGAAACTTAACAAGTTACTTAACCTCTCCAAACTCCAATATCTTCAAAATAGGATTTGCAAAATGGGAATCACTGCGGCTTTCGTAAGGTGGTCGTTAGCCGAAAAGAGAAAATGTGCTTAACACAGTGCCAGGAATGCACAGTAGTTAAAAATTGGTACTTGCACCCAGCGCAGTGGCTCACTCCTGTAATCCCAGCACTTTGGGAGGACGAGGTGGGCGGATCGCTTTAGATCAGGAGTTCAAGACCAGCCTGAGCAATGTAATGAAACCCAGTCTCCACAAAAAATACAAAAGTTAGCCAGGCGTGGTGGCGTGCGCCTGTAACCCCAGCTACTTAGGGGACTGAGGCGGGATGATCGGTTGAGCCCGGGAGTTCGAGGCTGCAGTGAGCCATGATCTCGCCATTGCACTCCAACCTGGGTGACAGAGTGAGACCCTGTCTCAAAATTGTTTTATTTTATTTTATTTTTTATTTTGAGACAGAGTTTCACTCTTGTTGCCCAGGCTGGAGTGCAATGATGCAATCTCGGCCCACCGCAATCTCCGCCTCCCGGGTTCAAGCGATTCTCTTGCCTCAGCCTCCCAAGTAGCTGGGATTACAGGCACGCGCCACCATGCCCGGCTACTTTTTGTATTTTCAGTAGAGACTGGGTTACTCCATTTTGGTCAGGCTGGTCTCGAACTCCCGACGTCAGGTGATCCGCCCACCTTGGCCTCCCAAAGTGCTGGGATTACAGGCGTGAGCCACTGCGCCCTGCCTTTTATTTTAATTTTTAAAAAGGTACCTGCGAGTTTTAAACAGCTACTCTGGGGCCAGCGTGCTTTTTGAGGCGTGCCGGTAAGGATCGTTCTGTCCATCTCCTGACAAGAAGTCAAAACCTCCGTCCTGGGGTTCGGTCAGTTAGTGGGTCAGATAATCATCTCAGCTCAACCACTACTCCCAGCCAGCAGCGGCCACGTCCCCGCGTCGCCCTCAAAGACTACAAGTCCCAGCCTGCCGCGCTCTGGGCCATGGAAGCCCCGCCTTTTCCGGCGGGCCCCGCCTCCTCGTTGCCCCGGCCGCGGGAGCGCGATGGATACCGGGTGCTGGTTGTTCGGCGGCCAGTTCGAGGACTCGGTGTTCGAGGAGAGGCGGGAGCGGCGGTCAGGACCGCCCGCGTCCTACTGCGCCAAGCTCTGCGAGCCGCAGGTGAGAAGCTGGGGCCTCTTTTGACTCATCCCGCACCCCAGGCCTCGCCCTCCGGGGGGCCCCGGCCCCTCCGCCCGCGCGAACGCAAACCCTGGCCGGCTCCAGCGCCCGCCGCCTCCCCCGCCGTCCCTCACCCTCCACGGGGAAGCGGACTTCCCAGGCCCCATTCCGGGTCCATGGGCGAGAATCCCCGCGTTGTCAGCAGCTTGACTCCCACCTGGCATTTGGCCGGCCTGGCTGCTGCCGGCTGGACTCACGCCCCTGCCCTGAAATCTCCGGTACCTTCCATTTGCCTTCACTACTCCTACAGCCGGGCGGTCAGGCTCCCCAAAACGGTGACGTCCGGCAGACCCACTCGCCCCTCCCTCTTCAGCGAGCTCCCCCTGCCCATACCAACCCCGCGCTGTTACATTCGTTTTTCAAGGCACATCTTAAATGTCACCTCCTCCAGAAACTCTTCCGATTTCGTCTTGCAGCCAAGTATTTTTGTCTTTGGCTCCCTTCCCTCTATTTAGCTTCTACTTAAAGCACTTGTCAGTATTCTCATACAGTCCTGAGACCCGGAGTGCTAAATGATCGCACCAGCATGGGTTCTTGATGCCCTTGGCAGTGCCTAACAGTTTTTATTCATAATAGGGACTCCGCGAATATTTTTGAATTAGTAGAGTATTACTTCCTATTATTTCATGAGTGTAAATAGCTCATCAGTCAAAACTAATGTTTATGGAAAATACGGAAGTGTTCCGGGCACAGTGGTGGGTTCCTTCGCATATATTGTCTCATTCGTTCCTCACAATTGTACTGACAAGATGCCAGGCCCTCGATAATTACCGAATTATCTTTTTGGTTATTTCAGTTACATTTTCTCCTTATCACATACGTTCTTTCAAAGTTACCTTCAGCCCTGGATCATGTAGACTCAAAACAGGGAATGGGCTTGGAAATCACATGGCAGAACATTAAAAAACTGGTTATGAGATAGGACTCTTGAATTCCAGTATTGGCTTTGTCACTTGCCTTGAAGGTTGTCAGCTCCTTATTTGTCCCTTCAGAAAAATAATACATGCTGCCTCACAGAGTTATTGTGAGAGTGAAATGAGACGATGTATATGATAATACTTTTGTCAGGTCTGATGTGCTGTACGGGTGCATAGAATTTAACACAAATTCTAAAGTCAAGTGATTTTTTTCTTTTTTCTTTTCTTTTTTTTTTTTGAGGCGGAGTTTGTCGCCCAGGCTGGAGTGCAATGGCGCGATCTCGGCTCACCGCGACCTCTGCCTCCTGGGTTCAAGCGATTCTCCTGCCTCAGCCTCGGAACTAGCTGGGATTACAGATGTGTGCCACCATGCTGGCCTAATTTTGTATTTTTAGTAGAGACAGGGTTTCTCTACTGTTGTTAGCCAGGCTGGTCTTGAACTCCTAACCTCAAGTGATCTGCCCGCCTCGGCCTCCCAGAGTGCTGGGATTATAGGTGTAAGCCACTGCCTTTACGTATATTATTTATTCAGTAGTCAATCTCAGTCTCACTTTCCTTTTTATCCATAGGATTTAAATCAGTAGAAAAGCAAATAAAGGCCGGGCATGGTGGCTCAAGCCTGTAATCCCAGCACTTTGGGAGGCCGAGATGGGCGGATCACGAGGTCAGGAGATCGAGACCATCCTGGCTAACACGGTGAAACCCCGTCTCTACTAAAAAATACAAAAAACTAGCCGGGCGAGGTGGCGGGCGCCTGTAGTCCCAGCTACTCTGGAGGCTGAGGCAGGAGAATGGCGTAAACCCGGGAGCTTGCAGTGAGCTGAGATCGGGCCACTGCACTCCAACCTGGGCGACAGAGCAAGACTCTGTCTCAAAAAAAAAAAAAAAAAAAAGAAAAGCAAATAAAGTATCCCAGATGGGCATTTCCTCAGACTTCTCTCCTACAGGTTTTTGGTATTTCGTTGCATTGGAGCCTCCGTCTAGCCTTTCTGTCTCCTTTGCTGACATTCTAGTTTTTGGCCATTATGACGTTTTTATAATTGCACCATATCTATAATTCTTCTTTCCTATGTCCTTTCAGTAAAGAATTGTCAATCCCTATTCCAGTCACACTAAAATTTCTCTACAAGAAAGCATGTCTCATTTTAAAGAACCAATGTGGCCTGGATGCGGTGGCTCACACACTTTGGAAGGCCAAGGTGGGCTGAGGCAGGAGGATCACTTGTGCTTACGAGTTCGAGACCAACCTGGCCAACATGGTGAAACCCTATCTCTATAAAAAAAAAAAAAATACAAAAATTAACTGGGTGTGGTGGCACGCACCTGTAATACCAGCTACTTGGGAGGCCCAGGCATGAGAATTGCTTGAACCCAGGAAGTAGAAGTTGAGCTGAGATCGTACCACTGCACTCCAGCCTGGGCAACAGGGTGAGGCTCTCTCAAAAAAATAAATACATAAATAAAGTAAAGAACTAGTGTGAACTATGCTAGATAAATGTAGGTTCCCAGGCACCACAGCCCTATGTATTGAAAATGCTGTAGATAAAACCATACAGTTGTGTGCTGCTTTTCTAGAGAGGTATCATATTATTGTTGCGCTTATTACCTGTGATAATTTTTTTTTTTTTTTACTTATTAAATATATTTTTAATTGAGACAGAGTCTCATTCTATTGCCCTGGCTGGAGTGCTGTGACCTGAACACAGCTTGCCGTAGTCTCCGAGTCCCAGACTCCCAAGCAGTTCTCCCACCTCAGCCTCCCAAGCAACCACATCCCACATCCGGCTGCTTCTTTTTTTTTTTTTTTTTTGTAGAAATGAGGTCTCCCTCTGTTGCCCAGGCTGGTCTTAGACTCCTGGACTCAAGCAATCCTCCCACCTCAGCTTCCTGAGCAGCTGGGACTACAGGTGCATGCCACCATGCCCAGCTAATTTTTTTTTTTTTTTTTTTGAGACAGTCTTGCTCTGTCGCCTAAGCTGGGGTACAGTGGGATGATCTCTGCTCACCGCAACCTCCACCTCCCGGGTTCAAGCAATTCTCCTGCCTCAGCCTCCCAAGTAGCTGGGATTACAGGTGCGTGCCACCACACCTAGCTAATTTTTGTATTTGCAGTAGAGACAGGATTTTGCCATGTCCATGCTGGTCTTGAACTCCTGGGCTTAAGCTATCCACCAGCCTCGCCCTCCAAAAGCACTAGGATTATAGGTGTGAGCCACTGTGCCTGGCCTACCCAGCTAATTTTTAAATATTTTGTAGAGATAGGGTCTTTCTCTCGCTATGTTGCCCAGACTGGTGTCAGACTCCTGGCATCAAGCAGCCTACCCACCTGGGCCTCCCAAAGTGCTAGGATTGCAAGTGTAAGCCACTGCACCTGAGCAGCTTATGATCGTTTTAATAAAAATGGAGCCCTAATTAAAATGTTCATTCTTTGTCAGTGTGTTTCTCCTGAGTCTCAACTTGAAGAAGTCTTTGAGGTTTAATCAGTTATATTATGGGAAATTGCTTCTGATATGAGGTGGAAAAGCATAGCTTCACTCTCTAATAGACTGTTTTCATGATTTCAAGTGGTTTTATGAAGAAACAGAAAGTAGTGATGATGTTGAAGTGCTGACTCTCAAGAAATTCAAAGGAGACCTGGCCTACAGACGACAAGAATATCAGGTAGAATTCAACATATAGAAGATGGCGGTGCTTGAAGTGGGCTCTTGTTTTATCGATTATGGCATACGCAAATAACAGTGTGCCAAGTTAGTGTGGTGTTTATGAAGATGAATTTAACCTTTTGTGATGTGTGTTTGTAATCTGAGGTGCCCAAGTTTCTGTCCTTTTCTGCTTGGCTCTGTATGATTTGTTTGTTTCCTGTAACTCCAACAAAAGGATCTACTTGGGGTCCTTGTAGGTTTATTCCCCAAGGTTTTGTAACTCCTCATTACTTAGGATCCTCTAGCACAGATATTTCACAGTGCCACAGGAGCAAATCACCCCAAGATGTGTAGGAAAAAGGAAGAACTAACAGCTAGATGTTAGATTGCGTTACACATGTATCTCATTTCATCTTCATGAGAATCCTGTTTTTATTTTGCTCATGAAAAGGTTATAAAGTAAGTTAGTGGCAAAACCAGAATTCAAAGCTTGGTATATTTGGTCTCAGAATGTTCTTTCCACTATGTCATGATTCTTTCCATAGTAGTAGTGATTATTTCCTCTAGCCATTCCTTCTCTACCTTTTAGGAAAATAGGACTGACTAGATGTATTAGTCCATTTTCTTTTTTTTTTTTTTTTTTTTGAGACGGAGTCTCACTCTGTCGCCCAGGCTGGAGTGCAGTGGCTGGATCTCAGCTCACTGCAAGCTCCGCCTCCTGGGTTTACGCCATTCTCCTGCCTCAGCCTCCCGAGTAGCTCGGATTACAGGCGCCCGCCACCTCGCCCGGCTAGTTTTTTGTATTTTTTAGTAGAGACGGGGTTTCACAGTGTTAGCCAGGATGGTCTCGATCTCCTGACCTCGTGATCCGCCCGCCTCAGCCTCCCAAAGTGCTGGGATTACAGGCTTGAGCCACTGCGCCTGGCCTAGTCCGTTTTCATTCTGCTGTGAAGAAATACCCAAGACTAGATAATTTATTTAAAAAAAAAAAAAAAAAAAAGAGTTTAATGCACTCACAGTTCCATATGGCCGAGGAGGCCTCACAATCATGGCAGAAGGTGAAGGAGGAGCAAAGTCATGTCTTACATGGCGGCAGGCAAAGAGAGCATGTGCAGGGGAACTGCCTTGCATAAAACCATCAGATCTCTTGAGACTTACTAACTACCATGAGAACAGCATGGGAAAAACCCACCCCATGATTCAGTTACCTCCTACCAGGTCCCTCCCACGACATGTGGGGGTTATGGGAGCTGCAATTTAAGATGAGATTTGGGTGGGGACACAGCCAAACCATATCACTAGAATGCTGAAATCTTCTTTCATTCATTGAAATATTCATTTAATTCATTGGTCAGTTATAACATTACTTTCCACCTACGAAAAAAAAATCACTCCTATTCTGAATCCTTTTTTCTGTTGTGTTTTCCTCCTTTCATTCCTTTATTTAACAAATAATTTCCAGAAAGCACTGCAGGAGTATTCCAGTATCTCTGAAAAATTGTCACCAACCAATTTTGCCATGAAAAGGGATGTCCAGGAAGGTCAGGCTCGGTGTCTGGCTCACCTGGGTAGGCATATGGAAGCGCTGGAGATTGCTGCAAACTTGGTGAGTGATTTTATTGCGATTTTCACACATATTTCTATAAGGGTGGTCGAATGGTGTATTTTTTGAAAACAAAACAAACTTCTTGCTAGTAGCAAAATCTATGGGTTTGGATAAGCAGAAGAAAATTGTCAGGGGTGTGAGAGTTTTATTATGATGACCAGCTTGGAACCTAGGCATAATCATTTTCTTGTAATACTTTTCTTGTGTCATTCTCAAAATTCTTTATTGCCTGAAAATCTCCTTTGCAGAGGTTTTTCTCTTGTTAGGAGTAACATTCAGTGTGGAAGGGCTATGAGTGATCTGTTTTCTTCATTAGATTGTTTTTAGACTTTGTTCTCCAAAATTTCTACAATTAACATATATTTTTCTAAGCACAAAAAAGGTCCCCCCTACAAAATGACTAAATACTCATACCAAGCCACACTTAATAGTCCTTTTATTTTAAGTGGAATTTGCAGAATTTTTTTTTTCCTTTTTTCTTTTCCCCAATCAACAAAAGGGACACTTTATTGAGGCCCCAGGGCCATGGGGCCTGGGCAGGAGGCTGCTGTTTGGGGGAAAGAAGAGCCTTCTTTGGCCTTCTTCTTGGGGCACAGGTTGTTGGTTTGGCCACCCTTCTTGTGGCAGTTGACAGCACAGCGGGGTGCAGGTGGGCACAGCACTTGCGGCAGATCATGTTGTTGCGGTTGTATTTCTGGGCGAACTGGCGGAGGGAAGGCTCAGTAATGCCACCTTGCAGGCGCAGCACCAGGTGCAGAGTGGACTCTTTCTGGATGTTGTAGTCTGAGAGAGTGCAGCCATCCTCCAGCTGTTTGCCCGCAAGTATCAGATGCTGCTGGTCAGGTGGGATGCACTCCTTGTCTTGAATTTTAGCGTTGACATTCTCAGTGGTGTCACTGGGCTCGACCTCAAAGGTCTTGCCTGTGAGGGTCTTCACAAAGGTCTGCATCTCTGTGTCTGGAGCTTGGCAGCTTTGCTGAAGAAAAAGAGCGAATTCTCTTTCTTTCTTTTTTATTGATTTTTTTGAGGCAGAGCCTCACTCTGTTGCCCAGGCTGGAGTGCAGTGGCGCGATCTTGGCTCACCACAACCTCCGCCTCCTGATTAAGGCAATTCTCCTGCCTCAGCCTCCTGAGTAGCTAGGATTACAGGCACCCGCCACCACGCCTAGCTAATTTTTGTATTTTTAGTAGAGAAGGGGTTTCACCATGTTAGGCTGGTCTCGAACTCCTGATCTTGTGATCCGCCCGCCTCGGCCTCCCAAAGTGCTGGGATTATAGGTGTGAGCCACTGCACTCAGCATTTTTTTTTCTTTAAAAAAAGTTTTATTGCCTTTTTCCACACGTTCTGAAGTGGAATTTTCTTTTTAAGGGATAAAGGCAGTTCTTTCCAATTCTAGATTCTATTGCTTTTGTTTCTAGGTTAAGGCATTATTTGTATTGATTTTTGTGTAAATTTTATATGGGAATTAGTCTAAATGGACTAGTTTTCTTCCTCGGAGGGAATTAAGGAGACACTGTGGCACTGATTTTGAGCTCTGTGGATGTACCACCCAGCGATCAACCTAACATATGCACACAATTGAGCTGACATCTGCCGTCTCATTAACTAAGAGAAATCCCTAACCTTTGCTTGCTTAGGGCTGCACAGCATAGGACCTCAGCCTCTTGCAAGGAAACTTTGGCAGTAATTGTTCTAAGAACAAGGGAAACAGCTGTGTTTCGTTCTTTCTTTTCTGTTCTCTACTAATTGGGGGTTAATGCTTAAGCTGAAAGATACATCACTTGTTAAGGAAGCATTTGCATGAGCAGTTAACTTGATGGGATTTAATTGTGTTCATTTCTAGTCTCCCCAGTCTGCAAATTAACAGTGCTCTTGGCCTTCCCGGTGCCTTTCTCTAGCCTTCATTACTGTCCTGCTCTCTCCGCTTTCTTGCACGTCACTGTTGTGCTTCCTTCTCTTTGCCTTGATCGTTGAAGGCAGTGGCAGCTGGATTCCTGGCAGGGGTTGAGTCATCTCTGGTTCCTTCTAGCTTAGGGAATCTGTTTTGGTGGCTCAGAGAAGGATCTGTTGCCAGTCAGCCGATGCCAGGTCTCCGGTGCTGGGGATGGTTACTAGACAGGAGAAACACCAGTCAGAGAATCCTGGACTTTCAGAACTGTGCATCAGGCGTCCTAGCCATCTAGTTGGCAGGACTGTCAGGTGGAAAGTGGGCTCCTGGGGTTCGCCCCTTTCTGTGGGCTTTGCACATGATCTCAGTGGACCCTGCCTGTCTGCATGGCATTCTCATTTCCTGGTAAGCTGTGTTTTGTTTTGTTTTTTTAAATTTCTTCCCTACGTGAGGACCCTTGCCTTTTGTTATTAGCTCTGACCCATATCTGTTTTTTGTGACAGTAGTTACTGTCTTTTCACATTCTGTAGGGAACCTGTCACAGTATGTAACATTGAACAAAATAGTCCCAAGGTGCCCATCAAGATACAAACATTTTCTGTTCACAATTTCTGCTGAAATTCATTCACCTCTTTTCTTTTTTCTTTTTTTCTTTTTTTTTTTTTTGAGACGGAGTCTTGCTCTGTCGCCCAGGCTGGAGTGCAGTGGCCGGATCTCAGCTCACTGCAAGCTCCGCCTCCCGGGTTTACGCCATTCTCCTGCCTCAGCCTCCCAAGTAGCTGGGACTACAAGCGCCCGCCACCTCGCCCGGCTAGTTTTTTGTATTTTTTAGTAGAGACGGGGTTTCACTGTTTTAGCCAGGATGGTCTTGATCTCCTGACCTCGTGATCCGCCCATCTCGGCCTCCCAAAGTGCTGGGATTACAGTCTTGAGCCACCGCGCCCGGCCCATTCACCTCTTTTCATGATTTTTGGATAAAATTTATAATAGGACTTATTTCTTGAATACTTAGAACATTTTCTTATAGTGGTTGGTATGCTTACGTGGTAACTGTGGTAAGAAAACGGCTTTCTGGTAGTAAATAACTCCTTTTCATTTATCCGCTCAGCACTCAACAAACATTTCAGTCCTGTTTTCCTGGTTCTGGGTTCAATGCTAAGGAGACAAATAATACATTGTGTACATGCAGTGCTCATGTAGTGTCTGGTGGGTTTTTACCAGCGCACGTATATATATCAGCTCTTTTTTTTATTTCTGAGATGGAGTCTTGCTCTGTTGCCCAGGCTGGAGCGTAGTGGTACGATCTTGGCTCACTGCAGCCTCCGCCTCCTGGGTTCAAGCAATTCTCCTGTCTCAGCCTCCCAAGTAGCTGGGATTACAGGCACATGTCACCACGCCCAGCTAATTTTTTTTGTTGTTTTTTTAGATGGAGTCTCCTGCTGTCAGCCAGGCTGGAGTGCAATGACGTGATCTCAGCTCACTGCAACCTCCGCCTTCTGGATTCAAGCGATTCTCCTGTCTCAGCCTCCCAAGTAGCTGGGATTACAGGTGCCCGCTACCATGCCTGGCTAATTTTTTTTATTTTAGTAGAGATGGGGTTTCACCATATTGCCCAGGCTGGTCTCAAACTCCTGAACTCAGGCAGTCCACCCACCTCAGCCTCCCAAAGTACTAGGATTATAGGCATGAGCCACTGTGCCCGGCCTTTTTTGTATTTTTAATAGAGACGGGGTTTCACTATGTTGTCCAGGCTGGTCTCAAACTCCTGACCTCAAGTGATCTGCCCACCTCAGCTTCCCAAAGTGCTAGGATTACAGGCGTGAGCCACCTTGCCCAGTCATATCACCTCTTCTTCAGTACCTTTTGTTCCTTGACTTTTAGTATAACTGACTGTAGCTCTCCTGCTTACCAGCCATATTATGCCAGGCAAGTTATCTAACCTCTCTGTGACCCAGTTGCCTTATCTATAACATAAGGAAAGTTATTGAATCTATTTTAAAGAATCGTCAGGAGGATTAAATGAGGGAAACACTTAGAATAGTGCCTGGCACTGGGTAAGCACTCAGTAAATGTTAACTGTCATCATAATGTTATTGTTACAGAAGGAGTTGTAGTATTCTGGAAAATCACTCAAACTCATTTAAATATATGTATGTATGTATGTATGTGTGTGTGTATATATATATATATAT
>NW_016817145.1:1199887-1224235 GCF_001698545.2 Rhinopithecus bieti | reverse complement strand
CCAGGATGGTCTTGATCTCCTGACCTCGTGATCCGCTCGCCTCGGCCTCCCAAAGTGCTGGGATTACAGGCGTGAGCCACCATGCCCAGCCTAAATATAATTTAATTTCCAGAAAGGAGTTTACTAATCCAGCTCTCAAAACCATACCATTGACAGGGCATGGTGGCTCACGCCTGTATTCCCAGCACTTTGGGAGGCTGAGGTGGGCAGAGGTCTAGAGTTCGAGACCAGCCTGGCCAACATGGTAAAACCCCATCCCTAATGACAATTTTAAGAAACTCGCTGGGCCTGGTGGTGGGCGCCCGTAGTCCCAGCTACTTGGGAGGCTGACGTGGGAGGACTGCTTGAACCTGGGAGGCGGAGGTTGCAGTGAGTCGAGATCATGCCACTGCACTCTAGCCTGGGCAAAAGAACAAGACTCCATCTCAAACAGACAGACAAACAAACAAACAAAACCCTGTCTTCAGAGTCATAGTTTGTGAGTAACAGCCTCCACCTTAACATATGCTTGCTTTCTCAATATCAAAATGTGTTTGAGGCTGGGCACAGTGGTTCATGCCTGTAACCCCAGCACTTTCAGAGACCGAGGCGGATGGATCACTTGAGGTTAGGCGTTCGAGACCAGCCTGGCCAACATGGCAAAACTCTATCTCTACTTTATGCAAAAATTAGCCGGTGTGGTGGCAGCTGCCCATCATCCCAGCTACTCCAGAGACTGAGGCAGGAGGATTGCTTGAACCAGGGAGGCAGAGGTTGCAGTGAGCCGAGATCGCACCATCGCACTGCAGCCTGGGAGATGAGAGTAAAACTGTGTCTCAAAAAAAAAAAAAATGTTTCTGAACAATATAAAGCCCTATAGACTGATTACAGAAGAAGGGTAGCATTTGTTACAGCTGTAGTCTATACACGTTGTTTTCCTTATAAATAAAAGTCATGATTTGACTTTAGAAAAGCCATTACTCAAACGTGATTTAACATCTGTGATGGCCGAGGAGCTGTGCTCTGTACGAGGAATTTACATTGAACGAAAGCTCTTATGGAGCTAAATGGTCTGTTGGGAAGGACAGATGCTAAACAGTAGTAACAATAAAACGAGATGTGTTCTGTCTTTGGGAAGGTACAGTGTCACCACATCAGTTGTATGGGGCTTTATCTCCTATCTTTTCACTCAGTGTGGGAATATTTAGAGCTGCCCACAGGCCTTCACTTGCTGGTGTATAGTTTCCAGGGCCGTACACCAGGTAGTTTTGCTCCTGTTTCATGCTCAGTGTGATTCTATGAGGGAGCCTGATCTGGACGCTCGCAGGCCAGGCTTTCCTTAGACCTCACGTCAACTTGAAGGTAATTTGAGTCTGCCATCTGCTCTCCGCAAACTTTAACTTACAAAAGCAGACCTGGTTTTACTAACCCAGAGGACGTTTGCCATATGGCAGGTTAGGCAAGAGATGGTGGTGCTGGTTAAGGAGATTTGAAAAGGATTTTCTGATCAGAAGGAAACTAAGCAACCCCTTTTGGCCAAAAATAATTGACCTTGGTAATGGTTACCAGGGAAGGCATTTGGATTCAATTAGAATGCGTCATGAAGCAGGGAGAGCTTGAGGGCTATCCTGTTTAAAATGTCTAAGCCAAATAAAATTTGGAAGTGGAATTTGTTCAAATCCTCAAGGAAATTACCATTTGAATTTTTAGAAAGCCTTGAATATTACAATGGAATCATTAGGCCAGGATCTAAGAAAATTGGCTGGGTCTTTCAGATATCTGGCTGAAGACAGTAAAGATTATAATAAAAATAGGACATAAATGGATATTTATGTTTTTGATGCCGAACTTTTGGCAGGCCACCATCATATGAATTGTTAAGTTATTATGACATTAGGACGTTTGAGAATGGCTGGCGACTATTTCTCTAGATAGCATGTATCTCTCTAGGTTTATGGTTTCAAACATGAGGTGTATTGAAATATATTTAGGTCACTCGTATAGCTACTGAAAGATACTTCTGATTTATAACATATACAACTTGGGTTTTTAGGCATTCTCATTTTATATGGAAAATGCTTTGAAGTTTAAACTTTTTAACCTTTTTTTTTCTCCTTAGGAAAATAAAGCAACCAACACAGACCATTTAACCACGGTACTCTACCTCCAGCTTGCTATTTTTTCAAGTTTGCAGAACTTGGAGAAAACAATTTTCTGCCTGCAGAAACTGATTTCTTTGCATCCTTTTAATCCTTGGAACTGGGGCAAATTGGCCGAGGCTTACCTGAATCTGGAGCCAGCTCTTTCTGCAGCATTTGCGTCATCTCAGAAACAGCACAGTTTCACCTCAAGTGACAAAACTATCAAATCCTCCTTTCCACACGCAGGAAAAGACTGTCTTTTGAGTTTTCCTGAAACCTTGCCTGAGAGCTCTTTATTTCCTGTGGAAGCAAATAGCAGTAATAGCCAGAAAAATGAGAAAGCTATTATAGATATCCAAAACTGTATGGCAGAAAAGAGAGAAACAGTGTTGATAGAGACTCAGCTGAAAGCATGTGCCTCTTTTATAAGAACCAGGTAAGCTGAGAGTCACTTAAGCAACATTTGGCAGTGAGCTCAGAGTAAAGGCTTTATTTTCTAATTTTAAGCTTCAAAAAGTTCTAGGCTAGATATTTGGTATATATTTTTGAATGTTTCCTACGGTTGTGTTGAACGTTTATCGTTCTAGTATGTAATACTTGGAAACAAAACTACATTTGTTTAAGAATACAACCTATGGTGGCTAGGTGTGGTAGCACATGCCTGTAATCCCAGCATTTTGGGAGGCTGAGGCAGGTGGATCATTTGAGCTCAGGAATTTGAGACCAGCCTGAGCAACATGTTGAAATCCCATTTCTACAAAAAATTTTTTTTAAAAAGTTAACCGCGGGCTAGGCGCAGTGGCTCACGACTGTAATCCCAGCACTTTGGGAGGGCGAGGTGGGCAGATCACAAGGTCAGGAGACCGAGACCAGCCTGGCCAACATGGTGAAACCCTGTCTCTACTAAAATATAAAAAATTAGCTGGGCTTGGTGGCGCTTGCCTGTAATCCCAGCTACTCAGGAGGCTGAGGCAGGGGAATCGCTGAACCCAGGAGGCGGAGGTTGCAGTGAACTGAGATTGCACCATTGCATTCCAACCTGGCGAAAGGGCAAGACTCCGTCGAGCCTGGGAGGCCAAGGCTGCAGTGAGCTGAGATCACACCACAGCACTCCAGCCTGGGCAACAGAGTGAGACTCTGTCTCAGAAACAAAAAGCAGTATAACCTGTGTCATTGCCCAAGATGGAATGTTAAGATTAGAAAACATTAAAATTAGGAAAATAAAATGTATAAAACACTGAAAAGGGAGAGGAGATATTTTAAAGAAGGAATTTTCTGTTTATATGTTCCACAGAAATCTAAAGAAGAAAATCAGCTCTTGTGTTTGCATTGCTGATAATGGGAGTAGATGATGCTTAATTCATTCTCTAGAGAATTCCCATGGTTTGTGCCTAGGGATACCAAGTACTTTTCATCCTTAAAGTATAAGAGTTTGAGGGAAGGGTGGGGAGAATACACTTGACCAGTTCTATAAATGATGAGAGAAGAAGCAGATTCTCTCATGTTTCAAATGGTACCAAAGAATGTACAGATTTTTCAACTCAGGAGGATTCAAGAAGTATTAACAGGCTTACTGGGAAGTGGTATCTATTTGGCAAATTTTATTTTATTATTATTTTTTTGAGATGGAGTTTTGCTCTTATTGCCCAGGCTGGAGTGCAGTGGCGCGATCTCAGCTCACTGCAACCTCTGTCTCCAGGTTCAAGCAGCTCTCCTGCCTCAGCTTTCTGAGTAGCTGGGATTACAGCTATGCACCACCACACCTGGCTAATTTTGTATTTTAGTAGAGACGGGGTTTCACCATGTTGGCCAGGCTGGTCTCGAACTCCTGACCTCAGGTGATCCACCTGCCTCGGCTTCCCAAAGTGCTGGGATTACAGGAGTGAGCCACCGTTTCCATCCCTATTTGGCAAATTTTAAAATGTATTCAGTGGATGCTTGTTTAGCATTGACCGTGTCACTAATTCAGAGGCACATTGAATGACAACTGTGTGCCAGACATATGCTTGGTGCTAGGATCACAAAGATCATTTAAAAAGCAGTCCCTTTCCTTATGCCACTCACTGACTTAGGGAAATGGTATGTCTAGCCAGTAACTGCCAGCACAGGTGCTAAATAGTGTATCAGTGCTGTGAGCAGAATTCTGGGGGGACCAATGTCAGGGAGCTCTTGGCGTGGCCAAGAGAAGGAAGCCTTTACAGAGGGGATGATTCCTGTGCTGAATGAGCCCGGTAGGAACCCTTGTCAGTTGACCACTGAGTGCTAGATGCTGTATATACATTATTTCATTTTAATCCTCATGACTCTGGGGTACCTATTGGGATCCCACTTGATGGACCAGAAAACTATTAAAATCATTCCTAAAGTAGTGCAGCTGTGAAGTGCAGGGCCAGGATTTGGAGCTGGTCTCCGATTCCCCACCCTGTATTCTTCCAGCTTGTCTTGCTCACTCCACGTTAATATTCCCCATGTGGAAAGAGGCATGCTAGGTAAAAAGAAAGAAAGCACCACCCGGAGGGCAGAGGATCCGTTCTAGAACAGGTTTGTCACATTGTCCGGTGGTAAGAGCAGTACTAGTGGTAAGGGCTTGAGGTAGGCTGTGGCCACAGTGCCAGGGTGGCAGAGGAAGTAGGAAGTAGGACTTTGGTGTCAGAACTGGTTTTGAAGAACTTAGTAAATTGCTGATGCTAAGTGGATGAGCCTGGACTCTTGCCAGCGGTCTGACCTTGCACACAGTCCTTAAACTCTGCTCTCTAGTTGCTTAATCTTGACAGATGGAGAAATGGGGAAAATGCCTGCTTCCTGGGGTTGTAGAATTAAAGTCTTTAAAGTACTTATTGTCCTGCATTGTATGTAGTAGGCGCTCGGTAGACGTTAGATTAGTACTTTTATTTTTGTTGTTTTTATTGTTAGCACAAGATGTTCGATGTCACAAGGGTTTGGTCCTTGTGCTGAAGGCCTGAAGAGTATTTGCACTTTTAAAATATGGGAGCATGTGATAAGACCTGTGTGTGTGTATGTGTGTGTGTGTGTGTTTTTTTTTTTTTTTGAGATAGAGTTTCACTCGTTGCCCAGGCTGGAGTACAGTGGCGCGATCTCGGCTCACCGCAACCTCTGCCTCTTGGGTTCAGGTGATTCTCCTGCCTCAGCCTCCCGAGTAGCTGGGATTACAGGCATGCACCACCATGCCCGGCTAATTTTGTGTTTTTAGTGGAGATGGGATTTCTCCATGTTGGTCAGGCTGGTCTCGAACTCCTGACCTCAGGTGATCCACCGGCCTCGGCCTCCCAAAGTGCTGGGATTACATGTGTGAGCCACCGCGCCTGGCCAAAACCTGTGATTTAGAGAGCTCTGGTGACTGCGATGCTGGATCAGAAGGAGGAGCTAAGGACTAGAGGTTGTGGACTAATTAGTGGAAGATGATGAGGGCCTGACCTAGGCTGGTGCAGTGGTAATAAAGAAAAGAAATGGATATCACTGCATGATAGAATAGACAGGACTTGGTGACCAGCGGAGTGTGTGGGAAGGATGAGGGTGGGAGAATGGAAGAGTCTCTGCAGAGTCTCTCGGGGACGCACAGGTGGATGGCGGTGCCTTTCGCCGACATAGGACACCTGGGAAGATGCGCAGAGCCGAATTGGGATGGAAGGCAATGATTTTAGGCTTGAAGTACCGAGACTTAGGTGCTTGGAGGATATCCAGAGGGCGGAAAGCAAGTTACATCAAAGGGATCACAAAGGTGAATGCTTCCCGAGTCCGGGTAGGTGATGTCAACGGGTCAGACTGAAGCAGACAGATGATCATTTTACCTGTGAGTCAGGTCAGGCTCCTTTCTGAAACGCCCCGGTGGCTTCCCATTGCACTTACATCAGTTCCACATTGCTTGCCACAGCCTGCAAGGTCTGATTTGAATTGGCCCTGCCTTTTTTTCCCCACCTCATTTACTACACATTTTTCTCTCTGACTGTGTTCCAGCCACAGTGATCTTAATGATTTTCAAGCATGTCAAGTTTGTTCCTGTGTCAGAGCCCCCTTCTCCCTGGCCAAGCCCTCGCCCCCAGATGTTCTCCCACTAGGTTCCTCGTCAGGTAGCTCGTAGCTTGCCTGGTATCTCAGGAAAGCCTTCCTGCCTACACCACCGCATCTGAAGAGGACACTGTGTCCACCCTGCCTTGGGTTTTTTGCATAGCACTTGTCACTACCTGAAATGCTTATGTGCTGTCTCCCTCCTTCCATTCCATGAGGCCTCAAATGTGTTTTGCTCATCAAGATCTCTCAATGCCTAGCATAGTGTCGGGCACGTTCCACAGTATGGAGAGCCGAGTGCTTCTGGGCACTGCAGTAGGTACCAGTGAGAAAATGGGGAAGATCTGCATATTGAGTATTTATTCAAAAAACAAAAAAACAGAAGGAGCCAAATGAGGAAGACAGGAGGAAGTTAAATGAGAGAGGAGACCAGCTATGGTCATGACGGGGAAGTCAGTGGTAAGGTATCGCAGAGTGGTTGTCAGAGGGTCATCAAAGATTTGGCCCTGCTTGGGGTAATTGAAGCGTGCTAGCGAATCTAATTAGTCCTTGCGGTCAAGTTGCTGTGGGGTCAGCGAGATGGAAGGGTCACAGAACACTGACTTCAAAGGAGCAAATCCGGAGGGCCTGTGTGAGAGGAGTCTGATTGGGAGGCTCGTTCCTTTCACTCCAAATTACTCATCCTTTCAATCCCTTGACTTCCGCAGGAGGCTCTTTTGAGGCCAGAAGCTCTTTTCACGTGTTGCTCTCTAAAGATTTCTTTGAGCAGTTTTAGTCTTTATCTTTTAGAAAAGATGAATCTCCAATGTAAAGTTGGGCAATTGATCCCGAGTCGGAAGCTTTAGGGATTGAAATGATAGTTCTAGTGAGGGTGGGTACCTGCTTTTTAACCTGGTGGGACTCGCAGCCGACTCAATACCTGGGCTCTCTGAACGTTTCCTCGCGGCTTTCCTTTATCTGGAAGCGTTGGGACTTTTCGCCACGCATTGGGACTTTTCGGTTTTTCAGGCTTCTGCTTCAGTTTACCCAACCTCAGCAAACATCCTTTGCTTTGGAGAGGAACTTAAGGACTCAGCAGGAAATTGAAGATAAAATGAAAGGGTTCAGCTTCAAAGAAGACACTTTGCTGTTGATAGCTGAGGTGAGTGTATCCCTCGGGTTTGTGTGAAACGAGGCATCATAGATATTTTCCCTGGTTCTGATAGCATTTTTTAAAAAGCAGGGCCAAATCTCATCTACTGAAGGACTTGTCTCCCTCCTTTGTGTGCCTTTTGATCACTCAGCAATCACCAAGGCGGCCTCTTGATCGGCATTCCCCTGCAGCATGTGGGACGGCAGGGGCTGTGTTTCATGTACTTGTCAGCGCTTGTTAGCACCTGCCTGTCTGAACATCGTCAATGCCCAATAATTGTTTCAGTGCTGAATAAACGAATGAATGAATGCTTGCATTTGTGCAGCAGTTCTATTTTTTTTCCTCCATTCATCATAACAGCTTGTGAAGATGAGTAGAGCTAGAATTGAGGCTCAGAGAGCTTGTGACTTTCCTTCTGGTCAGATTTTCAGTGGCAGAGCAGATCTGGAGCTTGTGTTTGCCAGCTGCAAGTCCATTTTATCTCTGCCCCACCCTATTACTACTTTGATGGTTACATAGAAATTCAAAGGTCAGTTTTTTAAACTAACATTTAAACCTTCCTTGGCTTTTTTTTTTTTTTTTTTTTTTTTTGAGTCAGAGTCTTGCTCTGTCACCCAGGCTGGAATGCAGTGGCACGATCTCAGCTCACTGCAACCTCTACCTCTTGGGTTCAAGTGATTCTCATGTCTCAGCCTCCCAAGTATCTGGGGTCACAGGCGTGCGCCACCACGCCCTGCTAATTTTTGTATTTTTAGTAGAGACAGGGTTCACCATGTTGGGCAGTCTGTCTTGAACTCCTGGCCTCAAGCAGTCTACCCACCTCAGCCTCCCAAAGTGCTGGGATTACAGGCCTGGGCCACCATGCCCCATCTCTTCCTTTTACTTCTGAGAGGCTACACTAGTCTGTTTTTCTCCTGTGTTTCTTTTTTTTTTTTTTTTTTTTTTTTGAGGCAGAGTCTCACTCTGTCGCCCAGGCTGGAGTGCAGTGGCCGGATCTCAGCTCACTGCAAGCTCCGCCTCCCGGGTTTATGCCATTCTCCTGCCTCAGCCTCCCGAGTAGCTGGGACTACAGGCGCCCGCCACCTCGCCCGGCTAGTTTTTGTATTTTAGTAGAGACGGGGTTTCACCGTGTTAGCCAGGATGGTCTCGATCTCCTGACCTCGTGATCCGCCCGTCTCGGCCTCCCAAAGTGCTGGGATTACAGGCTTGAGCCACCGCGCCCGGCCTATCTCCTGTGTTTCTTAACGTTCCTCTGCCTCTTGGGACTCAGCTGGTTTCTTCTGTAGCATAAGTAATGGCATACTAAGGATTCCCTGGGCCTCTCTGTTTTCTACTTTCTCTCACAGAAATCATCACCACACCCCTAAGTTCCATTGTCACCTCTAGATTGATTACTCTCCAGTCTTTATCTCTAGTCTCATCTCTGGGACATGTGTCTCATGTCAGATTAATTGCCTGTAGGTGGTTAACCTGGGATAATTATTGATTACTCTTCTGTCACTTCAAGTGCAAAATGTCTAAAATGGAACTACTCATCAAAACACTTCCTGTAATCCCATCACTTTGGGAGGCCAAGGTGGGTGGATCACTTGAGGTCAGGCGCCCAAGACTAGCCTGGTCAACATGGTGAAACCTCATCTCTACTAAAAATACAAAAAACTAGCTGGGCGTGGTGGCAGGCACCTGTAATCCCAGCTACTCGGGAGGCTGAGGCGGAAGAATTGCTTGAACCCGGGAGGTGGAGGTTGCAGTGAGCTGAGATTGTGCCACTGCACTCCAGCCTGGGCAACAGAAGGAGACTCCGCCTCAAAAAACAAAACACAAAAATAACACTTCTGGTCAGTCTTTTACTTCCCCCAAGTTCTACATCCTCCGGGAAGCTTTTCTGGAATACTCTGTTCTGTTGTAATTTCTCCTTCCTCTGAGCTCAGAGAGTGATTGCTTGAATAGATAGCTCTTTGGGCCCTAAAAAGACATGAGAATGTGTCTTATGTTTTCATCTAGATGTTAGGTTCCTTATAAGTAATAGTATGTTTTGAGCATCTTTGTATTCTTCACCATGCTCAATAAATCTGTTGGTTGGGTGGAAGAGTAGTTTCCTATGTGGACAATGCATGTGATATACCAGTGGAGCTTTTTAAAAAGATGGAAAATGTCTGGGCCCTCGTTAGGATTGTAATTAGGATTATAATGCACATTTTGTTTTGTGCTTGTTTTTATTTTTTAAAAGATAAGGTCTCATTCTGTCACTCAGGCTGGGCTGCAGTGCATAATCTTAGCTCACTACAGCCTGAAATTTCTGGGCTCAAGTGGTCCTTTCACCTCAGCCTCCCAAGTTCATAGGATTACAAGCACCCACCACCATGTCCAGCTAGTTTTAAAATTTTTTTTTTATTTTTTTTGTTTTGAGACGGAGTCTCCGGCTCTGTCACGCTGGGGCTGGAGTGCTGTGCCAGAATCTCAGCTCACTGGCAAGCTCCGCCTCCCGGGTTCACGCATTCTCCCTGCCTCAGCCGTCCGGTAGCGGGACTACAGGTGCCCGCTACCTCGCCCCGGCTAGTTTTTTGTAGTTTTTAGTATAGACGGGGTTTCAACGTGTTAGCCATGATGTTTTCTATTTCCTTACCTCGTAATCCGCCCGCCTCGGCCTCCCAAAGTGCTGGGATTACAGGCTTGAGCCACCGCGCCCGGCCAGTTTTAAAATTTTTTGTAGAGGCAGGGTCTCACTATGTTGCCCAGTCTGGTCCCAAACTCCTGGCCTCAAATGATCGTCCCACCTTGGCCTCCCTAAGTGCTAGAATTACAGGCATGAGCCTTTATTTTGTGCTTTTAATTTTAGTTGACTTGTGATAACATAACATAACCCCATATCCTTAAATATTCTTTGATCATATGCTTTTTTTTCCTGTTTATAATTCTTATATTTGAATTAGGATCCAAATAAGGTCTAAATACTATATGTGGTCCTTTTGTCTCATACGTGTTTTTTATTCTATAACAACTGCTCTTCTCCCTCTTTTTTACTCTGATAAAATACTTAACTTAAATTTGCCATCTTAATCATTTTTAAATGTACAATTCAATGGTATTAAGTACATATACAGTGGTGTGCCACTTTGACCACTATTTCCAAAAATTTTCATCACCCCAAACAGAAACTCTACCCATTAGGCAATAATTCCCTATTCCCTTCTCTCTCTACCTGCTAGATCCTCTAATCTACTATTTTGCTCTATGAATTTATCTATTCTAGATATTTCAAATAAGTGGAATCATACCATGTGTGTCCTTTTGTATCTGCTTTATTTCACTTAGCATAATGTTTTCAAGGTTTATCCATATTATAGCATTTATCAAAACTTCATACCTTCTTATGGCTAAATAATATTCATATATATGTACATATCTCATTTTATTTATCCACTCATCTGTTGATGGATACTTGAGTTGTTTCTACCTTTTGGATATTGTGAATAATGCTGCTGTGAACATTAGCATATAAGTATGTTTGAGTCTCAGTTTTTTGTTTGTTTGTTTGTTTTGTTTGAGACGGAGTCTTGCTCTGTCACCCAGGCAGGAGTGCAGTGGCACTATCTCGGCTCACTGCAGCCTCCGCTTCCCAGGTTCAAGCAATTCTCCTATCTCAACCTTCCAAGTAACTGGGGCTACAGGCGTGTGCCACCATGCCCAGCTAATTTTTATATTTTTAGTAGAGACAGGCTTTCACCATATTGGCCAGGCTGGTCTCGAACTCCTGATCTCAAGTGGTCTGCCTGCCTCGGCCTCCCAAAGTGCTGGGATTACAGGCGTGAGCCACTGCACCCGGCTAAGTCTCTGTTTTTAATTATTTTGGGTATATACCTAGGAAGGTAATTTCTGGGTCATATATTAGCTTTGTTTAACTTTTTTAGGAACTGCCAAACTGTACATTTTATTTTCTGTTTTGTGATATTTACCTAACATTATGACATGGGCATGACCCTATATCCTAAATATTATATTTGAGTACATAATTTTTAATGACTGGATAGTAGTCAGTTTTTGGACAAACTATAATTTACTTAGTTCCCTGTGTTGAACATTTAACAAATACTCAGTACCTATTTTAATAAATCCTTGCAAGAAAATTATTGTGTGCATTTGTACCTTTTGGAACAGATTATTAGAAATAGAATCACTGGATTTAAATATATGAGCATTTTAAAGACTTAAAGCACATTTCCAAATTGTCATTTCCAAAAAGCACCTTTCCAAATTCTCATTTAGAAAGGTTAGTTCAATTTATATATCCTCCAGCAATATGTGAAAGCATTGTTTTTTCTACCCTGATCCTGACTATTAGATTGAACCATGTGAAATCAATCATTTTGGCTTCTTAAATCAGCTATTTTATATAATTTAACTTAATATTACTTTAAAATTGGTAGCTTGGTAGGTAAAAATGTAATATTTTTAGCATTCATGTTTATTTACTGTTAAGCGGAACAATTCTTTCATGTTTATTGACCGTTTGTGTCATGTCAGATGCCTAGTCTTGCTTTTGCTTCATTATTCTTTCTGTTTTTCGCAGCAATTTTAAGAGTTCTGTCTATATTACACTTAAGTATCTTTCTATATGTTACTATATTTTCTGAAGTTTATGATTCTTTTTTGGCATATGGAAGTTTAAAATGTTTATGTGGCTGACTGTTTTGGCAGATTTTTGGACACCGGTAAATATTGTGCTTGCCTATCCCTCTTTGGGAAATAGTGTGTTTGGGTCTTACTGTTATTCATTTATCTTTTTTTATTTTAAGAAAGGCATTTTTGGTGTTTTATCCCAGATTTTAAAATACTGCATTTCGTTGAATCTAGGAAACCATCAGTTTAAGACATATCATTTGATGTGTCACTAAAAGAAAAATAAGATGTCGGCTGGGCGCGGTGGCTCACACCTGTAATCCCAACACTTTGGGAGGCCGAAGCCGGTGGATCACGAGGTCAGGAGATCAAGACCAGCTTGGCTAACACGGTGAAACCCTGTCTCTACTAAAAATATAAAAATTGACTAGGCCTGATGGCGCATGCCTGTAATCCCAGCTACTCGGGAGGCTGAGGCAGAACAGCTTGAACCCAGGAGGCAGAGGTTGCAGTGAGCCAAGATCGCGCCACTGCACTCCAGCCTGGGCGACAGAGCGAGACTGTCTCAAAAAAAAAAAGAAAAAGAAGATGCCATTTACAGTATCACATAAAGCCTCACTCCAGTGGTTATCAAATATGTTTTTTCGTTTTTGGAGGTGGGGTCTCACTCTATCTCCCAGGCTGAAGTACAGTGGCACAGTCATAGTTCATTGCAGCCTCCAACTCCTGGGCTCATGGCATCTTCCCACCCTCAACCTCCCAAGTAGCTGCTGGGACCATACCCGGCTAATTTTTAAAAAATTTTTTGGCCGAGCACAGTGGTTCATTCACATCTATAATCCCAGCACTTTGAGAGGCTAAGGTGGGTGGATCACTTGAGATCAGGAGCTCAAGACCAGCCTGGCCAACATGATGAAACCCGGTCTCTACTAAAAATACAAAAATTAGCTGAGCGTGGTGGCACTTGCCTGTGGTCCCAGCTACTTTGGAGGCTGAGGTGGGAGAATTGCTTGAACCCAGAAGACAGAGGTCACAGCGAACCAAGATTGTGCCACTGCACTCCAGCCTGAGCGACAGAGCGAGCCTCCGACTCAAAAAAATGATAATAATAGTTTTTTTTTTTTTTTGTAGGGACAGGATCTTGCTCTGTTGCCCTGGCCGCCCTCTCTAACTCCTGGCCTTTAGCGACCATCCTGCCCTCGGCCTTCCAAAGTGTTAGGGTTACAGGTGTGAACCACCACACCTGGCTCAGCTACATCTTGATTTTAGAGATGTTAAAATACAAAAACAAAAAGGTATCTTAGAACTGGTGACATACCAGGCTTTAGTAAATACTGACTGTTGCCTAGTGAAACTTGGCTCTCACTGGCAATTTCCTCAAACAATATGTAATCTTTGAAGATTTAAACCCAGGCCTCAAAACCATTCTTTGAGCTTGCTTCTTAATTCATTGTAGTTTGAGTTTTCATGAACACATTCCATATCCGAGTTTGCAGGAACCTTGGAGATTATCTAATGCAAATCTATGTGGAACTTAAATTCCCTCCACAACATCCCTGCTCCATGGCTACCTACATAAGCTTTCATGCCAGATAGTATGAAATGTTTTGGAACTTAATTTTAGTTCATTGTCATTACCCAAGGTCAGACTGCTTACTTAGTGGGTTCAGGTACAAGCTTTCTACAACCTAACTTTGCGATGTCTTCTCAAAGAAACTAACCCAGAATCTTGGGACATGACCCTGTGTTCATCTGGGCCTGATTCTGACCAGTAGGGGGCAGTATTGTACCTTCATTGGCAACGGGCTCCTTAAATCCCTAAGATTGCTTTGGTTATAGAGAGATTAGAGTCCTTTTGGGTCAGGAAAAGGTGGGCCCAGCTACATGCCACAGTTGCATTCTCACCAACAGAATATGCTCTTTGAAACAAAAAGGGTAACTCAGTACTCCTGGTAAGCCAAATAATACTGCTGCCACAGCAGTACCGAAGTGATTCTTTCACTTGGGGAGAATGAGAGTAGAAATATGGGATATTTTACTTGTCCTTGGATAACTACTTCTGAGATCAGATGAGATCGGGCACGTCAGGGTGGTGTGGTGGTAGACGGATAACTGCTTCCGAACAAACATCTCTTCAATGGGTTGGGAATGTCCCCTGGCTGCTATTTTCTGCCTTTGAGTGAAAGCCTTTACAGTTGATAACTAGCATTCCATGTCTACTGCCTCTTATTGGAACAGTTTTTTCCCCCCTCTTGTTACAGGTTATGGGAGAAGATATCCCAGAAAAAATAAAAGATGAAGTTCACCCAGAGGTGAAGTGTGTTGGCTCCGTAGCCCTGACTGCCTTGGTGACTGCATCCGCAGAAGAATTTGAAGACAAGTGGTTCAGAAAGATCAAAGACCATTTCTGTCCATTTGAAAATCAGTTCCATACAGAGATACAAATCTTGGCTTAGTGGGTCATAAAAAACAAAAGCACAAACATCTTGTACTGTATTAGTTGTCCTTGTTTACTTCAGACAGGATCCATTGCTAATCATGGAGTATAAATGATTATTTATGTTTTATAAAACTGGCTTCTGTCTCAAATAATTTCTACTGCATTCAGTTTATGTTTTGTTTTCTTTTTGGATTTTTCCTATCCCGTTATAAGTACTGTATCTTAGGCCTACTACCCCTTTAGAAGGTAATCTGTTGGGGAAGTGTATCAAGGAGGCTTTTAGATTTGTGGTCTTTTAAAAACAGTTACGATATTATAGCCAGCACCATAAGAATCCACGTTGTTTAGGTAAATTCATTGGGCATGACCAAGAATGTTGAGATATGAAACTAAGCTATTCCTAAGAAGGGTGTGCCAAGCACTGTGAAGGGTTGGAGATCTTACCCTGTGAAGGGTCTGAGATCTTACCCTACTTGTAAGCTAACAGGTTAGCCTCTCCCACTTTTCATGGATGCTGGCAGAAAGGAGACTCCTGGATCAGAGACAAAGGATTTTATGACCCATGGTCCAGCAGGCAGTATAAACTTCAGTGTATTTGCATCAGTTTCTCTTGCCTCCAAGTCCCAAGGGCACATAATGGGCACAGAAGGAATGCCTACGTTCACATACGATGAATGTGCATTACCATGTCTTGTGATGCACACAGGAGAGGAGTGCTGAGTTTGGGAAACTCTAATCTTTGATAATGGGCAGTGAGCATGCTTGCCGTTTGCTCCAGAGGTAGACGCTGTCTCCTTTTTAAGGCTGTTCACCCTGCAAACATCTTGGAGAAGATAGACTGGAACAAAGAGCACTGAGTGCCTCTTTCACAAGTCACACAGAAACACGAGAGAGCTGTGGAGCTTTGTCTGCTAGGTTGATCATCCTGTCCTTTTTCAGCCACATGAGTTTTAATCACAGCCTATAACATCATCTTAAATACAAAGGGCCATTGCCTTACTCAGTGAATTAGCTGGGATGGAAGATGAGGAATTTAATAATAAATCAAAAACTTCAGCAAATGTTGTCCTGCACAGCTTTTCTTTTGTTTTGTTTTGAGACAGAGTCTCGCTCTGTCGCCAGGCTGGAGTGCAGTGGTGTGATCTCGGCTCACTGCAACCTCTGCCTCCCGGGTTCAAGCGATCCTCCTGCCTCAGCCTCCCGAGTAGCTAGGATTAGAGGCATGCACCAACATGCCTGGCTCATTTTTGTCTTCTTGTCCTGCACAGCTTTTATTTGATCTTTCTCAGCAAAGGAAGAGAATTCCAGCCGTGGGCTAAAAGGTGTAGTTATCAGGGTTTCCCTTCCACACTCCTCCCTCTCGCTCGCCCTTTCTAGTACCCTCCTCGAAACAGGCAAGGAACTGCTCTTACATTTTGAACAACTCTTTTTCTTTTTTTTTTTTTCCTTTTGAGATGGAGTCTCCCTCTGTTGCCCAGGCTGGAGTGTAGTGGCACGATCTCGGCTCACTGCTGCAGCCTCTGCCTCCCAGATTCAAGCAATTCTCCAGCCTCAGCCTCCTGAGTAGCTGGGATTACAGGCGTGCACCGCCATGCCTGGCTAATTTATGTATTTTTAGTAGAGATGGGGTTTCACCATGTTGGCCAGGCTGGTCTCGAACTCCTGACCTCGTGATCCGCCTGCCTTGGTTTCCCAAAGTGCTGGGATTACGGGCGTGAGCCACTGCATCCGGCCGAGCAATTCTTTTAGTGACTTCGATAGCATGACCAGCAATTGCACGTTTAGTCTTTAATCTCTAATGTGAAGCCAAAGACTTTGTATAATTAGTAGACATTTCAATTTTAGGAATTAAAAATTGTGCAAATCCTTCCACAGCACCTCATTGCTGTCCCTCTATGCATTTGGTCTTTACCTATCACGTATTGAGCTATGATGTGTCAAGCGTTGTGTGGTTGCTGGGGAGACACTGGTTATTGTGGAGTTTGTGGTCTGGTTGTGGATTGCCCTCGGGATGGGGCATTAACTCTAGCATGGCTTGCCAAGCCCTTCATGGTATATAGCTCTGGCTACCTAGAGCCCCATCCTTCACTGCTCCTCACCTTTAAATGGACTGTGACCTTCACCTCAACCCATCCCCCCACCATCCAATGGCTAATTCACATTCATTTTTCAGGGCTGGTTTACGTGCAGCTTCCTGGAAGTCTTCCTGACCTGCCAGTGGTGGCAGGTTTCCCGCTTCTGTGCTCCCTTACTGCTCATTCACTCCTATACTGACCCTTATTCCTGTGTTTTGTATTCCATGTTTGCCTGATGGTTCGCCACGATAGACTAAATTTTTTAAAGTCAGGGACTATGACTGTTTTGTTTATATTTGTGTCCCCAAGGCAGAATAATCTGGCATCTCACTAAATATTTGTTGGAAGAACTGCTGAATGAATTGGCCAGCATCTTAATTTGTGCAAAAAGTTAATACCCTGCAGATGTGATACGGTGCTGAGGCAGTCCTAGCATCCTGCCTGTTTCTGTCTGTAGCTAAACCTCTTCCTTCTGTCCATCTGACCTCCCTAGAAAGGCCCCATTTTTTCCCCTAACCCCTCTCGGCTTCTGGTCTCTATCCTAGCCCACTTGCCAACCTGGCCCGTGCTTTGAGCGTTTCATCTTCTGGCTTTCCTCCCAGACCTGCTCTCTGCGCCATCCTGAATGCCCAAGTGGTCTTCACAGATCCTGCTCACACCTCACTTCCGCCCTACCTCGCCTTCCTGGCAGCAATGTGTTGACACTGTTGATGCAAGTGAGAACTTGGCCTCCTGAATGCTGATGCCTCTGCTGTAATGAAGGGTGAGAAAGGACACCCAGGAATACTGGGCATCTCGGGGTGTCATCACACAAAGTCATCACAATCATTTCCAGCACAGATGGTGAAGGTAATTGAGCAATGATTACACTAAAGAAAAACCTTCAGGCCTGCCAATTCCGACATCACTAACTTCGACAGTGAGTGAGTCACTTAGAAGGTGAGCAAATGTGTGCCACAGATGTGACTGCACTCCAGGTGCATGGGGTGGGACCTAAGGGAAATGTCTTGCCTCTTCCACTCTCAAAAGGCCTGTCTTCAACATTTGCTCCTCAAGAGGAATCTATGCTGGGTGTCTGAGCTGAGCTGATAAGAGTCTTCTCTTCTTTTTTTTTTTTGGAGGTAGAGTCTTGCTCTGTCAGCCAGGCTGGAGTGCAATAGCACGATCTTGGCCTACAACCTGCCCCTCCCGGGTTCAAGCAATTCTCGTGCCTCAGCCTCCCAAGTAGCTGGGATTACAGGCTTGCGCCACCCCACCCAGCTAATTTTTGAGTTTGTAGTAGAGATGGAGTTTTACCATGTTGGTCAGGCTGGTCTTGACTCCTGGACTCAGGTGATCTGCCCGCCCCGATCTGCCCGCCCCAGTCTCCCAAAGTGCTGGGATTACAGGTGTGAGCCACTGCGCCCAGCCATCTTTTGTCCTTTATATTCTCACACTCCCACCATCTTCACACTGGAGCCAGAGAGATCTTAGAAAGATCATTCTCACAGTCCTGGCTGGGCACAGTGGCTCATGCCTGTAATCCCAGCACTTTGGGAGGCAGAGGCGGGTGGATCACGAGGTCAGGAGTTCAAGACCAGCCTAGCCAAGATGGTGAAACCCCGTCTCTACTAAAAACACAAAAATTAGCTGGGCATGGTGGCAGGCGCCTGTAATCCCAGTTACTCGGGAGGCTGAGGCAGAGAATTGCTTGAACCTGGGAGGCGGAGGTTGCAGTGAGCCAAGATCACGCCACTGCACTCCAGCCTGAGCGACAGAGTGAGACTCCATCTCATAAAAACAAACAGCACATCATTCTCATAGTCCTTCATGAGGCCTGTGAGGCCCCACATGGCCTGGCCCTGACCCACTCCAGCCCAGCTCGCTCTGCTCCCCTTGGTACTGTACTCACCCTGGTTTCCTCTCTTGTTCTTGGACTCCTCAAGCTTGCCCTTGCTCAAGCCTTTGCCCATCCAGTCACCTCCACTTTGAACATTCTCCCCTGCAATCCCCCAGCCCAGCCTTAAATGTCCCCTTCCTATGGATCTCCACCCAAAGGTCACTCTCAGACAAGATGTTCCCGATCCCCAGACTGGCTCACGTTCCCCTTCAAATGTCATCAGATGCCCTGTGCTTTCTTTTTTTTTTTTTTAAACAAAGGGCTTATTGGAATTGTAATTAATTTATTGTATAATTCCTCCTGGCCAGATCACAAGCTCTAGGGTGCTGTCTCCGGTTTGCCTTCTGTGGTGGAGCTCAGCTCTGTGGACATGTGGTGGCTTCTGCCATTGCTGCCTTCCTAGAGCTCAGGCCCTTGCAGAGGCAGTCTGAGGCATGGCAAGCCACAAGCACACAGCCCGTTCCACCGAGCCCCACTACCAGTGCCAGAGGTGGCCCTGTCCCCTGCACAGTACCATGTTTCCAAAAAATGTGCTTCCTTTTAGGAAAACCTTGGGTAAAAAATCTTTGTCACCCAGGCTGGAGTGCAGCGGCGCAATCTCGGCTCACTGCAAGCTCTGCCTCCCGGGTTCACGCCATTCTCCTGCCTCAGCTTCCCGAGTAGCTGGGACTACAGGCACCCGCCACCACACCCGGCTAATTTTTTTGTATTTTTAGTAGAGATGGGGTTTCACCGTGTTAGCCAGGATGGTCTCGATCTCCTGACCTCATGATCCACCCACCTCAGCCTCCCAAAGTGCTGGGATTACAGGCGTGAGCCACCGCACCCGGCCTAAAAGATGGTTTTAAAGGGCAGCTTTATAGTGCTTTTGAACTTGAATCTAGGTAGTCTGTCTACACCCTGCTTTCCAGGGGCTTAATCAAAACAACAAAACAATGAGCAAGCAAACAGAGAGGGATGTGCAGAAGAGCACAGAACTCTGCCAGTGTGGCTGCACATGCAGTGAAGTCGGACTCGGTCATCCACGCACGCTCGCTTTCTCCGTGCCTGGCCCTGTGCTGTAGGGTCAGAAGCTGAGGAGAATGCCCCCCGCCCCCCAACCTGCAGAAGAACAGTCCGAAGAGTGACAGCTCCAGTTCCATGTTCCCAGTCAAAATGTGTCCATCGGGAGACTTTGCTAAAGAAGTTGGGAGAGGAAAGGCGTTTGTCCTCCTTGTCCTTTTCTCCCCGCTTCGCACAGAGTGGCCTCATCGCCTCGCACTTTGGTGTTGCATCTGCCCAGTTTCTGAGCTAACCACCACCCCTGCCCCCTCCCTGGGAACTGCCCCTCCTTCACGGGGCGAGTACCTAGCAATCGTGTTTGCACTCAACGACCTTAACTGATGGGGGAGTCGGGGGGTGTACCTGACCCAAGCTGTACCTGGCCAGTCAGATTCTCTCCCAGAGGTTCAGAAATGATTCTTATCATGGGTCTGACCCTAACAAGCTCAAAAGCAGGGGGTGACTGTGTTCTGCCAATGTGACTGAGGAATAGACAGGGCAGGTCTGCAGAGAAGCAAAATGAAGGAGATGCCCCAAAGGGCCAGAGGGACAGTTCTCTGCTTTGCTACTTTCTTTTTCTTTTTTTTTTTTTTTTTTTTTGAGACGGAGTCTTGCTCTGTCAAGCCACAGACTGGAGTGGCAGTGCAGATCTCAGCTCACTGCAAGGCTCCGCCTCCCGGGTTCAACGCATCTCGCTGCCTCAGCTCCAGAGTAGCTGGACTAGCACGGCCGCCACCATCGCCCGGCCTAGTTTTTTGCCTTTTTAGTAGAGAGCGACGGGTTCACCGTGTTAGCCCAGGATGTCTCGATCTCCTGACATCGGTGATCCGCACCGTCTCGGGCCTCCAAGTGCTGGGATTACAGGCTTGAGCCACCCAGCGCCCGACCTTTTTTTTTTTTTTTTTTTGAGACAGAGTTTCACTCCTATTGCCCAGGCTGGAGTGCAATGGCGTGATCTCGGCTCACCACAACCTCAGCCTCCCGGGATCAAGTGATTCTCCTGTCTCAGCCTCCCAAGTAGCACGTACCGCCATGCCTGGCTAATTGTGTATTTTTAGTAGAGACAGAGTTTCTCCACATTGGTCAGGCTGGTCTTGAACTCCCGACCTCAGGTGATCTGCCTGCCTTGGCGTCCCAAAGTGCTGGGATTACAGGTATGAGCCGCCACCCCTGCCTGCTTTTCTACTTCCGATTCCAGGCCCTTCCTGGTCTCTAGGGCCTGAGGCCTTCCATGAGAACCCTGGAGTGTGGTCGGCAGAAGAAGGTCCTCTTCCCAAAGGTGCCCACGTCCTAATCCCCAGAACCTATGAATACATTAGGTTACATGGCAAAGGGGAATTGAGGTTGCTAATCAGCTGACTGAAATAGGGAGATTATCCTGCGTTATCCAAGTGGGCCCAATGTCATCGCTGAGATCCTTAAAAATGGAAGGTCGAGGCGGAGAGAATCAGAGTCGGAAAGATGCTATGGCACTAACTTAAAGATGGAGGAAGGAGTTATGAGCCAAGAAATTTGGGTAGAAAAGGCAAGGAAACATTCTCTCCTATAGTGTGTCCAGGAAAGAGCACAGCCCTGTAGAAACCTTGATTTGAGCCCAGTGAGACCCATCTGGGAGTCGGAATGAGAGAGCTGTAGATGAAAACGTTGTGTTACTCTAAGCCACTGTGCATGTGGTCATTTCTTACAGCAGCAATAGGAAACCAACACACCAGGTAACCCAGTCCTTGCAACTCAGGAATCCTAATGTGGGCCACTTGAATCCTTTTAACCTTGGCTTCAGAATAACACTGTGTCTCAGAAGGCTCTTTATAAATGACATACTTTTACTCATCGCCTTAATGGTAAACCTTGATTTAGCATTATCATAGGCAATATCAAAGATCAGAGGCCACACCAGCTTTTAGGGAGCTCCCATCTACTAGAGGTTCAGGACATCCACAGAAGTGGAACTGTTTTTTTGTTTTGTTTTGTTTTTGAGATGGAGTTTTGCTCTTGTTGCCCAGGCTGGAGTTCAATGGTGTGGTCTCGACTCACTGCAACCTCTGTCTCCCAGGTTCAAGCAATTCTCCTGCCTCAGACTCCCAAGTACCTGGGATTACAGGCACCTACCACCACGCCGGGCTAATTTTTGTATTTTTCGTAGAGATGGGGTTTCACCATGTTGGCCAGGCTTGTCTCGAACTCCTGACCTCAGGTGATCCGCCTGCCTCGGCCTCCCAAAAATGCTGGGATTATAGGTGTGAGCCACCACGCCCCGCCAGAAGTGGAACTTAAAAGGGGGTAGGAGGGAGGGAGGCCTGGATAGTGCAGCATGCAGACAAGGGCTAGGGCTCTCAAAGAAGCTTCAGGAAGGAGGTAACATCTGAGTTGGACATCAGTTGGAGAGGGGAAGGTTTGCAGCAGGCTCAGTGGAGAATGAGAGGTACCGTGTCAGAGTCCTCAGCTGAGGGATAAGGAGAGCAAAGGCAGAGAGGAAGTGGAGGTTGGTGGGCCAGGTGAGTGGCAGGAAGGGAGGTGGCAGGGAATGGGGCTGGCAGGTGAGCCAGCGCTGAGTCACGAGGCCCCGTTGATGCCCTGGTGAGCAGCTTGGCTGTAGTCAGGTGGAAAACTTGTGAACAGGGGAATGGCTGGTATTGGGCTGTGCTTTAAATGGCAAATCTGATTTTACTTTCTAAATGTTAAACTACCTTTAAGCTTCAAACAATATGTGTTTTCTGGGAGAGCCCCAGGTATAAGTGCTCACCTGGAGGGTGGAGGTGAACTCAAGACACCCTAGAAGAGGCCCTTGGGGATCCATACTGGTGGAAAGGGCGTCACTCTCGGCAGCTCCCTTTCCATGTTGAACAGAACCAAGCTCTTCCCCAAGGCTCTGCCCTCTGGCTGGCATGCCTTGCCTGCCTTTTGTGTGGCTGACTCCTTCTCCCTTCCAGGTCTCAGCACGGATGTCTCCCCTCATACAGACCTTCCCTGGCCCTTGTCACTGCTCCATATCATTCTCTCTCAGTCCAACAAACCACAGATCAGGGCAGTGCAAACCCCAGAGGCAGTGAGGCTCCGGATACCTTCATGTGAGCTGAGTGCCAGCACTATTCTCTTTCCCCTGGCACGCTGTAAGCCACAACTGTGATGAAATACACGACTGCAGGTCCCTTTGAAGTGGAACTCAAGGCTGGCCTCCCCAAGCCCAGACCTCCAGGACTCTATACCCCTTTTTTAATTGCAAATCCAGGATTTGGAATAGGATATTCAGCAGGGAAACCACTGCATGAGTCCCGTCCAGATTAGGAAGGATAATCTGTTTTACTCCATCTACAAAGTCAGGTGTTAGTATCATCCAGAAACACCCTCACAGAAACTTCTAGAAGAATGTTTGTCCAAATATCTGGACGCTCCATAACCAAGTCGAAACATGAAATTAACCATCGTAGGTCCACCTGGCATCGGTGCACAGCTCCTTAAACTCTTAATCCAATTGACTGGCGTCCTTATAAGAGGAGGAACTGGAGACACAGGGAGACCCCAGGGGCACAGGCACACAGAGTGATGGCCACGTGAAGGGGCAGCAAAAGAAAGGAGAAAGACTGTGAGCCAAGGAGAGCGACCACAGAGGAATCTAGCTCTGTGGACACCTTGGTCTTGGACTTCCAGCCTCCAGAACTGTGAGAGAATACATTTCTGTTGTTGAAGCTGCCCATTGTGTGGTGTTTATGTTCCAGCAGCCCTAGGAACCCACTGCCCTTCCAAACACAAACAGGGAAGGCCCTGTTGGAATTTTCTTACTCCTCAGAGGATTTTCTTACTCTTCCCTTTTCTCTGGGCTGCTTTGCGTGCTTTGTCGGTGGCATCTTCCTTACCTCCAGGGTTTGTATTTCTTATTCCTCCACGTTCCTGAAAATCAAGGGAAAGTCCTGCTTGTATTTTTCCAGGGAGACTGGTAAGATAGGGCTCAACGAGCTTGGCGATTCTTCACTCACCACCATGTCAGTGGGAGAATCTGGAAATCTCTGTTCTCAAGTCAAGGCCACTAGCCTAGAAAGTGTCTTCGTGTGAATTTGTGAAGGGCATCCTTGCCTGACTCAGGGAGTGGACAGTAGGGGAAGGGGGCATTGGCAAGCATAGCTATGGTGGACTTCAGCCTCCCCTGCGTGCCGCCGCCGCCGCCGCCGCCTGTCGGGGCCTCTCCATCCGCTCCGTGTGCTGCATCATGGTTTCATGTTCTCCTTCACCACACACTACAGAGGAAAGAAGGATGGAGCGCCCTAGGAAGCAATGCCTGGGTCAACGAAATATAGTGAATAACAGCAAGAGGAGGTTGTGTTTCTGTTTGCATGTGTGTCTGCGATATTTACGTCCTCTGATAACAGTTGTTCCAACACACAGACAATCTTCAGGAGGAAGCTAGGAAAGTGAGTGACGGTTTCTCTGTGTCCACCAGCTTCTTGCATCAAGTTCAGAAAGTGGAGTATTTGGGCTGGACGCGGTGGCTCATGCCTGTAACCCCAGCACCTTGGGAGGCTGAGGTGGGTGGATCACCTGAGGTTGGGAGTTTGAGACCAGCCTGGCCAACACGGCAAAACCCTGTCTCTACAAAAAATACAAAAATTAGTCGATGTGGTGGTGGGTGCCTGTAATCCCAGCTACTTGGGAGGCTCAGGCAAGAGAATCGCTTGAACCTGGAAGGAGTGGTTGCAGTGAGCTGAGATAGCGCCACTCCAGCCTAGGTGACAGAGCAACACTGTCTCGGAAAAAAAAAAAAGAAAGAAAGAAAGAAAAGAAAACAAAGAGAGAAAGGAGAAAGAAAGAAAGAGAGAGAGAGAGGAAAGAAAGAAAGAAAGAAAGAAGGAAAGGAAAGGAAAGGAAAGGAAAGGAAAGGAAAGGAAAGGAAAGGAAGAGGTGAAATATTTGGAAGGTGCTGTGGCATTTCATGACAGGCCAGCAGGGCCAGCAGGAAGACTAAGTGAATGGGGCGGCCCTTCCTCCCCTGCATTTTGGAGGGGCAGAGAGTGAAGGTGGTC
>NW_016817145.1:1192258-1196616 GCF_001698545.2 Rhinopithecus bieti | reverse complement strand
CTACAAAAAATACAAAATTAGTCGATGTGGTGGTGGGTGCCTGTAATCCCAGCTACTTGGGAGGCTCAGGCAAGAGAATCGCTTGAACCTGGAAGGAGTGGTTGCAGTGAGCTGAGATAGCGCCACTCCAGCCTAGGTGACAGAGCAACACTGTCTCGGAAAAAAAAAAAAAGAAAGAAAGAAAGAAAAGAAAACAAAGAGAGAAAGGAGAAAGAAAGAAAGAGAGAGAGAGAGGAAAGAAAGAAAGAAAGAAAGAAGGAAAGGAAAGGAAAGGAAAGGAAAGGAAAGGAAAGGAAAGGAAAGGAAGAGGTGAAATATTTGGAAGGTGCTGTGGCATTTCATGACAGGCCAGCAGGGCCAGCAGGAAGACTAAGTGAATGGGGGCAGCCCTTCCTCCCCTGCATTCTGGAGGGGCAGAGAGTGAAGGTGGTCTCGGGGTATCGGAGTATTCATCTCCCCTGTGGGAGCAAAGCTCCTCACCAGTGTTCAACCAGGGAGGACTGTGCCCTTGGACTGTGGCACCGTTGTGGCATCCTGTGGGTCCAGAGAGATACCTTTGGTCTCTGGGCTCCTATGATGTAGATGGAGAGACAGGAGAGCAGGATCTGATGAGGACCAAGTGCAGGTAACAGATCTTTCCTAGGAGAGAGGGGCTCTGAGGAACAGGGTTGATCATTAGCAGCTCACACCTCAGTCCGTGCTGGCTGACAGTCCTGTAGACAGGTCCTGTGATTCTAAGTCCCTGGTTTGGGGGATGCGTTTGACCCTAGGTGAGGTACCCCAGGACATGAAGATCATAGTGTTTCTTTCATTCTCTCATGTTCTTCATGGTGGCTGTTCACATGCAGGTCCCTCCCAGTCCTCTCTGTGCCCTGGGAGTTCTTTGAGGCTGATAGATGCACGTCCCGGAGCTGATACGGTGCCTGGCACATGGGAGATGCTAAGCTGCGGCTGTTGAAATTCACACTGTAGTTGAAATTCACAGTGTAGTAGAGACTCCATATGTTTAAAGACACAGAGTGACACTCTAGCAAGCAGGCCCCAGCGAGGGAGGTACAGGTGTGATTATAAGCCAGAGCAGAATCAAAGATGGAATGTGACCCGGTTTTGTAGGATTTGAAAGTTGGGTAAAGACTTGTTCTGGCTTTCAGATGCACAATTGCCAAGTGTGTAAAACCACCCCAATCCTCTGTTGGAAACAGCGTGTGTGGTGGGGGGTCTCGGGAATCCAGAGCAATGGCCCAGCCTGGAGTTGGGGGATCTCAGAGGCTGTATCACTCGGGCAAAGCTAGATCATGGTGCAGGAAGAAACAACCCCCGAATCTCGGTGGCTTAAACAACAAAGGTTTATTTCTTGCTCACTACATATCCATTGTGGGTTAGTGGGTGGGAGTGGGGATTCTGCTCATCGCTTAGGACCCCAGGCTGGCAGAGGAGGGCTTCAACTGGAGAGCTGCTTCTATGTGGCAACCTGTACCCAGGCTCTCAAAGCTTCTGCCCGGAAGTGACCCTCAGCTGTTCTGCTCATGCTCCACTCGCCAGGGCAGCCCCGACCTAACCTCCCAGCAGGCAGCGCATCACACGTTACAGGTGCCCAGGAGAGGAGAAACTGCATCTTTGTCAACAAAGACGACCACGGAGGGGAGACTGCTGATGGAGGGTGGTCAGGAGTAGGGGGGTTGTTCCTGCCTGCAGGTTCTCCCCTATCTCCCAGGACTGAGCTCCACACAGGCACAGGCTGAGGCCTTTGGAAAGCTGGGCTTGGGAGCTTCTATGACCTGGCAAGCTTTGCCTTCCTGAAACTTTCTCAGCAGATGGTGAAATCCAATTTGGAATGCTCAGCTGGGCCCGGCCATTCTAACCTCATCTCAGCCGTCAGCTGTGAAACCACAGGGTCAGAGCTGGAGTTCAGAAAGCCACCAGGAACCAAAGCGTTGTTGCTTTGTTTTTGTTTTGTTTTGTTTACTTTCAGGAACTAAGGAGAAGAAAAGTGAAGGACAGGAATACAATAATTAATAATAATAATAATAATAATAATAGTAATAATAATAATAAAAGAAACTGGAAGCCAAGATGCCCCTGACCGTGCTGGGAGCAGTGGAGAATTGGAACAGAGGGATGGATGGACAGAGGGGACTGGGGAGGATGCCACAAGCCATCAGGGGTCAGAGGCCACCAGGAGGAAGAGTGCTGCGCTCTCAGCCCTCCACAGCAAAGGCCGAGCTTCCCAGCCGAAAACTAACAAAGGAGGAGAGGGCCTAGAAACAGGAGAAGTATGTGGAGCTGGCACCTGCTTCCCTCTGGCTGCCCAGCCTGGATCACGTACCACTGACCCTGCTATCACACCTAAGGTGCAGGGTTAACTGTTACTTTCTCTGGGAAGTGTCCCTGATGTCCCACCCACCACAGGGCTGGCCACCCCTCCTCTATGCTCTCTTTTTTTTTTTTTCCCCCCTGTGATGGAGTCGTACTTTGTTGCCCAGGCTGGAGTGCAGTGGCACAATCTCAGCTCATTGCAACCTCCACTTCCTGGGTTCAAGCAATTCTCCTGTCTCAGCCTCCTGAGTAGGGGGGACTACAGGCGCATGCCACTATGCCCAGCTAATTTTTGTATTTTTAGTAGAGATGGGGTATCACTATATTAGTTCAGGCTGGTCTCGAGACCAGGTAATCCACCTGACCTCAGGTAATCCATCCATCTTGGTCTCCCAAAGTTCTGGGATTACAGGCATGAGCCACCATGCCTGGCCCCTCCTTTATGCTTTCTAAGCATCCTATATTTATTTGCACTCAGCTAGGCTGTGCCCTTAGGACCTAGTACCACCACAGGAACGAAGATGGGCACTGTGAATTGAGAAGGAATGAATGATGGGGTTTGTGAGGTTCAGCATTTATTCCTCAGGAGGTGACCAGGCTGGTCAGAGGCACCTGGATCTGGGGACAGCTGAGCCCTTCCCACTGCTCAAGACTGGCCTGGGCACTGCGGTGGGGCCAGTCCTGGCCCCTGACAACTCAAGCTCCTAGGTCCAGCCTAGACTCCAGGGACCTCGAAGCCAGCCCAAGGCTCTTTGAAGCAAGAATCTGAGTCTACTAAACTGTCTTGTCCCACTGGACCCCCCAGACTCCTCAGCTAGCTCCATCCCTGGTGGCTACAGCTTCACATGGTCCCCCATACAACTCACAGACAGGGGTTCCGGGGCCTCACCCCTAACTCATCAGGCCCAGGGATACCCTAGTACTAGCCTTTCCTAGGAGGAGGAGTTCGCCTAACTTTCCCGAAACATCCAGAACGTTCCCACACCTTCTCCTCAGTCTTTCTTTCCTGAATCTCTTGGGAGTGGACCATTCCTAGGCACTGGGAACCAGAAGTACCAACCTACCATCTACCTCTCAGTGCCTCCGATTACCCATTTGTAAAACTTGGGCTGCATTTCACGCTTCTTACAGAGTTTAGGGGGCCATTAATATTAAAGCCCTGGATGATCTCTGAAAGACAGGGGCTCCGTTTTCATGATTTTGTCCTCTAGCTGCCCCACAACCTCCCTGGAACCTTCTGGAATGTGCTGCACAGGTCAAACTAAAGCAGGTTTTAGTTTGAGGACTGGTGGGGGCCGGCAAGTGGATGGCCTGGGGCCTGGGAACACTGAACCATGGCAATGACTGTGAGTGTTTTTTCAAAGGGAAGTGGCTCAACGCCACTCGCCTTGTGGTGGGTCTTTGGGCCCCAGGGAGTGCCCAGCCCTGGGCCTGCGGAGGGCAGCAGGGGAAGGGACCTTCAGAAGTGAGGGGAGGCCTGCAGGAAGGGCCTCCAGGTGGGAGTCAGCCTCGGCACCAGGCCCAGCTGCTCCAGCTGCAGCCGAGTGGGCCTGTAGGCCCCCAGGTTGCTGTAGACGGCGGCGGGCAGGCCGTCGTGGGGCCGCGGGGAGAAGTGGGCCTGGGGACTCGGGGCTCCCCAAGGGCCGTGGTGGGGCTGGAACCCGGGCGGTGGAGGCGGGTGTGGGGCCGCGGGGCTGCCGGGCCCCGAAGACGCTGACACACTTCGGGTGCGGGGGTGGCTGCCCGCCGAGAGGCCGCTGAAGGGGTTGGAGGACGTGCGGTCACTGGCGGAGCCGCTGCTGCTGCTGAGGCGACCATTGGCGGGGGCTGCTGCCGTTGGGACGGGGGCGACCAGCCGCGGGGACTTCAGGCCCATCACGGGCTTGGAGGAGGCGTAGAGGTGGCGGAACTCCTCGTCAAAGGGCTCCACCGCCTGGCCTGTGAACTTGGAGAGGATGTTCCGGTGCACGTGTCCGCAGAGCCAGGTGAAGCTGGAGGGGAAGAGGAGACAGTGAGGGAGGAGGAGGGGGAGGAGGGGGAGG
>NW_016817145.1:1185720-1191371 GCF_001698545.2 Rhinopithecus bieti | reverse complement strand
GGGGAGACACCCTCAAGGAGAGGCCTGGGGCCACCACTTACAGGTTTTAGGGAAAAACCAAATGCCTAAGGCAGTTATTACTCTGTATATACTTTGTATACCAGATTTTTTTTTTTTTTTTTTTTTTTTTTGAGATAGTCTCGCTCTGTCACCCAGGCTGGAGTGCAATGGCACGATCTCGTCCCACCGCAACCTCCGCGTCCCGGGTTCAAATGATTATCCTGCCTAAACCACCCGAATAGCTGGGATTACAGGTGCCCGCCACCATGCCCAGCTAATTTTTGTATTTTTGGTAGAAGCAGGGGTTCACCATGTTGCCTAGGTTGGTCTCGAACTCCTGACCTCGTGATCCGCCCGCCTCGGCCTCCCGAAGTGCTGAGATTACAGACATGAGCCACCGCGCCCAGCCTGATTCCCAGATTTAACCCAAAATCTTTTCTGTTTCCGATGGAAAACTCCTTTCGTTCCCACCCCCCACCCCCCACGCAATGCTTGAAACTCTGGTGACAGCATAGATCTCCCAAGAGCACCAGGCTAGAGGATCCTGGGCTCCTGCACAGGTGAACTTGAAGCAAGGGGAGAGGCATGGTCGGGGGAATGGTCGATGGTCGCCGAGCCGGGACAGCGCCAGAGCTGAGCAGAAACGGGCCCACCAAGGATGGGGTCGCAGCCCCCAGCCCCCACCTGTCTTGCCACCCAAAGGCCTGGCCTCAGCCCGGGGTTGGGAGTTGCCTGCTCTGTGAGGCAGGGCGGGGCCGCACAAGGCTCGGATAATCCTGGGAACAGCAATGAGGCTTTGTTTAAATCTCACCACACCCCCAGAGAGGTGAGTGGCTGATGCCGAGCCAAGGGCCAGCCCCGCCACGGGACAGAAGGCAAGCGCAGGGACAAAGGGCAGCGCTACACTCAGAAGCCAGTCGCCCTGTGTTGTCTAAATCAGGCTACATGGGGCAACATAGCTGCTGCTTTGCTCAACAGAACAAGTCCAAAGAACAAGTCCAAAGACGTCCTGGCAACTCCTCAGGTCTCCAGCACCTGTGTCCCCGATTGCACTGTGTCTGGCGCCAGAGCCCCTCACACCTACACACCCGGGCATCTCGTGCTTTAGCTTTTTTTTTTCTTTTTTTTTTTGTTTTTGAGACAGAGTCTCCCTCTGTCACCCAGGCTGGAGTGCAGTGGCATGATCTCAGCTCACTGCAACCTCTGCCTCCCAGGTTCAAGCAATTCTCTGCCTCAACCTCTAGAGTAGCTGGGATTACAGATGCCCACCACCATGCCTGGCTAATTTTTGTATTTTTAGTAGAGACAGGGTTTCACCATCTTGGCCAGCCTGGCCTTGAACTCCTGACCTCATGATCCACTTGCCTCAGCCTGCCAAAGTGCTGGGATTACAGGTGTGAGCCACTGTGCCTGGCCATGCTTTAGCTTTTATACTTTTGATCACAGCCCATGAGCAGAAATACATTTTATTTCTATTGTTATTTGGCCCATAAGTACGTAGCATTCATTTAATCATCTTTGGCTCATGACCAAACTCTACTCATTGGTCTATTCATCACCCATTTTCACTTATTTAGCTATTTAATTGGTGATTTTAAGTAATATAGTAAGCACTTATGAACCCACTACCTAAAAGAAAAGGTCACATCTTTTTAAAAACTTTTTTTCTCTTAAAAAATTTTTTTTTGGCAGAGATGGGGGTCTTGCCATGTTGCCCAGACTGGTCTTGAACTCCCGGCTTCAAGTGATCCTCCCTGCTTGGCCTCCCAAAGTGCTGGGATTACAGGCATGAGCCACCACACCTGGCCAAGGTAGCATCTTGAGGATAGTCCACATCTAGCCATAGCGTCCATCCTTGCATCCCTCTCCCAGGACCCCTGAACTAGAACTCAGCACGTCATGAATCCTGTGATTATAGCACCCTTGCTTTCGTTTTTCCATAATTAAAGAATTTTTTTTGTCTTTTGGTTTTTTTAATTTTTTTTTTTTTGAGATGGAGTTTCACTCTTGTTGCCCAGGCTGGAGTGCAGTGGCACGATCTCGGCTCACTGCAACCTCTGCCTCCTGGGTTCAAGCGCTTCTTCTGCCTCAGCCTCCCAAGTAACTGGGATTACAGGCACCTGCCACCATGGCTAATTTTTGTATTTTTAGTAGAGACGGGGTTTCGCCATGTTGGCCAGGCTGGTCTCGAACTCCTGACCTCAAGTGATCCACCCACCTTGGCCTCCCAAAACGCTGGGATTACAGGTGTGAGCCACTGTGCCTGGCCTGCAGTACTTCATTTTTGATCGTTGTGTAATATGGCACTGATGGCTGTCTTGTGGTGCATTCATCACCTCCCCCTGCTAAGCATTTGGGTTCTGTTGTGAACAGCGCTGCCGTGAACATTCTCATATGTCTTCTACCATACATGTGGACCAGCTTCTTGTGGAAATATACCTAGGAATACAGTTGGTGGGTTTTAAACTAGGTGAGTATTCAGCTTTTGGAGAAAAGGCCAAAATCTTTCCACAGTCATTGTCCCAGTTCGCAATCCCATCAACAGTGTGTGAAAGATCCCTGAAATCCACCATTTGGTATGGTCAGTCTTTTTCATTTCTGTGCTGGTTGGAGAGGTGTGAAATGAGGACTCATTCTAGCTTCGACTCACATTTTCCGGATCTCTCATGATGCTGCACATCTTTCCACACGTTTTTGTTTTGTTTTGTTTTGTTTTATTTTGTTTTTTAACCATGTGTTGTCTCCTTGGTGAAATGCCTGCTTACGTCTCCCACCCACTGTTCTGCTGTGCTCTTGTGCCCTTGTGAGTTTCAGCACTAATCTCTGTCAGGCGTGTGCGTCTTCAATAGCTGCTTCCAGTTCGTAACTGACTTTTCACTTTCTTTAAAATGTCCCTTCCTTCCTTCCTTCCTTCCTTCCTTCCTTCCTTCCTTCCTTCCTTCCTTCCTTCTTTCCCTCCTCTCCTCCCTCCCTCCCTCCTTCCTTCCTTCCTTTTCTCGTTCTGTCCCCCAGGCTGGAGTGCAGTGGCTCAATCTCGGCTCACTGCATCCTCTGCCTCCCGGGTTCAAGTGATTCTCCTGCCTTGGCCTCCCGAGTAGCTGGGACTACAGGCGCCTGCCCCCACACCTGGCTAATTTTCGTGTTTTTAGTAGAGACGGGGTTTCAGCATGTTGGCTAGGCTGGTCTTGAACTCTTGACCTCAGGTGATCCGCCTGCCTCAGCCTCCCGAAGTGCTGGGATTACAGAGGTGAACCACTGCGCCCAGCCAAGATGTCAATGAACCAACATTCTTAATTGTAATATAGTCAGATTAAGCAAACTTTTATGGTCAATGCTTTTTTTTTTTTTAAATGTGTCTATGTTTTTTTTTTTTAAAGAAATCTACTAAGAGTTTTAAAGTTTATTTTCAACATTCAAATTCTTTTCATCAATTGCAAGTTGATTTGTAAACGAATGCATGCGAGGTAGGTAGTAATCCCGTTTTACATATGGGGGGGTTATTTTTTCCACTTTCTCCTTTCCCCACTGCTCTGACATGCTCTGTCATGTGTGAGTCTGTGCCTGAGTTTTCTGTTCTGTGTGTCAATTTGTCCCTCTTCCAATGCCACATTGTCTTGATTACCACAGTTTCATGACAAGTCCTGAACTCTGGTAGGGCAAGTTCTCCCTGCTTGTTTTTCTTCTTTGGATTTATCTTGGCTATTCTTGGAAAAGCACATTTTACATCATGACCTACAAGTACATAACCACACAATAATTTCCAGAACATCCTTTACCTCAGTGTGCTCTGATTATTTTTATTCTATTCTGTGTCATTTTAAAAAAATGCTAGACATCATCTACTAAATTGATTTCACACCCACTAATGGATGGTGAGGCACAATTTGAAAACCTGAATTCTTTCAGGACACTGAATGCTCAGAACCCAAGGTGCTTTTATTCATTCATTCAACAAATATTTGTGGCCATGTATAATGCACCAGATGCCGTATTTACTATACTTCATGCCAGGAAAGCAACAGAGAAGAAAACATACCCAGTCCAGTCCCTGACCTCATGTTGTTTATAATCTTGGCTAATCAAGTTCACAGATAAATAATTCCAAATCATGAGGGGAGTGAAGCCATGGAGGATAAGAGGGCTCGGGAGGGGGTGATCAGAGGTCTCTGAGGCAATGATCTGGAAGCTACCACCTGCAAGATGAGGAGTTAGTAAGATAGAGATAGAGCAGGAATGAGCTCTCCGACGGAGGGCATGAACAGCAAGTGCAAAGGCCCTGAGACTTGAAAGAGCATGAAAGACCCAGGAGGCGGCCAGTGTGGCTCCAACCCCATGGAGGGGTGGGGGCATCCTACTGAGATAGAGGCCCTGGTAAGGACGTAGTTTTTTTTTTTTTTTTTTTTTTCCTAGGAGCAGTGGCGAGTATTGAAGGATTTTAAAGTGGTTTGATCCGGTTTGTGTTTCTGTTCCTGGGAGAGAGAACCCATGGGTGGCAGTGGGGGCAGGGCAGGAGGCCAGATAGAAGCCAGGATGATGCCCTGCTGTTGTTGTTCTCTGTGCTGTTCCCAATGGCCAGTTTTGCCTGCCTCTTCCCCACCTCCTGAAATCATTCTCATCCTTCAAGACCCAACTCCAGCCAATGGCACCGACCTCCTGGACCTGCCAGGCAGAAGTGGTGGCTCCCTCTCAGCTGACCCCAGAGCACTTCCTTAGCTCCTGCTGATCTCAGAGCACACACACAAATCCCGCCTGGCCACTCGGCAATTTTTCTTGATGGCACTGGCATGGCACCTATGCTGGGGTCAGACCCTCAACCAGCCCTTCAGTGTTGAAATGCACAACGTCAGCCCTCTAGCCTCAGCGGAGGAAGCAGGGCTCTTCAGTTTGGGAGAACCATATACAACCAGAAGGAGGGGCCAAAATATCTGAAGCCCCAGGTAGCTGGGCTAAAAGAAAGGGATAAAGGGCCTGCCTCTTCCGTTTTTTGTTTGTTTGTTTGTTTTTACTGGAAACAACTCTAAGGGGAGACAGGTCCTGGGGAAGATGATCCCCTGAAAGGCTAGTAAGCAGATCACCTTTGAATGTCAAGGGCAAAATCACTGTTGGTGTCCTGTGCTCCCTCCAGGAGCTGGCTCCTCCACAACCCTCAGGAATGACAGTAAACACAAATGGCCCTGCAATGTATTCAGGCTACAGCCACCTTCCTCCTGGGCTGCACATCTGGCTAACTAGCCCAGCCCCCAGCTTCACAGGGATTGGAGAGCCAGTGACCCTAGTCAAGGAAGCTGGTGACCCTGGGTCAGTTGCCTCCCCTGTCTGTGCCTAAATCCCCCGCCCCACCTCTGTCAATGAGGAGGAGGATGGGATGATGCCTTCTTCAAAGTGTTGTCATAGGATTAAATCCTTATTAAAGTCCGTTTTTGTTTTGTTTTGTTTTGTTTCGTTTTGTTTTGTTGAGACAGTCTTGCTCTGTCGCCCAGGCTGGAGTGTATCTCAGCTGACTGCAACCTTCACCTCCCAGGTTCAAGTAATTCTCCTGCCTCAGCCTCCCTAGTAGCTGAGATTACAGGCGTGTGCCACCACACCAGCTAATTGTGTGTGTGTGTGTGTATATATATATATATATATTTTTTTTTTTTTTTTTTTTTTTT
>NW_016817145.1:1156080-1184529 GCF_001698545.2 Rhinopithecus bieti | reverse complement strand
TGTTTCTCCAACACTTTCCCTCTAACAAACCCTGCAGAAGGATTACCCCTTACCTTCACAAATAAAAAAATTAGTATACTTTCATAATAATGGTCCTTTTCTTTCTTTCTTTCTTTTTTTTTTTGAGACAGAATTTTGGCTGGCGTGCAATAGTGTCATCTCAGCTCACCGCAACCTCTGCCTCCCGGGTTCAAGCTAGTCTCCTGCCTCAACCTCCTGAGTAGCTGGGGTTACAGGCGCCCGCCACCACACCTGGCTAATTTTGTATTTTTAGTAGAGATGGGGTTTCTCCATGTTGGTCTGGCTGATCTCGAACTCCCGACCTCAGGTGATCCGCCTTGGCCTCCCAAAGTGCTAGGATGACAGGCATGAGCCACCGCGCCAGGCCAATGACAGCTCTTTTCTAATTCACAGAAACCCACTGGAAAGTGAGATCAAACCACTATATACAACAGACCAATGTTAGTTAAGCATAAAAATGCTGGTAACAGTAATAATCACGGCCTGCCTGGTAAAACTCAGTAATCCTCTTCAAACAGACCCTGCTTGGAACTATAATTATTAATATCAAAATAAATTTGAAAGTATTAAGTAATACCAATGTTTTAAACAACAATACATCCTTAAGTGACCTTTTTTTAGTGCATCTCAGATGCCCAGCAGCTAAGTATTTACACTTGCTGTTTTACTTAATTCTACAACAATTCTAATACAAAGAGAATGTGTTATTATTTTCCATTTTGTTCTGATGAGGAAACAGGCCCAGAGAGATGACAGGTACATAGCTATTAAGAGTTGGGTATAGAAGCTGGGAGCAGTGGTTCACGCCTGTAATCCCAGCAATTTGGGAGGCCGAGGAGGGCGAATCACTTGAGGTCAGGAGTTCGAGACCAGCCTGGCCAACATGTGAAACATGTCTTTATTTAGTAGAGACATGGTGAAACCCCCGTCTCTACTAAATATACAAGACAATGAGCCAGGTGTGGGAGCGCACACCTGTAATTCCAGCTACTGGGAGGCTGAGGTGGGAGTATCGCTTGAACCAGGAGGCTGAGGCTGCAGTGAACTGAGATCACGCCACCACCACGCTAGGCAACAGAGCATCTCAAAACAAAAGAGTGGGGTACGACCTAACACCTTCAAATTCTTGTTCTTCTAGGGAAAAGCATAATATATGAGATATTGTTTGGTTTAAAAGTGAAATGATATGGATTGGAGGATTTGAGGGTGGAGCAATTCATATTTTGAGAAGTTGAAGATAGACACTCTGTTTTCCCGAAGGTGTTACAGGGAAATTTATCCTGGGAATGTGTTTCAGCTTAATCTGCCCAGCATTTGACACCATTTGGTAGAGGGAGGAAGCCCCCACTCCTAGCACAGTTCTGATCTCCCTGAAATGTTCGAAATCCCTCCCAGTCGCTTAAGCTCCTTCATCAGTTTTCGTCATACACACAGATAATAAGAACTTGTTTCTCAGCCTTTTATCTTTACATCTCTGTTTCCAAATGACTGTGTTCCCAGGCCTTCTCCTTTTTTCCACAGAGATAACCGCCCCATGGTTGTGTGCAATGCAGCTAGTGGGTCCTGGGAGGGTGTAACATTTCTCAAAAATAATTGTCTAATCTTGAACTTTGGGGCAGATGTTATAGATAAGAGCTTCTGGGTAAGAAGATTTTTTTTTTTTTTTTTAAACATCCAAACTTTGATCTATTGAAGTTCAGATCACTTTATTTATTTTTTATTTTTTTATTTTTTTTGAAGGAGAGTCTCACTCTGTCACCCAGGCTGGAGTGCAGTGGTGCGATCTCTGCTCACTGCAGCCTCTGCCTCCCGGGTTCAAAGTGATCCTCGTGCCTCAGCCTCCCCAGCAGCTGGGATTACAGGTGCGTGTCACCGCGCCCAGCTAATTTGTGTACTTTGAGTAGAGACGGGGTTTCACCATGTTGGCCAGGCTGGTCTCAAACTACTGACCTCAGGTGATCTACCCGCCTTGGCCTCTCAAAGTGCTGGCATTACAGGTGTGAGCCACCATGCCCGGCCCAGATCACTTTAAAGTGTATCATATTTTGGGGCTACTGAGGAGACAGCTCAACTGCACCTGTTCTTTGATTTCAAACTGCACCTGTTCTTTGATTTCTTCCCCATGTTCAGGGAATCCTCAGCTATTCTAGCCCTCAGCTCAAATTCCTTCTTCCCTTTAGTGATACAAAATTTGAATTCCCCAGGGGAGAATGTGTGCCTTGAAATAGAGTGTCAAGAGCGCTGCAAGAATTCCTCAGCTCATATTCACAATCGTCGAAAGGGGGAAACCACTCAATGTCTATGGATTGATGACCAGATAAACCAACTGTGGTCCGTCTGGTCCATGAAATATTGCTCAGCCACGAAAAGGGAGGCAGCACTGACACACACTACAGCTCGGATGAGCCTGGAAAATGTTAAGTGAAAGAAGCCAGCCACAAAATGCAGCATATTGAATGATTATTCCATTTACATGGAACAACCGGAACAGGCACTTACATGGGGACCCTCAGTGCTAGGAAGGACATTCCAGACCTCAAGGCAAGCTGGGCAGGAAGGTGTGAACTGCACTTGAAGTGCCTCCTAAGCCTCATTCTCTTTTTTTCCATAGCCTTGTTCTCCTACCTTCAAATTCTAAAAAGTTTGAGGACAGAATGACATATTTTAGAGATTCTTCTCTGAAAACTTGCCCCACCATAGGCCTGGGTGAAGGGCAGCCATGTTTTCACCACGTGCCAAGTTCCCTTCTGCCACCCCTGCCCCAGCCACAGGTTACTGGCTCAGGGGTGGACACCAGCCTCAGAGACAGCTCATCCATTGGTTGGTGATCTGGGCTGACAGAATGGCTGGACCAGGGGTGATGGTGGTGGGGGCTGGGCTGGGAGGCCCCAAAGCTTAGGGATGAGGAGGTCAGATTTAACTTATACAATCCATGAGGCAGGAGAGAGAACCAGAAAAAGAAGCTAAACAACAGGCCTGTGGACCCATGAAAGCCAGAGTGAGCAGCTTTTACCCTAGCTTTTCCCAGACTCAGGGAGGCCTGGCAGCCCCTGGTCCTGCCCTTGGCTGTGCCTGAGATTAACTGCCACAGCCTTACAACACCCCTGCCTTCCACCTTTACTTAGCCAGTTTAAGTAGATTTTCTGTGCCTTACAGTGAAACAGCCTTGACGAACTTAATAGGAACCAAAATGTCGAAAAACAGTGCATGAAGGTCCTTGTTGTATTTGGGAGGAGAGGAGAATTATTACACAATTTTGGACTTTGTTTGGAAAACGTGTAAAGTATTTTAAAAACTGAAGAAGTCCCATTATGAGAAAAGAGTAAATATAAATGTTTAAGCTTCGTAGCAAGCAGAGAAAAAAAAGGAGCTATCTAAAAGAGAAGTAATATGAAAACCTGTCCATTCAACTGCAAACACAAAAGGGGAAAAGCAAAGCGAAGTCAAAATAGAAATATTAGAAATAAATCCAAATAGATCAGCAATCACAGTAACTAAGTGGATTATACCTATTAAAAGACAGATGATAAAATTATACTTTTAAAAACTTTACTGAGGCTGGGAGCGGTGGCTCACGCCTGTAATCCCTGCACTTTAGGAGGCTGAGGTGGGTGGATCATCTGAGGTCACGAGTTGGAGACCAGCCTGGCCATCATAGCGAAACCCCATCTCTACTAAAAATACAAAAATTAGCCAAGTGTGGTGGCAGGCACCTGTAATCCCAGCTACTCGGGAGGCTGAGGCAGGAGAATCACTTGAACCCAGGAGGTGGAGGTTGCAGTGAGCTGGGATCGCACCACTGCACTCCAGCCTGGGTGACAGAGCAAGACTCCGTTTCAGAAAAACAAAAATTAATGATATGTTGTTCACAAAAGACACACTTAAAATCTATCAGCAAGTTTGAAAATAATGGGATGGAGAGAAAGTTACGCTCTGTGCTCTAGACTGAATGTCTGTGTCTCCTCCAGATTCATATTTGAAATCCTAATCCCCAATGTGACAATTAGTCATGATTAGGTCATGAAGGTAGAACCTTCAGGAATGGGGTTAGTGCCCTTGCAGAAGAGGCCCCAGTGAGCTCCCTCACCTTTTTACCATGAAGGGATAAAGATACACTTCTGCTTTGTGACACAGTGACAAGACAGCAGTCTATGAGACAGAAGGTGGGCCTTCCCCAGACACTGAATCTGCCAACACCTCGACCTAGGACTTCCCAGCCTTCAGGACTGTGAGTAATGGGTTTCCGTTGTTTATAAGCTATCCAGTCTATGGGATGTTATTATAGCAGCCCAAATGGACTAAGACACTGTACAAGTATAAGCCCAAGGAAGACTGGAGGTAGCAATGTTAATATCATTAAAAGTGGAATTTCAGCTAAACGGCACTAATAAGGCTAAAGAAAGATAGCACATTTAGGGTTTATTTATTTATTTCTTTTCCCTTTCTCTCTTTCCCTTTATGCTTATTTGTCTCTGGTTAGAGATTTGGCAGTTGGCTTCACCTGGCTTTGGAACAGCATTGCAGGCTCCTGCTCCCTGGGGAAAGACGGCATCCTTAAAGCCCCGGGAAGCCTGCCTTCCACTCGCAGCTTATCCCAATGTTTGTGCTCATATTTCTTTGGTCACTGCTATGTGTTTGCAGCAGAGGAAGTAAGATAAGATGCAACCAGTTGCCCCCTCTGCACTCTCTGTCACACTCATCACCTTCCTAAACAAAATGTTCCCAAATGAGCTTCAGCTGTTCCTTCCTTCCTCAATTGCCCTCTCATTTCATCCCTCCCACAAAACCCACCATCAAATCCACTTCTCTAGTGCCGCCACTAAGAACATTTCAAAGAATATATTTTAAGGTCTGAAATCAAGTTTCAAAGACAGACCCAGGCAAGGTAGCATTGTTAGAATAAATGGGTGATCAGTCATTTGGATGTAGGAGTCTATGTGTGAGGGTCTAAACACAAACTGAGGCCGGGCGCAGGGGCTCATGTCTATAATCCCAACACTTTGGGAGGCTGAGGCTGGTGGATTGCTTGAGCAAATAATAAAAATTTAAAAAATAAAATGGGGCTGGGTGCAGTGGCTCATGCCTGTAATCTCAGCACTTTGGGAGGCCACATGGGTGGATCACCTGAGGTCAGGAGTTTGATACCAGCCTGGCCAACATGATGAAACCCCATCTCTACTAAATATACAAAAATTCGCCGGGTGTGGTAGCGGGTGCCTGCAATCCCAGCTACGTGGGGGGCTGAGGGAGGAGAATCGCTTGAATCCTGGAAGTGGAGGTTGCAGTGAGCTGTGATTACACCATTGCACTCCAGCCTAGGTGACAGGGCGAGACTCCATCTCAAAAAAAAAAAGAAAAAAGTAATGGTGTGTGCACACACACAACTAAACAAATTGCATCACCTCATAATCACATCTAAGATATCCGAGGAGGAAAAAGAAGAGGATTCTATGTCCTATTGCAATATCAAGGGAAACTGAGGCACCTGGAAGTGCCTCTCTACCTGGAATTCTTGCCAGAAAGGGCCCACATTTCCTGCCTCTCCCCCCCCGCCATCTAGGTGATGCAGCTCCAGCTCCAGGCAGAGGGATACCTTCTGGGAGCTGCTGGGGGTGTGTGTGTCTGAGCGATGGGAGCTGGGCTCTCCCTCGCCCAGCCCTTGTCTTCCACGGACCCTTGACAGGAGACAAATCCAGGGCTCACCTGTAAGATCCAGAGAGGACGAATCTCCAGTCTGAGATGATGAACTTCTCCCGGATTTGGCCAGCGAATTTCTTGCCTGACTTGGCACAATACACCTCTCCTTCTACACTCCGGATGGAAATGTTCTGTTGGAGGGAATGTCAAGGTGTCACTTCCTAATTCTGTTTATAGAGACATATTTGGGCTTTAGGCTGGATGTTTGTGTTCCCCTTACCCCCATTCTATGTTGAAACCTAATCCCTAGGGTGATGGTACTAGGTGGGGCCTTTGGGAGGAGATTAGATCCTGAAGGTGGAGCGCTCATGAATGGGATGAGTGCCTTATAAAGGAAGCCTAGAGAGCTCCCTCACTCCTTCTGCCACGTGAGGACACAGCAAGAAGACAGCCATGTATAGGCCAGGAAGTGGCCTTCACCAGACGCCGAATCTGCCAGAACATTGATCTTGGAGTTCCCAGCCTCTAGAACCATAGGAATACATTTCTGTTGTTATAAGCCACCAGTCTATGGAATTCTGTTATAGCAGCTGTGGTGGACTGAGACAATTTGTGTAGGAAAATGTCAGGTAGAATGTTCATCAAGATGGAAATGTGTTATCTCTGGTTGGTGGGATTCTGGACCATGTTAGTATTTTCCTTGGGCTGAATTGTCTAAATTGTCTTCATTGTCCTGGCATTAGCTGGCAAAACAAAACAAAACAAAACAAAACAAAACAAAAAAAAAGGAAGGGGTAGAATTCAAATAAGGCAGCAAATAAAAGAAAAGCAACGGCCTGATGCCTATGGAGCCCTGAGTCTAGGGCCCCATGAGCCACAGGTGGCCTGGCAGTTACTTGGAGGCAAGCCTAGCCCTGCCTTGTAACTGGCTTGACCTGAGTCCCTGACTGCAAGCTGTTCAGAGGGAAGGCTGGGTGCAGCCAGAGGAGGTGGTTTTGTGGAGGTAGCAATAGACCCTGTATTGTCTTAAGCAAAGGTGAGTCTGCAATCCTACCATGGCTCTATTTGTCCCTTGTCTTCCCTGTAGCACCTGCTACAGACTCACCTTTGCTGGAAGGCTGGAGAAATGGAAGGCAGGTAAAGTGTGGGAGTCTCAAGGTTAAGCCTAAGGGAGGTGGAGTACTGTCTGCATTCCTCAAAAGACTGCTGGTAGCTCGCCAGGCTCTGGGAAGGGCAGTCCTGCCTCTAGCCACTTCCCCTGGGCTTCTCCACAGCTCTGTGAGATCTTGAGAGGAGTGACACCATTGTCCTATGGTGAGCAGAGTACTGTCAGGTGTGGCCAGCATAGGCCATGAAAGCAAGGCCAGTTCTGATGCTCCTGACCTGTTTCAATGGCCTGGTGCCAAGGAGGTGTGATCCACGTCAAGCCAAACAGACCCCAAGTCAGAGGTCCCAAGGCCTATGGCAGCAGGAGGCAGCACTGAACTCAGCTGCATCCATGTATAGGAGAAGAGAGGGAGGGAGGAGGCTTCATTCTTATCTGGGAGGTTCTCCCAGAGGACAGAACCTCTCTTGCCTGAGTTAGAGGAGACTGATCAAAGGAACTCTGAGGGCCACCCATCAGCTACTCAGCCGGGCCTACTCATGAAAGCTATGGGTGGTATTCACATTTGAATTAGTTGTCCTCAAATTTGTGTGATGAATTGAACCCTTATCTCTGGGTTTCTTTTCTCTTTGCCAGGAGAGGGAAGTACAGGGTTCAGTTAAGTCCAAGAGGATCAACGTCTTGTTGGGGCCAGGGAGTTCTGAACATATCCCACAGACCCTGGAGGTTGCCTGCCCTGTGAGATGCAGCCCCTGGGCTTCCCCAGCTGGGAGGAGAACAGGAGTACATGGCAGAGATGCTGCTCACTAGATACCCATGACCCTTTACATTTCCTAGCATCCGTGCATCTGGGTAAGGTCAATGGGTTATAAGAGAAAGCGATGAAAATCTCTTCCAGGTCAGGTCCTGGAAACATCCTGCAGAGTCCTCCAGCCTTTCCCTGTCATGGCTCTTTCCCTGTCATGGCTCTTTCCCTGTCATGGCTGTCAAGGTGTCACTTCCTAATTCTGTTTATAGAGACATATTTGGGCTTTAGGCTGGATGTTTGTGTTCCCCTTACCCCCATTCTATGTTGAAACCTAATCCCTAGGGTGATGGTACTAGGTGGGGCCTTTGGGAGGAGATTAGATCCTGAAGGTGGAGCGCTCATGAATGGGATGAGTGCCTTATAAAGGAAGCCTAGAGAGCTCCCTCACTCCTTCTGCCACGTGAGGACACAGCAAGAAGACAGCCATGTATAGGCCAGGAAGTGGCCTTCACCAGACGCCGAATCTGCCAGAACATTGATCTTGGAGTTCCCAGCCTCTAGAACCATAGGAATACATTTCTGTTGTTATAAGCCACCAGTCTATGGAATTCTGTTATAGCAGCTGTGGTGGACTGAGACAATTTGTGTAGGAAAATGTCAGGTAGAATGTTCATCAAGATGGAAATGTGTTATCTCTGGTTGGTGGGATTCTGGACCATGTTAGTATTTTCCTTGGGCTGAATTGTCTAAATTGTCTTCATTGTCCTGGCATTAGCTGGCAAAAACAAAACAAAACAAAAACAAAAACAAAAACAAAAAAAAAGGAAGGGGGTAGAATTCAAATAAGGCAGCAAATAAAAGAAAAGCAACGGCCTGATGCCTATGGAGCCCTGAGTCTAGGGCCCCATGAGCCACAGGTGGCCTGGCAGTTACTTGGAGGCAAGCCTAGCCCTGCCTTGTAACTGGCTTGACCTGAGTCCCTGACTGCAAGCTGTTCAGAGGGAAGGCTGGGTGCAGCCAGAGGAGGTGGTTTTGTGGAGGTAGCAATAGACCCTGTATTGTCTTAAGCAAAGGTGAGTCTGCAATCCTACCATGGCTCTATTTGTCCCTTGTCTTCCCTGTAGCACCTGCTACAGACTCACCTTTGCTGGAAGGCTGGAGAAATGGAAGGCAGGTAAAGTGTGGGAGTCTCAAGGTTAAGCCTAAGGGAGGTGGAGTACTGTCTGCATTCCTCAAAAGACTGCTGGTAGCTCGCCAGGCTCTGGGAAGGGCAGTCCTGCCTCTAGCCACTTCCCCTGGGCTTCTCCACAGCTCTGTGAGATCTTGAGAGGAGTGACACCATTGTCCTATGGTGAGCAGAGTACTGTCAGGTGTGGCCAGCATAGGCCATGAAAGCAAGGCCAGTTCTGATGCTCCTGACCTGTTTCAATGGCCTGGTGCCAAGGAGGTGTGATCCACGTCAAGCCAAACAGACCCCAAGTCAGAGGTCCCAAGGCCTATGGCAGCAGGAGGCAGCACTGAACTCAGCTGCATCCATGTATAGGAGAAGAGAGGGAGGGAGGAGGCTTCATTCTTATCTGGGAGGTTCTCCCAGAGGACAGAACCTCTCTTGCCTGAGTTAGAGGAGACTGATCAAAGGAACTCTGAGGGCCACCCATCAGCTACTCAGCCGGGCCTACTCATGAAAGCTATGGGTGGTATTCACATTTGAATTAGTTGTCCTCAAATTTGTGTGATGAATTGAACCCTTATCTCTGGGTTTCTTTTCTCTTTGCCAGGAGAGGGAAGTACAGGGTTCAGTTAAGTCCAAGAGGATCAACGTCTTGTTGGGGCCAGGGAGTTCTGAACATATCCCACAGACCCTGGAGGTTGCCTGCCCTGTGAGATGCAGCCCCTGGGCTTCCCCAGCTGGGAGGAGAACAGGAGTACATGGCAGAGATGCTGCTCACTAGATACCCATGACCCTTTACATTTCCTAGCATCCGTGCATCTGGGTAAGGTCAATGGGTTATAAGAGAAAGCGATGAAAATCTCTTCCAGGTCAGGTCCTGGAAACATCCTGCAGAGTCCTCCAGCCTTTCCCTGTCATGGCTCTTTCCCTGTCATGGCTCTTTCCCTGTCATGGCTCTTTCTCTGTCATGGCTCTTTCCCTGTCATGGCCCTTTCCCTGTTATGGCTCTTTCCCTGTAATGGCTCTTTCCCTGTCATGGCTCTTTCCCTGTTATGGCTATCTTACAGGCCATGTATTTCTCAGGATGTAGCTACAAGATGGAGGAGGGCCATCTGACCTACACAGGAGTCTGTTTGAGCAAGAAATGAACCTTTATTGTGTTAAGCTGTTAGCACAAGATGGGGACATTTGTTACTACTGCATAGACTATCCTGTCTGGACTAATATGAGTACCCTTAGGACTCTCACTGGGGCCCCTACCTTGAGGTGACTGTCAGAGATCTGGACTTTGTCACACATCTCCTGGAAGAGCTTCACACCTCCCTGGTCCAGGAGCACACAAACGAACACCCCACGCTTGTTGGCTGCCTCTAGAATGTCACAGAAGATCTCCACATCCGTGAACACATCCATCAGGATGACCAGGACCTGGGCCAGAGCAGAGGGTTCAGTTACCAGAAAAGTCAGGGCCAGGTGCTAACTGGTTTCACCCAAACTGCCTGAGTCCCAGTGGGCCTGGGAGAGCTGTTCCCACTGGGCCAGAGGGGAGAGGATAGGGGTAGAGTGGGTCTGACAGGGCAGATTTAATGGAAGGAAAAGGAAGAGCTGGAGTGGAGGCCCCTGCCCCTGTACTGATACCACCTCTCCAGCCCCACCACCTATCTGTGGGCCCCTATGCCCACTGTGGGAGTGGGGAGTGCTGAGGAGGAAGGGAAAAGGCTAGACAGAGAAGGAGAGCAGAGAAGAACAAGAAGCAGCATCTCAGCGGGTTCCAGGAGAGGAATAAAGTTAAGGTCATGGATTCTCAGCCACTTGGAGCTGGAGGGCACACTATGGCCACTGATTTTCAAATGCTATAAAGCTGTGGAATCCTCGCCTCAAATAAAATCCCATGTAGAGGCATCGTATGTAAACACCTAGAGCAAGCTGCTCCCCGGGAGATGGAGAAGGGAGTGACGCTCTACCCACAGCTACTGTATCATCTGTCACAGTAGAAACTGGGGAGGGGAGTCCTAGACATCCAGCGAGCAGGAGAAACATCTGGGTTCCTCCTGCCAAGCATTCATTCCCCCTTCTTCTGCCAACAGCATCCCAGCCTGATTTAAGGAATTGCCTCTCCTCCACAATCAATGTGGTTTGGATGGGTCTATTGCCATCCCTTGACTGGATATGGGGAGACCACATGACCAGGGCTAGACTAATGGGAGAATTGCATCTCCTGTTGGCCACGGAGATTGGTCCAGAGGTGGTCACACGAATAGGTCACATGGTGTAAGTTATTCTAATGAGAGTCAGCCCAGGACTTTAGCTGGGACTCCTAGGAAAGGGGGTGTTCTTTCTACAAGGTTGCTTTGCTGGCATTTTATAAGCAATGACTGCTGGCAACCATTTTGCTACCTCTTGGGCAGAGCCTGCCTGACAATGAAGCCAGCCCTGGAGAAAGCATCCAGGAGGTAGAAACAGAGTACCAGCAGTGTCATTTGGACACCTGGTTCCAGCCATGCCTGAGACCAGTGCCACCCTTATCTTTTCCACTGTGGATGTCAATGAATGTTTCTCTTCTTCTTAAGCTTGTTTGGGTTTACTCTCTGTCACCCAATCATGAGTCCTTTCTAATACCTTGTGATATATTGACAAGCAGCTTATTAGGCAGTCATTAAAAATGTTAATTGCTGCCGGGCACTGTGGCTCACGCCTGTAATCCCAACACTTTGGGAGGCCGAGGCGGGTGGATCATTTGAGGTCTGGAGTTCGAGACCAGCCTGACCAACATGGTGAAGCCCCGTCTCTACTAAAAATACAAACAAAAAAAAAAATTTTTTTTTGAGCTGGTAGCCCACGCCTATAGTCCCAGCTACTGGGGAGGCTGAGGCAGGAGAATCGCTTGAACCCAGGAGGCAGAGGTTGCAGTGAGCGGAGATCACACCACTGCATTCCAGCCTGGGTGACAGAAAGAGACTCTGTCTCAAAATAAGTAAATAATAAATAGAAATTAAAAATGTTAATTATAATAGTTATGCAGAAGCTATAAGACAAGGTGAAATGTTTATAGCCTGAAGTTAAACCTGCTGTATAATCTCAACAAATGTGTGTTAACAATGAATTAAGTGAAGAAAGAAAACAACATAAAGTAGAAGTGTGTCCATGATGACTGCCAGTGAGTGAATGCAGATACAGTCAATGGCACTCAATGGCATGGACCCAGAGTAATCCGTCATTAGGTGACTTCTTCATTGTGTGAACATCATAGAGCATATTTACACAAATCTCGATGGTATATATGTTCATATATATATATATTTTCACATGGAAAACCAAATGTCCCAGCACCATTACTGAATATTAATCATTTCTCCTATTTCATCTGCAATGTCAATGTCAAGTGCATATCAGGTTTCTGTGTATGCTTCATTATAATCTTTTCCTTCTTTCCTTCCTTTCTTTTCTTTTCTTTCCCTTCCCTTCCTCCCTCCCTCCCTCCCTCCCTCCCTCGCCTCCCCCCCCTCCCTCCCTTCTTTCTTTCTTGTTCTTTCTTTCTTTCTTCTTTCTTTCTTTCTTTCTTCTTCTTTCTTTCTTTCTATCTTTCTTTCTTTCTTTCTTTTTTTCTTTCTTTTTTCTTTCTTTCTTTCTTCCTTCTTTCTTTCTCTCTTCTTTCTTTTCTTTCTCTCTTTCTTCTTTCATTCTTTTCTTTCTTCTTTTTTTTCCTCTCTTTTTTTTTTTTTCTGTAGACATGGGGTTTCACTATGTTATCCAGGCTGGTCTCAAACTCTTGGGCTTAAGTAATCCTTAAACCTCAGCCTCCCAAAGTGCTGGGATTACAGGAGTGAGCCACTCCACCTGGTCCATTATAATCTTATGGGAACACTGTCATAGATGTGGTCTGTTACTGACCAAAATGTCATTATTCTGTGCATGATTGTAGATAAGCCCAAAGCAAAAACTAGCAGTCAGGTTAGGATGGGGGATGTGAACCCAGAAAATGAGACAGGTCTCAGTTCATTTAGAAAGTTTACTTTGCCAAGGTTGAGGACATGCCCGAGGAAGTCCTGATGACATGTGCCCATGGTGGTTGGGGCACAGCTTGATTTTATACATTTTAGGGAGACATGAGACATTGATCAATATATGTAAGAAGTACTTCGGTTCGGTCTGGAAAGGTGGGACAACTTGAAGCAAAGGCAGGAAGACTCAAGCCGGGAGGGAGCTTCCAGGTCACCGATAGGTGAGACACAAACTGTTGCATCCTTTTGAGTTTCTGATTAGCCTTTCCAAAGGAGGCATCAGATATGCATCCATCTCAGTGAGCAGAGGGGTGACTTTGAATAGAATGGAAGGCAGGTTTGCCCTAAGCAGTTTCCAGCTTGAGTTTCCCTTAGTGATTTTGGGGGCCCAAGATAATTTCCTTTCACAGGGAATATGGCCATTCACTTTTTTCAAGATTACCTACAATAATAATGTCCCACTCTCTTTGTAATAATTGCAATATATTTTTTAAACCACTGCCATCTGGGAAGTGGCAAAGGAAGGAGAGGTGTCTCGCTGGCAGGCCAAACTGATAGCTGGTATCCACTTGGAATCAACTTTCTGTGATGTGGACGGATAGCCAGACAGGGGAGGGAACTCCTCAGAAATTGCTCACCCTGGGCAGGAAATCGGAAAAGATGTTCTAATAATGAGGCTGTGATCATTAGAACCATGGCCCTGTAATCACACAATGAATTGTCTTGCACACATTTAGTCTTATGGCACCGAAAGCAGCTTAGGCTTTCCCTGTTTGCTGAAAGATAAATGCCTCCTCTTCCAAGGTATTGACGAAAGAGACCATTGCCTCCCTCCCTGATAGGTAGGTAAGTACTTCCAGTTCTGTGCCAATGAATCACCATTTTCCTGAGACAGGGCTGGCTGAGCTGGTGATTGAACAGAGACGGGGGCAGGTTTGGAAATAACCCAGCATCTTGAATTAAAGGATGCTTGAAAATACAGGCTCACCCTGTCTAGGGTTATCTTGTTTGCTTCCTGTTGGGATTGTCTTCCAGCTGGATTAATTCGAAGCCAGTAACTGGTTTGGACCACTGTTCTTCCTTAGAAGGTATAGTGGGTTGAAGGCTAGGCACGGTGGCTTATGCCTGCAATCCTAGCATATTGGGAGGCTGAGGCTGGTGTATTGCTTGAGGCCAGGAGTTTGAAATTAACCTGGGCAACATGGCGAAACACCATCTCTACTAAAAATACAAAATCAACTCAGCGTGGTGGCGCACGCCTGTAATCCCGGCTACTCGGGAGGCTGGGGCAGGAGAATCGCTTGAACCTGGGAGGCAGAGGTTGCAGTGAGCCAACATCACACCACTGCACTCCAGTCTGTGTGACAGAGAGAGACCCTATTTCAAAAAAAAAAAAAAAAAAAAAACAAAGAAAGGAAAAGAAGGTGTAGTGCATTGAACGGTGTCTCCTCAAAAGACACATCCAACCCTCACCACTAGAACTGTACATATGCCCTCATTTGGGAAAAGCTTCTTTGCAGATGTAATTGAGTAAAGGATCTCAAGATGATTATCCTGGGTTATCTGGTGGACTCTAAATCCGATGATACGTGTCCTTATGAGAGATATCAGAAGAGAAGCACTGGGAGAAGAGGAGAAAGCCGTGTGAAGCCCAAAGCAGAGACTGGAGGGACGCGGCCATGAACCAGGAGTGCCTGGAGCTACCAGAAGCTGGGACAGGCAAAGAAGAACGCTCTCCTCAGGCCTTCGTAGTGGGCTCAGCCCAGTGATGCCTGGATTTCTGACTTTTGGCCACCAGAACTGTGAGGGAATAAATTTCTGTAGTTTTAAGCCTCAAAATGTGTGGTAATTTGTTATGGCAGCCCTAGAAAGCTAACACAAAGGGTAGCACATAACCCAGAGAAAAAGCTATCTGTCTGGAGTTAGGGAACTCTGACACTCATCCTGATGCTGCTGGGAACTAGCCTTCAAATAAGTCAACACCTCTCCAGAACTCAGCTTCTTTACCTCTAAAATATGACACAGTAATAGCACGTTAGCTATCAGAAAAGATGGGTCTAACCGTAAACCCAGATAATGTGAATTACAGCACTATAAAATAAAGGTGATTACATTAGTATATCAGATTTAGTTAGTATATATATAGAGTTAGTACGTTAGTATATATATAGAGTTTAAAATATGACTCTCGGTTTTATGTGCGTTGTTCATGAGAAAGTGTGGGTAATGTTAGAATAAGAGAATACAAGAGTGTTGTGTTGTTCTAAGCCAGGTTATGGAAGAGGGTTAAAATTAGTGCCCAGGCTGGGTGTGGTGGCATGTGTCTGTAGTCTCAAGAGGCTGAGGCAGGAGAATTGCTTGAGCCCAGGAGTTCGAGTGTAGCCTGGGCAACATAGTGAGACCCAGCATCTAAAAAAAAAACCAAAAAACCTAGTGCCACTCCTCTATGGGTATAAGCCAAAGAAACAGGATATAGAAGGCTGTGTCTTGTAAGGCCACTCAGAGAGACCAGCACAGCAGGGAGGGGTTGCCGAGAGGCAGAGGATACACTTTCCATGACACCTGGCTGAAGAAAGAGAGTCTAGAAGTAGAACCCGGCACGCCCAGGAGTCCCGAGCTCCAGTGAGAGGGAGGCGCCCAGCCAGACAATGCTGTCTGCTGGAACACAGCACTCTTAGGGCCATCTGTGGGGACCTCGCATCCTGGCTGAGAACTCCTTGCTCCTTGCCAGGCGGATGTGAGTTTCTCAGGGGCTGGAAATCCTCAGGAGAAATGAGATTTGGGTCCTGTTGGGGCCGCCATCCATGTTGGGCACAGTTGTTGGGGCACTCAGCACCCCACTTCCATTCTATTTTCCTCTTTCTTTTTCTCTCCTATGTTTTGGTGATTTTTCTGAGCCTGCTTTTGAGGGATGAGTAATAACAACAACAACTTTCTGTTGAGCACCTTCTATTAGCCCTGTGTCCCCCTCAGATGGCTTTCACGACACCATGGCGTGGTTTCCAGATGAGGCGCAGAGGTGCAGATCACTTTCCGACACCCCTGGGCTAGAATGCAGAGGTGGCCCGGACCCCCACCAGAGTCCACGCCTCGGACCTTCTGCTTCAGGACTAAGAGAAGGACTGATGTCCATCTGTCTGCCTATTTGTCTGTTTCCATCAGATACAGCCTGAGGGAGGGAGGGAGAAAGGAGGACATTCTAGAAAAAGAGCAACAGGCCTAGTGCAGTGGCTCACGCCTGTAATCCCAGCACTTTGGGAGGCCAAGGTGGGCGGATCATTTGAGGTCAGGAGTTCGAGACCAGCCTGGCCAACATGGTGAAACTCCATCTCTACTTAAAAAAAAAAAAAAAAAAAAAAGTTAGCTGGGCATGGTGTCACGTGCCTGTAATTCCAGCTGCTTTGGTGGCTGAGGCACAAGAATTGCTTGAACCTGGGAGGTGGAGGTTGCAGTGAGCTGAGATCGTGCCATTGCACTCCAGCCTGGGCAACAGAGTGCGACTCAGTCTCAGAAAAAAACATATAAATAAATAAAAAATAACAATAAAATAAAAAAGCAATAATTCCAGCCCCCAGAGTTTCCCTGCCAGGAACATCATCCCACTTTGTCCCCACTTCACTTTCTCCACTGGCCCCGGCTTGCCTGAAAAACTCCCTGTCCATTTGGTGTCAGGACCCCTTCCACTCTGAAAAATTATTGGTGATCTCAAAGAGCTTTTGTTCATGTGGGTTATAGCTATTGGTGTTTGCCATATTAGAAACTAAAACTGAGTAGTTTTTGAAATAGTTCTTAATTATTAATAGTGATTTTAAAATATCAATAATAAACCCATTGTATGTTAACATAAAATAACAATTTTAATGAAAAAGAAATGTATTTTCCAAAACAATAACAAAAACGTGGTGAGCAGAGCAGCACTGTTTTGCATTTTTGCAAACCTCTGATGTCCGCACCTTCACCTCATCAGAGCCGCTTCTGCGTGAATCTGCTGCGAAGGGCTGTCTGGGAGGAAGTGGGTGGGAATAATCCAGCTCCACATGGGATAAGTGGTTCAAAAGGGCAGGTCTTACAGCTGCTGAAAGGGCCCCAGGGACCTCAGGGATCCCCCACACCACGCTTTGGGAACCACTGCTCTCAGTCTTTGGCTCTGACCCTGACAGCCTCTATTCCTGTCCTCCCCCTTTATCACATCCCCAAGCTCTGGTCCCATCACCTCCAAGACACATGGGCCCTCTCACACCTCCTGGCTTTCATATGTGACCCTCCTTAGGTCTGGAATTCCTTTCCCTTCCTTCTCTGCGCAGCAAATGCTTACTCATCCTTTGAGACTCAACTCCGAAACCAACTCTTTTGTGAAGCCTGCCCTAATCCCTCTCTCCACTTCCAGGCACCAAGGGTTGCCCAAGCCTGGGACTGCCATCGTCTAATTCTTTCTCCTCTCTCCTAAGGAGCAGGTGGTTGGCACGGAGCTCCCCAGAGGGAGGGATCCCTCTTGGTCCACTCTGCCATCCTGGGTGCCGGGGCACGTTAGGCTTTGTGGAATAAGGGAAGTGTTTCTTTGAGACAGAGTAGTCTTGCTCTGTTACCCAGGCTGGAGTGCAGTGGCACCATCTTGGCTCACTGCAGCCTCCGCCTCCCATGTTCAAGCGATTCTCCTGATTCAGTCTCCCGAGTAGCTGAGATTACAGACATCCGCCACCACACTGAGCTAATTTTTGTGTTTTTAGTAGGGATGGGGTTTCACCTTCTTGGCCAGGCTGGTCTTGAACTCCTGACCTCAGATGATCCGCCTGCCTCAGCCTCCCAAAGTGTTGAGATTACAGGTGAGAGCCACCGCGCCCAGCCTGGAATAAAGGAATTTGGGCATGAAGGGAAGGAAGGAGAATTCCTGCTTCTTCTAGGGTGGAAACTGCTGCAGGAAACACCTCTCAGGCTGGGTCTCTCAGTTTGTTCCCTTCCGGCTCCACTCGGGGGCTGAGGCTTAGGAGAGGGAGAATTCAAATCTATTTCCTCACTCTCTCCTATTCTTCTCGCCACCTACTTCCAAGGACAGCGTAGGCTGAGGCTCCAGCTCCCCAGCTGTGTCTGTGGGAACTGGCTGTCCCCAAGTCCCTGCACATGGGGGTGTGTGTATGTGCATTTGTGTGCATTCGTGTGTGTGTGTGCATATGTGCCTGTGTGTGTGACAGGGACATCACAAACCCTGCCTTCCACTTTTAAAAATTATTGGTGATCTCAAAGAGCTTTTGTTCATGTGGATTATAGCTACTGATGTTTGCCATATTAGAAACTATAACTGGCCGGGGACGGTGGCTCATGCCTGTAATCCCAGCACTTGGGAGGCAGAGGTGGGTGGATCATGAGGTCAGGAGTTCAAGACTAGCCTGGCTAACATGGTGAAACCCCGTGTCTACTAAAAATACAAAAATTAGCCTGGCGCAGTGGCAGCTGCCTGTAATCCCAGCTACTCAGGAGGCTGAGGCAGGAGAATTGTTTGAACTCAGGGGGTGGAGGTTGCAGTGAGCCAAGATTGAGCCACTGTACTCCAGCCTGGGGGACAGAAAAAAAAAAAGAAAAGAAAAGAAAAGAAAAGAAACTAAAACTGTGAATTGTTTGAAATAGTTCATTATTATTAATAGAGTGCCTGTTAACCAACAATTATAACCAATTAATTATTATTGGGTGCCTGGCAGACATCCAAACGGGTGAACCCCTGAGGGTCCCAGGACAACAGGGAATGGTGGGGACTGTGGCAAAGAGGACCCACCCAACGAAGCAGCCACAGCCCCATGCCAGCAGAGCCCACCTGCTAAGAGGAGCTGCAAGTTCTTACTTTCAGGTAAAACCTTCAGATTTTTAAGTGTTGTCCTAAGTTCGTAACACACTGTGCTGGTCCAAAGGACATCAGTGGTCTCAGGGTCCTAGAGGTGGATGCAGAAGCCTCACTGGGTGTGGAGACGGGAGGAGAGGGACTCAGCCAGGGGACTGTGTTTTACAAGCCCTAACCAGGCTTCCTTCCAGGGATCCTCCCTCGCCCTTCGAGCAGCTGCGATTGACAATTTCCCCCAACAGTATTGATCCCCACCCCTCGGGAGAGCACTGTACTTCATGCAGAAAGACCAGAACTGGCACACTCAGGAACAGGCCTTTGGAGCCTGGAGGGACCTTAGTCCGGCATAGAAGCTGAACCCTGAGGAGTCCAGGGACTTGCCTGAGGGGGTGCAGCCAGTGCCGGGCGGCAAGGCAGCGTGGGCACTCCTGGCCGCCTGCCTGGACGCATCCTCAAATGCCGCCCTGCCACGGGAACATCAAACACTGCTCCAAGCAGCGCAGCCGCACTGAAAGCCAACGCCCCACCTGTTATTACCTTCCACTAAATTTTCCAGAACTCCGCTCCCTCCCTCCTCCTCCACGCACGGCCTCTTCACCCTAGGTGGCTTTTTCTGGAATCTTAAGATTTCACACGGTATTGAACTTGGGAGGGAATTCAGTTATGAGACTGGGACCTAGCAAAAAACCAACCTAAACATCAGCACGGTCTTTTATGAGTTCTTCTAAGGATAACAAAATAAATAATTTTAATGAGAGAGAGGCAGAGAGTGAGACAGAGAGGATTTTACAGACGATGAATGTTTTTCCTTGGGGGTCATTCTCCCCTATTCTTCTGCAGCATCAGGAGCGAGGGGTGGGCACCCACAGCCTGGTGCTGGAATCATTATGTGCACCTGGGATAGAACAGGACCCCAGAGCTCGAGTCCCTCCACTCATTTCCAGCTGCCAGCAGGATGTCACTTGAGGCTGGAGATTCCAGGGCATTGGGAGAACTCCTGATCCAGCTCTGACAGTGCCTGAAATCCTACCAGCCCAGCTCTGGGCTTGAAGGGCTTTTTCTCTTCTAAAGACACTTATCAAGGTGTGAATATTCTGGGGAGAGAGAAACCCCCTCTGCTGCCTACTCCATCTTCTGCCTGGCCACTGGCTGGATTCAAGAGCCACAAGGTCATTTGTGGGCAGACAGGTCTTAGCAGAGTCTGAGAGGAGAAGGGGCAAAGGTGAGCCCAGCGGAGTGGTCCCCTTACGTTTGGAAGCCCAGAGGTGGGTACCCCAACGCAGCCTGGGGAATTCAGGAAAGGCTTACTGGGGAAGAGGCTTTCATGCTGGGTCCTGAAGCAGAAATAGGTGTGCATCAAATGAAAAGCAGGGAAGGGAAGCAGGGCCAGGCAGAGGGAACAGCACACAAAGGCCCAAAGACAAGCTCTACAGGGCACTTGGTATGGAGCAGGAGGAGGTGGGAGCCATGCTAAGGACTTTGCTCTTCCCATTGCGGGCAACTGGGAGCTACTGAAAGCTCTAAGCAGGGAAAAGACCAAATTGGATTTGTAGTATAGAAAAGCTCGCTCTAGCAGGGCACTGTGGCTCACGCCTGTTATCCCAACACTTTCGGAGGCTGAGGTGGACAGATCACCTGAGGTCAGGAGTTCCAAATCAGCCTGGCCAACCTGGTGAAACCTCATCTCTACTAAAAATACAAAAACCAGCCGGGCGTGGTGGCATGCGCCTGTAATCCCAGCAACTCGGGAGGCTGAGGCAGGAGAATCACTTGAACTTGGGAGGTGGAGGTTGCAGTGACCCAGGATAGTGCCACTGCACTCCAGCTTGGGCGACAGAGCAAGATCTGTCTCAAAAAAAAAAAAAAAAAAGGAAAAAAACAGAGGAAAAGCCACTCTACTGCAGTGTGGAGACTGCAAGGATGGGGATCAAAATGGAAGAGGGGCCAGGCAGGAAGTGATTGCAGAAGTTCCGGTGGTAAGTGGTAGTGGCCTAGACCCTGGTTGTGACAGGTGGGATCAGGAGGTCAGTGGTCCAGGGCAAGGCAGACAGCAATGCCCCTCCATCTGAAGCCCCAATCATCTGGACTCTGACCCTGGGAGCAAAATGCACGCCCCTCCCTGCTCCATCAGCCCCCCATCCTCCCTGCTACTTAGCCACGGAGACAGGGTTTTGCCATTGGTACCTGGCTGGTCCGGGTGATGCAGCGGCGGACGAGGTCTCTGATGTTGTTGTGCTTGTCGGTCTGGAAGTACACGGTGGCGCTGGATTTTTCCTTCAGGTAGGGCTTCTCAGCTGAGGCCCAGCTGTGCAGTAGGGCCAGCTCGCTGCCCTCTGAGGCCACGGGGAAGTAGGTGCCGGACTGTAGGGAGCTGGAGTCTAGTCCCTTAGGGCCTGTCTCTGCCCCTCCCAGGGTGTCAGGGGGACAGGGGCGCTCCCAGGCCTGGGCCTGGATGTACTGGGCCTCCACCGAGGACAGGAAGTCCACCTCGCCTTCCTGGCTGAGCACCCGCCAGTAGGCTTCAGGACCCCCATCCAAGAGGGCGTCCGTGGCCAGCCGGGCACTCTCGTTGTCACTAAAGTCAGCCCTAGCTGGCCGGACCCACTGGCTCTTGACATCTTCCAGACGCTTCCGGATTTTGCCCAGGTGCCTTGACCGTCTCATGCCACCCGTCCCTGGGTGGTGCTAGGGGAGGCTGGCACGTCAGCTCCTCCAGATGTGGGAAGCAAGTGGAACACACCACGGAGGAGTGGGGCTCCCACACCCCTGGGAGGCCACCTGATCCCAGTACCGGCGTGCAGGGCACCTCCAAGAAGTGATTTACCGCTGTCCTGAGCAATGCTTCTCAGAACTCCTCACCTGCAGCCGAGGGATTGGTTTATCTCTCAGGGCCACCTGCCCTGCCCTCGGGCCGGGAGGGCTGGCTCAGACACCACCTTGGCACAGTCAGTCATGGGATATTTCCTCTCCTCCCAGCCGCAGGGGGAGGCGAAGGTGAGCCGGCTTTCCTGCTGGGTTTCACAACTCTCCCTCAGGCCTTTGTTACCAAGCAGGGAGCCTTCCCAGCACCACCAGCCCAGCTGGAGGATGGGCCTGAAGGAGGCCTGCCTGCCTCCGCTCCCCTCCTGGGTGCCGCGATTCCCACGCTGTTTCAAAGATGAGAATTTCCCTGTGGGGGGAAAGGTGCCATCCCTGAGATGCCTCCCCCCGCCCTGTGTGAGGAGGGAGCTGGACACGGGCCAGGGAGAGCTGTAGACCAGGTGCGTCTCCTCTCCTTGGTCACACCCAAGTGCCCACTCCTCCCTGCCCTATGAAGGAGCTCCTCTCTCCCATGCCTTCTCAAGTGTCATTGTCATTATCATTGTCCTGTTTGCAGAGGCCGCAAAGAGTTTCCAGTTCTCAGGCCAATGCTGCCTTGCTGGAAGAGGCTGCTTGGAACACTGTCTGGAGAACGAGCCGAGGCTGCCCGCAGCCCACGAGCCCAAAGGACCAGTCAGTCTTGGTGCTGGAGCAGGAGGAGCAGCACGTGGGTTTGAAATCTATGAACTCTGAGGGGAGTGACCACGTGTTCTTTCTAGACCAGGTCGTGGCCTGACAATGGGCTGAACTGCCTAAAACCCTGACTCTCTTTGATTGGGTTTTGCTGGAAACAGGCCTGAGACTAGGATTTGAGTACAGGTGGTTAATCAGAAGGTCATTCCGAGAAGCACACAGAGGAGTGGGGAAGAGAGACGAGAAGGGAAGGAAGCCAAGCCATGTGAAGGTGATGAGCAGGCCACTGTTGTGGACATCTGGGTTCATGCGCATCTGTGGGGACATCAGGGCTTTCCAGCCTGTGGGAACCTCTGGGTGATGGTGGCAAATACACCTTAAGGTTTTCCTGCCCAAAGGGTGAGAAAGCTGCAGAGTTTATCTAAGGAGTCCTAGTTATCATTGGCTGAGGGCTGCTCCCGGAGCCAGTTCACCAAGCACAGCCCTGAACCCAGAGAAAGTCTTCAGGCAGTGTCAGGTGCTACAGGCAGAGAGTGCTGTGGGAGTGGTGAGGAGTGAAGAAATTAAAGCAAGGCCCTGACGCTATCTGCTCAGGGACGACACCAAGAAATCAGGATTGTGTGGTCTTCAGAGAGCCGGGATATGGTAAGAACTTGATGTCTCTCAGTGGCATAGCCATTCCTTGGAGAAAAACAGCCGTGAGCACCTGTAACCCTACTGTAGCTGTGGTCCTTGTGCCTCAGCCCAGCAGTACCACAGTGTTTTTTAAAGTGCGGTGCGGCCGGGCACAGTGGCTCATGCCTGTAATCCCAGCACTTTGGGAGGCCGAGGCAGGTGGATCACTTGAGGTCAGGAGTTTGAGACCAGCCTGGCCAACGTGGTGAAACACTGTCTCTACTAAAAATACAAAAATTAGCGGGCCTGGTGGCTTGGGCCTGTAGTCCCAGCTACTCGGGAGGATTAGGCAGGAGAATCGCTTCAACCCGGGAGGCAGAGGCTGCAATGAGCCAAGATCACACCATTGCACTCCAGCCTGGGCAACAGAGCAAAACTCTGTCTCAAAAAATAAAATAAAATAAAAGGAATCTCTTCTCTCTCTCTGTTTTTGGAACATCGAAGGAATCCAATTCACAATCTTGAGCAATCCTCTCTTTATTCTATTTTATCTACTCCCTACAATCCCTGGCGGTCACAGAGGACAAACACAATAAACGCTGTCTCCCGTTGCCTTTTGAATCTATGCCCTTTCCCTTCCGCCTTTTGCTAACTCTTGCTTCTGTAGATTGACGCAAGCCCTTTTCCCACATCCTCTTCCCATCTTCCCTCCTCTCTGGTCTGGTCTGTGTCCGCCTCAGGCCATTCTCTGTTCCTGCATCACCCAAGTCCTGTCCCCAGTCTAGCGAGATAGACCCCAGGGCAGGGCAGCGGTCCATGGATTTGCTCAGCTTCACTCCATGGCTCCGAAGCTGTCCATAGACTATACTCTCAGCGACCAGCTCCTGAATTCATTACTAGAGAAGTTTCTCTGAACGTGTAGAGCTGGGGAACCAGGAGGGGAGGTGAGCGTTTCTCCTGAGCATGAGGTGGCTTTAGGTATTGCTTCATGTCAATTTGGCAACTGCCATGTGCCATTGAAGATGGTTCTTATCTTCCTCTGAAAGAGGAAGAGGACACAGTCTGAGTGGTTCCCATTTATGTTAATTTTTTTAAAGTTGTCAATTGCTCCCTGTTGCCTATTAAACTAAGTGCCAAGTCTTGAGCCTACCTGAGACCCTGCACAAAATGAATGTATGTTCATTCGAGCCTGGCTTCTCCCGTACTTGCTCATCGCTGAGTGCTCACTGCTTGCTGGCTCTCTGTGCTGAGGGAGAAATGGATTATTAGTCCTCATTTCACCAAAGAGGAAACCAAAGCTCAGAAAGGTTGAGTACTTGCCCAAGATCACACAGCTGGTAAATGGCAGAGCCCATGTACTTTCCACCATTCCAAGCTTCACTTTTTTCTTTCCCATTCCCCTTCCCTTTCTATTCACAGCACATTACAAATTCTCTTATTGGTTCCTGAATATGCATGGGGAGAACTTTAAAAGTAGTTGGGTATTCTGGGGTTCTCCTTTCACCTGGACCTAATTCTCTTTCTTGGTTGAATAAATGCTTGAGTATCTCCCTGAGACAGAGGTATCTGTGACCTATAGGGACCATTTTCTCCTCGTCCTCTTACAGAGCAGCTCTTTAAAACAAAACAAGAACCTGAATCTGAATGAAACTTCCCCTCTAGAGTCCTGTTTCTGTCCCCAGCTCTTGGTCCTCACACAGACCCAGAGATTCCAGTTGAATCAAGATGAATACATGTTGGTGTCACTCATCCTCCATCCCTGGCAGACATTACTAGTTGATCATAGGATTCTGCCAGTGAGCTGGGAACTGTTCTTTTGCCACTCTGTGTAGGGATTATCTTAGTCCATTTTATGCTGCTATAACAGGATGCCACAGACTAGGTGATTTATAATGAACAGAAATTTATTTGGGTCATGGTTCTAGAGGCTGAGAAGTCCAAAAGCATGGTGCCAGCATGTGATGAGACCTTCTGCACTGTACATCCCATAGTGCAGGGCAAAAGAGAGAGAAAGAAGGGGCCGAACTCATTTTAACAAACCCACTCCTATGATAATGACATTAATATATTCATGAGGGCAGAATACTCACGGTCTAATTACTTCTCATTAGGCCCCACCTCCCAACACTTTTGCACTGGGGATTAAGCCTCTAACACATGAACTTTAGAGGCACATTCAAACCATAGCAGGAACCACAGAGAAGTCCTTACCTGAAGGAATGCTGAAGGTACTGCAAGCTCTTCAGTTACTGATGAGAAAACTGTAGCCCAGAAAGAGGAAGTGACTGTTCTCAAAGTCATCAAACTGGTTGGTGATTCTCATCAGCTTTGTCTCTCATCTCTCCTCTGCAGCCCAGCCCTGTGAAGTGTCCTCATTCTTGCCCGCTGTAATAACAAACTTCCCCACCTAGGATTGCACTTCCGAACCAGGAAGTCTGGCCAGCTGTTGAACTGCACGTTCATACCTTGAAAAATCCTTATCAAGGAGCCCTCAGTGACAGGCACTGTGGATTATGGAGGACTCCACTTCCCTTCTTCCTTCCTGTGGCCATCTGAAGTGTGGTTGTCTCCTTTTCATGAGGTCATCCAACAATAAGAGAAAGGATGAGAAGCCACACTCTTGTTAATAAATGAGTGGCATATTGGGGCTTCCTGAAAGTTCCATTTATCTAGGACAGTGGCACTCAGCTAGAGGCGATTTTGGACCCCCCATCCAGGGGACATCAGGTAACGTCTGTAGCCATTTTCGGTTGTCATTCTGGGGGCGTGGGTTGCTAACTGGCATTAGTGAGAATAAGCCAGGGGGTCTGCTACATCCAGCAACACACTGGAAAGTCCCCCACAGTACAGAGCTGCCTAACCCAGAACACCTGCAGTGCTGAGGAACACCCTTACAGGTGACCGATGTGGGGATCCCAGTCTCCTGCCATTGTTCAGTCTGTTCCCCCAGTCCTTCCCTCCACCATCATAACTTATTCAAATCTTTCCCAGCATTCAAGGTCTATCCTGAATCTGACCTATGCTAAGAAGCCCCACTGGTGAATTACGAAGCAGCTGTAACTGCTCCTCCTCTGGTCCACAAGGCGTTTGTAGAATATGTCTCAGGCAGTCTAAATGGTCACGGGTGTATTGCCCCATCTCCCACTGCTTCTAATTCCTTGAGCAGTGCAATGGCAAAAGGCTTACATGAACTCTGAGTTGGGCACAACTGTGTCTAGACTGTGCCTGTGATAGGGGACCTCAGGAAGGTATCATAGAGGACCTCACTGAACTTCACTCTTCTCGTCCCGATAGTGACAGCTAACATTTGTGGGGCACGTCCTGTGTGTGTGAGGTGGTGTCCTATGTCCTTTTCATGTGCTAACTCACTTCAGCCTTATGACAACCCTGTGAGTAAATGCTATTACCATTCCGTTTCATGCATGAAGGAAATAAGGCACAGCAGTAACCTTAAAGGGTGTGAGATCTCAGGGCGCTGCACTGGGTGGTCAGTGAACAAACCTTGTCCAGTTTCTGCTTGGCTCTTTAGCCGGAGAGAGTGCCAATGTTTCCTTCTGAGTTTTCTACATCATTGATATTGTACTCTCCATACAATTTTATATATCTTGCCTCCTTTTTTGCTTAGCATTACTCAGAAGTGTCTTTTCCATGTCATTAAAAGTGTGCACACTTCCCTGCTCCACACTTCCCTTCTCTTTTCTTCTGGAAGAAGTCAGTCCTAAAGCCGTTGGGTGGGTCAAAGCAAGGTGGGTGTCAGCGGTGGGAATGGGCTTGGTGGCTCAGAGCATGTGTTGGAGCCCAGGCCAAGTGAGGAGGTGCAGGGGACTGAGGGGGTGAGGGAATGTCTGCATAGGGTGTGAGGGTGTGTCCTCACAGGGGCCAGTTGGAGCCCAAACAGGGCAAAGAGGGTGTCCATGTGGGCAGGGGAGCTGCCTAAAAGGGGTGTCAGAGCTCTAGCTGGAGGAGGTGGGGGAAGATGGGAGATTGGTTACATACAGGAGCATTGATCAAATAAACAAATAGATTAAAGGTAAGGGAAACCAGGTTTCTTACTGTCAGAGCAGGGAGCACACACAGAGAAAAGGGGGAAACTGAAACGGACTTGTTAGATACGAATTGGAGGCACCGATTTGAACTCACAGCTTTCAATAGAGATAGATAAACTTAGATAGATAAAAAAAATATATAAAATATTTCTAGAATTTGTTTTCTGTATTTATATTCTATTCATTTATAATATGTATTATATATTCTCCTGTTCTGTCTGCTGACAGTGACGCTCAGACTGCAATGTGTGCCCAGGGCTTCTTGGAGAAATGGCCGATTTCAAGTCCAGAGCAGACGAAATACAAAGTGATCATGGAGCATCTCACGCCAGAAAGCAGGAAGGAACTCAAAGAGTGATAAGGCCATGTCAAAAAGACGTGGAAGTCAACTTGGAGGGGTTCCCACTGGCTTACCTGGGACAATCTGAGCATGAAAATCATGGCCATAAAGGATTATAATGCATGAAATAACGTAGGAAACCACAAGACCAGACTAATACAAATAAACACATATTTTGAAAGTTTGAGAAGGAATGGGATAAAATTTCAAATAAACTCCTGACAGGGCGTGGTGGCTCACACCTGTAATCCCAGAATTTGGGGAGGCCAAGGTGGGTGGATTGCTTGAGCTCAGGAGTTTGAGACCAGCCTGAGCAACAGGGCAAGACCTCGACTCTACCAAAAAAAAATTAGTGTGGTGGTGCATGCCTGTAGTCCCAGCTACTCGGGCAGCTGGGGCAGAAGGATCACTTGAGCCCAGGAGGTCCAGGTTGCAGTGAGCCGTGTTCGTGCAAGGCACTCCAGCCTGGGCGACAGAATGAGCACCTGTCTCAAAACAATAAAATAAAATAAAATAAAATAAAAATAAACTCCCCATAAAATACTTGATAATTACAAAGGAGAACAAGAAACTTTACAACACAGACACTTATCAGACACCACCCTAATCAAGGGATCAAAGTGACCCTCATCAATAAAGGGACAAACTGAAATCTTGAGCCACCTGAGAGGATGCGACAAGATGACAGAATCACTTCTGTGATGTTCCTGGCAAAGATACATGATCAGAATCGAATTAGGAGGAAATATCAGACAAAGCCAAATGCGAGGACATCCTACAAAGTAACCGCCCTCTCATCTCAGAACTATCAAAGCCAGTATCTTAGGGAGGTCTGGGGAACTGCTCCATATTGAAGGAGACTAAAGAGTTCCGATAACTAAATGCAACACATGATTCTGCACTGGATTCTTCTGCTGTGAAAGACATATTGGGACAGTTGGCAGAACTTGCAGGGGACCTGAGGATTAAATGGCAGCAATTTATCACTGTTGATTTCCCAATTTTGATGGTTCAATTGTAGTTTGTAGGAGAGAATCCTAGCTTGTAGGAAACACACAAAAAATAATAGGGATGATGGCGCATTCTGTCGGCAATTCTCTCAATAGTTCAAAAGAAAGGAAATGGCAGAGCGCAGTGGCTCATATGTGTAATCCCAACACTTTGGGAGGCTTGAGCCAGGAGTTCAAGACCAGCCCAGTAATACAGTGAGACCCCAATATCTACAAAAATTTTTTTTTTTAATTAACCAGGTGTGGTGGTGCATGCACCTGTAGTCCCAGCAACTTGGGAGGCTAAAGTGGGAGGATTGCTTGGGTTGTGGAGGGTGAGGCTGCAGAGAGCCATGAGCACACCACCACCCTCCAGCCTGGGTTGCAGAGTGAGACCCTATCGCAAAAAAAAAAAAAAAAAGAAGCAAGACCCTGTCTCAAAAGAAGAAGAAGA
>NW_016817145.1:1149245-1155705 GCF_001698545.2 Rhinopithecus bieti | reverse complement strand
AAAAAAAAAAAAAAAAAAGAAGCAAGACCCTGTCTCAAAAAGAAGAAGAAGAAGAAAAAGAAGTAACAGGAGGAGGGGAGGAGGAGGAGGAGGAGGAGGAGGAGGAGGAGAAAGGAAATACTTTGTACTGGTTTTGCACTGCTTCAATAAGCTTTTGATTTAAAAAAGTTTTTTAGGTCGGGCGCGGTGCTCACGCCTGTAATCCCAGCACTTTGGGAGGCTGAGATGGGCAGATCACGAGGTCAGGAGATCGAGACCATCCTGGCTAACACGGTGAAACCCCATCTCTACTAAAAATACAAAAAATTAGCCAGGCGTGGTGGCGGGCATCTGTAGTTCCAGCAACTCAGGAGGCTGGGGCAGGAGAATGGCGTGAACCTGGAGGCGGAGCTTGAAGTGAGCCGTGATGGCGCTGCCGCACTCCAGCCTGGGCGACAGAGCGAGACTCCGTCTCAAAAAAAAAGTTTTTTAGGTCCTCCCACGAAAAGGAAACAATCATAAAAATCCGGAACATGGGACAATCTACAAGACAACAGACAACAGGCAGGGTGGGTAGAGAGGGCAGCAGCAGGGACGGATAGTCCTGTTGCATACACTCTGCATCCTGGCGCAGACCAGTAATGTTTTTCCAGATGAGGAAACTGAGGCACAGGGAGGTTAAGTAAATTCCTTAAGGGCCCCATGACAGAGCCTGGATTGGGCTTGGCTGTAACTGCTGGTTTAAGCGGGAATCTCCTCCTTTAGGCTGTGAACAATTTGGGGTGGGGGTGGGGCCAGACATGACTTAGCTTCTTGGAACTCCAAGTGCCTATCCCAGTTTGGGGCTGGCACGTCCAAGGCACCGAATGAGCACCTGTTAGATGAACAGACGGCGAAGAGCTCCTGAATCACAGGCCAGCTCACGCGGATAGAATACACACAAATAGGACTCCAGCGCTTGTTCACGGGGCAGGAGTCAGGCCAGGGGCACAGCGACCTGGAGGAACAGGGTGCCTGTTTGACCTCCAGGGGCAGCTGCCACCCTCTCCTACCACTTCCTCATCAGGGCCTGCAGCAGCATGAAAATTATACAGTCTCCTTACCCAATGACCCGAGAAGTGCAATTAAGTTGAAATTAGTTGGCATAATTAATTAGACGGGTAAATAGCTCCCTGTCAACATCAATCAATCCATTCTGCCTAAAATCAGCTCAGCGAAGGCAGGCCAAGGAGCCCCTGCAGCGCTGGCCTCTGCTGGCGGGCAAGGTCAGAGAGTGGCAGCCGGAACAGGCCAGGGTGTCCTGCCGGTTACCCTAGACCCCACTCCCCCATCCACAGGTCCTTTACAGTTGTTTCTTTTCTTTTCTTTTTTTTTTTTTGAGACAGAGTCTCACTTTGTTGTCCAGGCTGGAGTGCAGTGGCACGATCTAGGCTCACTAAAGCCTCCGCCTCCCGGGTTCAAGCGATTCTCCTGCCTCAGCCTCCTGAGTAGCTGGGATTACAGACACATGCCACCATGCCTGGCTAATTTTTGTATTTTTAGTTGAGACAGGGTTTCACCATGTTGGCCAGGCTGGTCTTGAACTCCTGACCTCAAGTGATCCGCCCACAGCAGCCTCCCAAAGTGCTGGGATTACAGGCGTGAGCCCCCACACAGGGCCTTACAGTTGCTTTCCATGGGAGCGGCATCTCTGCAGGGTCTTCCTCAGTAATTCCATCTGCAGCATCCGGCAAAAACACTGCTCCATTCCCAGAGAGCCACAGCTGCAAACGCCTTTGCCCCCTCGAGTTTCCTACTTCAGAATCGCCATTCCATTGCTCAGGATTTCCAACATGCATAAAAACCATGGGACCTCTGATGGTTTGGTTAGGATATTGCAGAAACTTAAAAAATCAAAGTATAACTTATTGACAATAAAATGTACCCTTGTTAGGCTGGGTGCGGTGGTTCACGCCTGTAATACCAGCACTTTGGGAGGCCGAGGAGGGCAGATCACGAGGTCAGGAGGTTAAGACCATCCTGGCTAACATGGTGAAACCCTGTCTCCACTAAAATCACAAAAAATTAGCCGGGTGTGGTGGTGGGCACCTGTAGTCCCAGCTACTCGGGAAGCTGAGGCAGGAGAATGGTGTGAACCTGGGAGGTGGAGCTTGCAGTGAGCCGAGATGGCGCCACTGCATTCCAGCCTGGGCGAAGAGTGACTCAAAAAAAAAAAAAAAGAAAAAAAAAAGAAAAAAAAAGAAAAAGAAAAAAAAATACCTTCATTACTGTATAACTCTCTGAATTTTGAGAAACACGTATAGTCATGGAATCACCATCATGATCGAGATACAGAATATGGCGGGACATGGTGGCCCATGCTTGGAATCCCAGCACTTTAGGAGGCTGAGGTAGGCAGATCACCTAAGGTCAGAAGCTCGATACCAGTCTGGCCAACATGGCAAAACCCCGTCTCTACTAAAAATACAAAAATTAGCTGGGCATGGCGGCACGTGCTTGTAATTCCAGCTACTCGGGAGGCTGAGGCTGGAGAATTTCTTGAACCTGGGAGGCAGAGATTGCAGTGAGCTTAGATCACGCCACTGCACTCCAGCCTGGGCAAGAGAGCAAGATGTCATCTCATTAAAGAAAAAAAAAAAAAGATACTGAGTATTTCCATCACTGCAAAAAATTCCCCCTGCTCTTTGTAGTCACTGCTTCCCCTACCCCAACCCCTGGCAAGAACTGATGCGTTATCTGTCCCTAAATTTCTGCCTGTCCCAGAATGTCATATAAATGGAACCATAGAGTATAAGTCTTTTGTGTTCTGCTTCTTTCTCTTGGCATAACACACTTGGGGTTCATCCACATTGTGGCGTGTCTTGGTAGCTAGCTGCTTTTTATTGCTGAGTAGCATTTTATTGCATGGATGTACCACAGTTCGTTTATCTACTTCCCAGCTGAAGGATGTTGGACTGTTTCTAATTTGGGGAGTTTATGACTAAAGCCACTATAAATATGTATATACTGGTTTTTGTACGAATATGCTTTCATTTCACTTAGGTCAACACCTGGACATGAGATTGCTGGGTCTTATGATAGGTGTCTGTATAACTTGATAAAAAACTGCCACAGCACTTGCTGAGGTGCCTGTACTATTTTGTATCCCCAGCAGCAATTTCACTTGCTTCACATCTTTGCCAATGCATAACTTTAAGTAATGATAACATGCACTGCTGGTCATAGCAGGGCTGGCTGCATAATTTTCAAGGCCCAATGCAAAATGAAAATGTGGGATCCTTTGCTCAAAACAAAAGGGAAAAAAATGCCATGAAATGTACTAAAACAGAAAGGGTTTCCCTTCTGCAGTCTTTCTCTTGACTTCTTGTAGTGTTTTTCTTATTTGCTTGATGTTTTAAGTAAAGAAAACTTAAAATTTAAGATTATTAGCAGGCCGGGTATGGTGGCTCATGCCTGTAATCTCGACACTTTGGGAGGCTGAGGTAGGTGGATCACTTGAGGTCAGGAGTTCGGGACCAGCCTGACCAACATGGTGAAGCACCGTCTCTACTAAAAATACAAAAAATTAGCTGGGTGTAGTGGTGCGCAGCTGTAATTCCAGCTACTCTCGAGGCTGAGGAAGCAGAATCACTTGAACCCGGGAGGTGGAGGTTGCAGTGATCAGAGATCACGCCACTGTACTCCAGCCTGGGCGACAGAGCAACACTCTGTCTCAGAAAAAAAAAAAAAGATTGTTAGCATTCATGTTTACATTGTGCAATGACATTTTAAATGCAAATATGAGAGCTTTTAACTTGTACATGGAATTACTGAAATTACACAACCCATATTTTGTTTGTACATGCATATGTATTTCATTCTTACCAGAAAGTAGAAATGCTGCACAAAACGAACACAACTAGTTTTATTTCACTTCTTGATATGCACACATTCTACCAACACTCTCTACCTTTGGCTTACTAATGAATAAGAAGGGCAGAGCAGAAAAGAAACTGTGGGCTGCCTTATCTTTTTTATTTTTTATTTTTTGATATGGAGTCTCGCTCTGTCACCCAGGCTGGAGTGCAGTGGCACGACCTCGGCTCACTGCAACCTCTGCCTCCTGGGTTCAAGCGATTCTCCTGCCTCAGCCTCCCGAGTGGCTGGGATTACAGGCATGTGCCACCATGCCTGGCTAATTTTTGTATTTTCAGTAGAGGTGGGATTTCACCATGTTGGCCAGGGCTGGTCTCGAACTCCTGACCAGATGATCTGCCTTGGTCTCCCAAAGTGCTGGGTTACAGGCATGAGCCACCGGGCCCGGCCGCCTTATCTTTCTTGGCCTTTCTGTGTCATCATTTTGAGTGTAACCTGGTTGGTCAGTGTGAGGAAACAAAACAAGTAAGAAAGCGTGTGGTGGGATTCCTTGGTCATTTATGTTTCTTGGAACACCACTGCCTTTTTCCTGCATTTCGGCAAGTTGTGGTTTGAACAGAAAGTGTGGCTTCTCAGCTCCGTCACCCCCACTGAGTCACAGAGGTAGGACACTTACCTTGCGCTCACTTTGAGTCTCACTGACCTCCCACGCATTGTGGGGCTCCTGGAATCAAGTGATCACAGGACAATGCGAATGTTCTATGGGGATGGGTCAGCAAGGCACTCTAGACGCCCAAGTTCACTTATCCTTCTGTTCACACCAGCATCAGACCTACTTATGAAATCCACGTTCAATGATCAAATCATCGAGAATTTCCAGACATTTGCAACAGAGCATTAAACCAAGTGTGGGGTGCTTCTGAATGTGGGGCCTGTGGGACTGCACACCCATGAAGCCAGCCTGGCCTTCACAGCATAAGGAAATTAGTTTTCTCACATTCCATTATTTGTGAAACCAAATTAAAATATTTTTTGTAATATAAAAAAAATTCTATCTCTGAAGTCCCATCTAGTTGCATCATTTGGGGAGTTTCTTGTATTTATCTAACTTGTGTCTTGTCTCTCTAGTGAAATTGGCTCTTTTTCTAGAACAAAGATCATAACTTCTGCTCTTTCATATCCAGCACAGCACCTGGCTGAGGCCAGGGGACCCAGTTCAGAAGCTCAGGAGTTCAGAAGGGACTGATTGCTTATTGGGGAAGTCCACTAAAGGAAGACCATTTCTCCACCCACAGCATACTTCTGACACCAAAATGTTGGTTTTTCCACACCAAGCAATTATCCAGTTCTCTGCAGACACCAGCTGGGTGTCCTGTAATTTATTTTATTTTATTTTGGGACAGAGTCTCACTGTCACCCAGGCTGGAGTGCAATGGTGCAATCTTGGCTCACTGCAGCCTCTGCCTCCTGGCTTCAAGCGATTCTTCTGCCTCAGCCTCCAGAGTAGCTGGGACTACAGGTGCCCACCACCAAGCCTGGCTAAGTTTTTGTATTTTTAGTAGAGACGGGTTTCATTATGTTGGCTAGGCTGGTCTTGAACTCCTGACCTCAGGTGATCCACCCACCTCAGCCTCCTAAAGTGCTGGGATTACAGGCATGAGCCGCCGCACCCAGACGTGTCCTGCGATTTAATTAAACTCTGACACTAAGTACCTGGACTTAGCGCAGACCCCACAGGTTAAGGGCTCAGTCCCACAAGACCACTCCGACTTCAGATGCCAGCTGCAAGCAGTGGGGCCTCAGGTTTCCCACACTTCTATCTGGCTTGGCTACAGATCAGGAGTTCCCACAACCCTCTCTTCTCATTTGGCCATGTGCTATAATGGCTCAAAGAACTCAAGGAAAAATTGCTTATGTTTACTAGATTATCATAAGGGATACAAATGAACTGTTAGATGAAAAGGTACCAAGGGTGAGGTACAGAAGGGTCCCACGCATAGGAGCTTCTGCCCCTGTGGAACTGGGGTTCACCCTACTCCTCGAATATGGATGTGTTTACCAACTGGGTTTATGGTTTTTGTGGAGCCTCTGTGCTCCCAGAGGGTAGGGGTAGGAACTGAAAGTTCCAGCTATCTAATCATGTCTTGATCTTTCTCATGACCAGCTCCCATTCTGAAGTTATCTAGGGGTCCCCAGCAACCAGTCATCTTGCTGTCATCAAAAAGGTACCCCTGTTACTCTGGACATTCCTAGGGTCTTAGAAGCTCTTGTATCAGGAACAGAGGACTAAGACCAAATATCACAACAAAAGGGACTCCTATCACCCCCGTCACTCAGGAAATTCCAGGGTTTCAGGAGCTCTGTGCTGGGAAGTGGAAATAAAGACCAAATATGTCTTTCTTGTTGTATCACAATGTCACACACAATGTACTGAAATAAGCTCCCAGAGCCACCCCAGATTTGGCGGGCTGCTGGGTGGGGAGCAAGAGCACTGAAGTCCCTTGCACCACACACACACAGCTATGAGTGGGTGGGGAGGGAAGGTTGAAGATCTCAGATGGCACAGGAAAGAATGTATAAGAAGCTCATCCCAATGCCATCTCTCTTTTTTTTTTTTTTTTTTTTT
>NW_016817145.1:1091012-1148984 GCF_001698545.2 Rhinopithecus bieti | reverse complement strand
ATTTATTATAAGCTCATCCCAATGCCATCTCTTTTTTTTTTTTTTTTTTTTGAGACAGAGTCTTGCTCTGTCGCCCAGTCTGGAGTACAGTGGCCGGATCTCAGCTCACTGCAAGCTCCGCCTCCCGGGTTCACGCCATTCTCCTGCCTCAGCCTCCCGAGTAGCTGGGACTACAGGCGCCCGCCACCTTGCCCGGCTAGCTTTTGTAGTTTTTTAGTAGAGATGGGGTTTCACCATGTTAGCCAGGATGGTCTCGATCTCCTGACCTCGTGATCCGCCCGTCTCGGCCTCCCAAAGTGCTGGGATTACAGGCTTGAGCCACTGCGCCCCACCCCATATGCCACCTCTTTAACAACTTACAGATGATTCTCATGAATAGTGAATAGTTCAGGTCATCAAACAGTTAGAACCTGCCCAAAGTGGCCCTCAGGTTGACAGGGGTAATCAGAAGGATTATCACACTTGGAACTTTTTTGTGCTCTCATTTCATGTTTTGGTACATCATGCATCAAATATCTTGAAAAGTTTGTAACGGCTTAGAAACTGAGTCCCTCCAAGCTGGGCTGGGAAACCCTTCTTCCACTGCACTCCACTGTGTCTCCTTTCCTTGAAAATAACACTACTGGCATTTGCACTTCGTCTTGTAAATATTACATGTTCGTTGTAAAATCTGGGAAAAGAGACAAGCAAAAGAAATAAAATAAAAATTTAAAAAAGCAATAGAACATCTTTCATAGCCACACCACTGGACATCAAAATAGTTTGGCTGGGCGCAGTGGCTCACGCCTGTAATCCCAGCACTTTGGGAGGCCGAGGCGGGTGGATCACCTGAGGTCGGGAATTTGAGACCAGCCTGAGCAACATGGAGAAACCCTGTCTCTACTAAGAAATACAAAATTAGCCAGGTGTGGTGGCACATGTCTGTAATCCCAGCTACTCCAGCTACTCAGGAGGCTGAGGTAGGAGAATTGCTTGAACCTGGGGGGCAGAGGTTGCGGTGAGCCGAGATCGCGCCATTGCACTCCAGCCTGGGCAACAAGAGCAAAACTTCATCTCAAAACCAAAACCAAAACCAAAAAAAACCTGTTACCATGTTGTTGTGTGTTGCAGCAACAGCGTAGATATTAGATACTTTGGGTCTCCCTGCAACCTGCCTGGAGTGTTCTCTTCCAAGGCATCTGAGAAGCTCAAAATGTCTTTTCCCTGGCTGGGTGCCATGGCTGATGCCTGTAATCCCAGCACTTTGGGAGGCTGAGACAGGTGGATCACCTGAGATCAGGAGTTCAAGACTAGCCTGGCTAACATGGTGAAACCCTGTCTCTACTAAATATACAAAAATTAGCTAGGCGTGGTGGCGCATGCTTGTAATCCTGGCTACTTGGGAGACTGAGGCAGGAGAATCGCTTGGACCTGGGAGGCAGAGGTTGCAGTGAGCCAAGATTGTACCACTGCACTCCAGCCTGGGCCACAGAGCAAGACTCCATCAAAAAGAAAAAAAAAAGCCTTTTCCCAGCCCTACCCAAAGCCAGAGCTGTTCTAGGGACCTGGGTCTGACAAGTGGGAGCATCCCTGCATGACTTGGAAGGCATACATGAGCCATCTGAGCAGACCACTTGCAGGAATTGGTTCTTCTTCAGCAGCTTAGACAGGAGCAAGTGCTGGTGCCAGGCTGTGTATCAGAGGGGGAGGTGAGGGCAGCAGCAGGGAGGTCCTGTGGTGTGGTTGGGCCTCCTCCTGGCTGGGTTGTCCTTGTTTTGTGGCATCCAAGCCCGGTTTCCTGATCCTCCTGGAAATTCCATAATGAATTAACTCTCTGTAACAAATCCCTTTCTGCTTAGTTAGCTAGAGTGGATTCTGTTGTCTGCAACAAAGAACTTACTCATTAGGCTTCAGCTTAACTCTCATCACCTCCTTCACAGCACTTCCCATAATGTGGAATTAGCTCATTTATGCATTTGTTTACCTACTTAATGTCTCTTAATAAGGGAGGAACCATGTCTGTCTTGTTCACCAGTTTAATCCCAGTGGCTGTCTCGTAAGCGCACTTCATCAATGCCTGTTGAGTGAAACATTTGGTCGCCTTCCAGCAGCCTCTGTCCCAAGCGAGAACAGAATACCAGCTTTAGTCCCTTCTGTGGACCAAGTGGGTTGTATTCTTTTTATGTGTACTGTACAACCTCCCGCCACCCCCATTGCCAACTCTTGCTGACTGCCTCTTTTTGCAGAGAAAGGCAATGTTCTAGAAAAGGGCTGTCCAATCTTTTGGCTGCCCTGGGCCATATTGGAAGAAGGAGAACTGTCTTTGGACACACATAAAATACACTGACACTAACAATAGCTGATGAGCTAAAAAACAAACAAAAAAAGGGTCCGTGCATAAATCTCATAATGTTTTAACAAAGTTTATGAATTTGCGTTGGGCCGCATTCAAAGCTGTCCTGGGCTGCATGCAGTCCTCAGGCCATGGGTTGGACAAGCTTGCTCTAGAAGATTCTGGTTTACACCCCTCTTTGGCTCTAGTGACTTACAAATTGTAAGGCTGAATCAACTCACTGTGACCAATTCCCTGCTTCCCTTCAATAAGCAAAGACCTGTGCACGCTCTCTCTCTCTCTCTCTCCTCTTTCTCCTCTTTCTCTCTCTCTCTCTCTCTCTCTCTCTCTCTCTCTCTCTCTCTCTGTGTGTGTGTGTGTGTGTGAAGTGAGGGCAGATGTTTGAATATTAAAAGGCAGACGGACTTACATCATGCATTCACTTATAAACTTACATCATGCATTCATTCCACACACAGGGAGTGCCTACTGTGTATGTATGTGGGGGTTGCTGGAGTCTCTGTTCTGAGATCCCCAGATCAATCCTTTTTGAGAGCCTGGACCTCCCAGTAAATGCCACTTTGTAATCAGACTTTCTCCCTTGGGCCATCGAACTGTCATCTAAAGTAGTGAAACCTCTAAGCCTTAAACTATGAGCCAGATGATGCAACTGCCACAACTTAATTGTGCAATTTCAGGGACAAAAGCTATGTTTGAGATATAGGCTCAGGGGTAGATTTTCGTGATATGATTTGAAAACCTTGGTGCTCAGACAGCCCAGTCCCTGTGTGCCTGGCTCCTGCATGAGACCCAGTAGCCCTGTGAAGGAGGAGGCCCCATGGCTCTGTGTCCTCATGACTCTGGCTTGGGGTGATGGGGGGGTGATGGGGACATGCACTATTACCCCATTGCTGTTATACCTGTTGGAAATGTGGGCAGAACCACTGTGTTGTTCCAGGCCTGAACTTGGAAGGAGCAGGCCCACAGTTCCTTGGGGCCCCAGGGCTGCTGGGGCCACACCCACTCCGACTTATCTCATCAGTCAGTAGGAACAGAGTGGGAGGGCCCTGTGAGGTGAGTCCTGTAACTCTTTCCTCTCCTCTGGCTAGGGGCCTCGCTGTCTCCCCACCAAGTATACTGAGAGAGGGCAATGGCCTCAGAGCCCACTCTGAGTCAGTCCATGGAAAGGTTTACTGAGTTACAGAAATCAGAGCCTGCACGCCTTTGGAACTAGAAAACGAGTCTTTGATCAGACTAAAACTGGGGATGCAGAAATAAGTCAACAACAGTCCCTGCCCTCAAGAAAAGTCAAGCCATTACAGTGCAGGCTGGGAAATGTTGCATGCAGTCATCAAACACACAAATGCTCCAGGGCCCACCATGAGCTCTGCACAGTGGGTGCAGCACGGCCCCTGTTGCGTGCCTGCCTGTGATCTGGTGGGAACAACAGTAACTGAGAAATCACGGCACCACACGGCGATGAACCTAAGGTCCGGGGAGTACAGGGATGGGAGGGTGAGCAGCAGGGAGCCAGCTCAAGAGGCCTTTCTGTGGCCACAGGGGAGAGCAGCAGGACAGTCATCAGCCGGGTGGGCGGGGTGGAGGGAATGGGGTGTCTGTGGGGTATGGGGTGGGGGTGGAGTGGGAAGAGATGGGCTGGGAGGTCAGCCAGCAGGGTCACGCGGGCACCCTGGCTTCTATGTCATGGGCAGTGGGAGCTTCCGAGGCTGTTCAGCAGGATGCGTTAGACACGTTAGCATTTATGACAGCTCCCTCTGACCACAGTGTGGGGACAATGGAGGCTCTCTGGGAACATCTGGGTCTGCAGGGGTGAGGCAGACCTTCTTCTTCTGGGTGCTTTGTCAGCACCAAACAGAGCAATGGCTCTCAGTTCAACAACAACAGGCTGACTCACAACTCGTCGGCCACTTGTTGAGTAGGAAATTGAGCTGGGACGACCATGGCCTTCCGCTCCCCTGCACAGATGACAAAAGAACTGCTGGCTGCTTCCCGCAGGGCACATCTGGAGAACACCCTGCTCCCTGCTCCCTACATCCAGGCTCCCTGGGCCTCCCTCGGCTTGCCCAGCTGGCTTGTCACAGCCAGGATGAGGAGCTGAGACACTTGGGCTTACCACCAAGTCCTACCACATCACCAAGGCCTGTGGGGAAAAGGCCAGACCTGGGGAACCTTTGCTGCTTCCCAAAGCGCCACGGGAGAACTGAGACCCACCATCGGCCCTTCCTCCCCAGCCTCCTCCTGGCCCTGATAACCCTCCCCTCACTGAGCCCCCGACTCCCTCTTTATCTTTATTATTTTTATTATATTATTATTATTATTATTATTATTATTATTTTTGGAGATGGAGTCTTGCTGTGTTACCCAGGCTGGAATGCAGCGTCGCGATCTCAGCTCACTGCATTCTCCGCCTCCCGAGTTCAAGCAATTCTCCTGCCTCAGCCTCCTGAATAGCTGGGACCACAGGCGTACGCTGCCACACCCGGCTAATTTTTTGTATTTTTAGTAGAGAAGGGGTTTCACCGTGTTGCCTAGGCTGGTTTCGAACTCTTGAGCTCAGGCTATCCGCCCACCTTGGCCTTCCAAAGTGCTAGGATGACAGGTGTGAGCCACCGCGTCCTGTTATTATTTTTATTTTAAGTAGAACTGCAAAGGAGAGGGGAGTCGCGGTGTGCATAGACTCTGGAGCCAACTCACCCTGACGTCCCTCCAGCTGGAGCAGCCCCTGCAGAGAACTGTTTCAAGAAGCCAGGCTGTGGCTGTGGCCAGGCCAGATGCAGCCCATAGTCCAGCTGTGACCCCTGCCAAGCAGATGGAGACAGTGACCTGTGGACGGGTGGGATGGAAGTGCAGGAAGAGGCCAGGAGTGAAAAGAAAAGCCCCGGCTCCTGACGCCTGTGAATGCCCTGGCTCAGCTCAGGCCATTCTCGGGGCTTCTGGTCCTTACCCTCAGGGAGATGGAAAATTCTTCTGGGCTCCCTGGCGTGAAACAGCAAACCTGCCGAATCTAGGACAGCACAGATTTTTTGGCTGTCCACAGGCTCCTCAGACATTTGCTATCAAATACATGCGTAAGATGTTCACTGTAGTATTTGTTACTAATTGGTAAGAATGAGATGTTCTAGAATTAGAAGACCTAGAGCTGCTAGGGCTAATGTAACAAAAATATTACAGCCCAGGTGGCTTAAACAACAGAAATTTATTCCCATACAATGCCAGAGGCCAGGATGAAGGTGCTGACAGGATTGGTTTCTTCTGTGCTCTCTCTCCTTGGCTTGTAAATGGCCGTCTTCCTCCTGGGTCTCCTTATGGTCTTCTCTCTGTGTGTATCTGTGTCCAGATCTCCTCTCCTCAGAGACACTACTGCAGTTACTAAGAACAGGGAAGATATCTATGTATCGGCAAGGAAAGAGGTCCAGCTTACTAAGTGGAAAATGTCACAGAGCAATAAGTACCATATGATCTTTTGTAGATACCTAAAATCCAAGTGTTTATTTTTTATGTTTGTGTGTAGGAAGACCACTCACAGGGCTTCCCTCTGGAGGGGGAACAGGATTAGGAGTGACTTGAGAGGACTTGACTTGTGTACGTCTATATGTGTGGCACATTGGATTATTCTTTTTTTTTTTTTTTTTAGATGGAGTCTTGCTCTTTTGCCCAGGCTGGAGTAGACTGGTGCTATCTCAGCTCACTGCAACCTCCACCTCCTGGGTTCAAGCAATTCTCCCGTCTCAGCCTCTTGAGGGAGCTAGGATTACAGGCACATGCCACCACGTCCAGCTACTAATTCATCCATTTTAAGCATACAATTAAATGACTTTGGTTATACTATATATTTTTTAAATTGTGGTAAATATATGTAACACAAAATTTATCACTTTATCACTTTAACCTTTTTTTTTTTTTTAAGACAGACTGTTGCTCTGTCACCCAGGCTGGAGTGCAGTGGTGTGATGACAGCTCACTGCAACCTCCACCTCCCCAGCTTTAGCGATCCTCCCACCTCAGCCTCCCAAGTAGCTGAGACCACATGTGCATGCCACCACAGTCGGTTAATTTTTGTATTTTTTGCAGAGACATATTTTTTTGCCATGTTGCTTAGGCTGATCTTGAACTCCTAAGCTCAAGCCATTTGCCTGCCTCAGCCTCCCAAAGTGCTGGGATTATAGGTGTGAGCTACCACACCCAGCCCATTTTAACCATTTTTAAAAATTTTTTACTTCAATACCTTTGGGAGGTACAGGTGGTTTTTGGTTACATGGATAAGTTTTTAAGTGGTGATTTCTGAGATTTTGGTGCATCTATCACCCGAAGGAGTGTACCCAAAGTATAGTCTTTTATCCCTCACCATTTTAACCATTTTTAAAGTTTACAATTCAGTGACACTAAGTACATTCACAGCGTTGTGAAACCTTTGCTGTTTTCTAGCTCCAAAACTTTTTCATCATCCCAGACAGAAACTCAGTGCTCATTAAGCAATAACTCCTCATTCCTCATCCCTCAGTTCCTGGTAACCTCTAATCTATTTTCCATCTCTATGTATATATTCTAGATATTTTATATAAGTAGGAGCTTGCCATATTTGTCCTTTTGTGTCTGACTTATTTCACTCAGCTTCAGGTAAGCACGTCTTTTTCTTGCTCATGGATCTGTGTATCAGCTGGGTTCAGCTCCAGGCTGAGGTTGGGTTCAGTCTGCTCTTCAAGTCTTCACATTCTCCTTGGACCAGCCATTCACTAAGGCATATTCTTCTGAAAGAGTCACAACAGCCCAAGGGACCAAGCCATGCCAAAGAGGCACATTTAAGGCTTCTGCTCTGGTTACATACGTCAAAACTCCCTTGGCCCAAGCAAGTCACATGGCCAAGTTCAACATCAGTGGGGCAGGGAAAAACACTCAGCTTACTGTGGCAGAGGGTGCAGAGTCTCAGGCCAAAGGGAAGGAAAAAGAATGAAGGATAATCCAGGCCAGGCACAATGGCTCACGTCTGTAATCCCAGTACTTCAGGAGGCTGAAGTGGGCAGATAGTTTGAGGTCAGGAGTTCGAGATCAGCCTGGCCAACATGGTGAAACCCCACTTCTACTAAAAATACAAAAACTAGCTGAGTGTGGTGGTGCATGCCTGTAATCCCAGGTACTCACGAGGCTGAGGCAGGAGAACTGCTTGAACCCGGGAGGTGGAGGTTGCAGTGAGCCGAGATTGCACCACTGCGCTCTAACCTGGGCGACAGAGTGAGACTCCATCTCAAAAAAAAAAAAAAAAAAAAAGAAAGAAAAGAAAAGAGAAAGGAAAACACATGCTTGCTGTTTAAGCCATTACGTTTTAGGTTGTTTGTTAAGCAGCACTAGCACAGTGATAGCTGACTTATACAGCATAGCTATATGCATATATTTTAGAATTAGTACATACTATTCGTGCAATTGAAAATAAGCAAAACCAGAATTTATTGCATTCCTCCGAACAGGTCCCTCTTTCCCGCTTTCCTCCCCGGCAGGGCACTGGAATGTTTCTGGACATTGCTCATCCCAATTTGGAGTGACCTGGCTTTTCTTGACAGCCAGGCCCAAGTCCTGTGTTTGTGGAACGTGCCTCCACGTGGCTCCCTCCTTTGGCTCTCTGTAACCACCTGCAAGGATATGTTTTCATCACCTGGGCCTGGATAGTTGCCTGGGTGTCCCAGGGGGTCTCCCTGCCTGGGTCCATCTGGCACCAGGGAAGAGGAATCACTCTCAACAGGTTTCCATTAAGCTACCCTGCTCAGTCAGCCCAGGGTCCGCCTCCCAGAACACACACACATGCACACACAGAGATACACTTTCCATTCTGTAAAACGGGCTCCCAATAAACTCTATTTTTTGTTTCTTAGAGGCATGCTAGGTGATCAATGAACGCATTCAAACATAAAATATGTACTGTAAGGGGATAGTATTCTGTGGGGGGAATTAGAATGGAAATGAGTTCAAGGAGGCAATTAAATGTAAACTTTCCAAATGTTGGAAGACATATTTGTATATATTTCAAAATAGATTTTGGTTTGTATGGAATCCACAGGATATACAGATGTCATTGGGTACTTTTTGTCTTTTTGTGTGTGTGTGTCGGACTCTCACTCTGTCATTCAGGTTGGAGTGCAGTGGCACGATCTCGGCTCACTGCAACCTCCGCCTCCCGGGTTCAAGCCATTCTCCTGCCTCAGCCTCCCGAGTAACTGGGATTACAGGCACGTGCCACCATGCCTGACTAATTTTTTTTAGTAGAGACGGGGTTTCACCATATTGGCCAAGCTGGTCTCAAACTTCTGACCTCAGGTGATCTGCCTGCCTCAGCCTCCCAAAGCGTTGGGATTACAGGTGTGAGCCACTGCGCCCGGCCCATTGGGTATATTTTTAAATGTCATATTTACATACACTGGTAATTATGTCTTTTGCAATTGTTTATAATTAAACTGTTTTGATATTAACTTAATATTATGAGAGGAGATGCACAGAAGTTTTTCAACATTATTTTAGGGAATGCACGTGAGGAAAAGGATTTGGAAACTACTGAGAAGGGGGGCGGTGATCGTTTGAACTTGGTCAGGTCGCCTGACCTTGAGTTTGAGTTTCGCTTGCCTAAGTGAAGGGCAATAGAAGCACTGAGCCCTTCAGGTTGCTCTAGGAGTGGAAGTAAATGAGCCACCGCAGGAAAGGCGCTTAGCTGGGAGGAAGGAGCGTGTTCAGCCTGGGGAGGAGAATGGGAGAAGGAGGCAGATGAAGGCAATGGGGATCAGGTTTTCGCTGGGGAGGTGACCTCCGACCTGGCTGACGGAGGGCAAGGAAGAGATCTCCGTCTCTATAGAGGGGCCTGAGGGCAGGACACATCAGGCCAAGAACTGCCGGTGCAAAGGCCTGGGGGCCGGAAGGTCTTGGTCGGGGAGCCCCGGCGCAGGCGCAGGCTGAGGCCCTCGGGTCCCCAGTGGGTCCTCGGCATCAGTCACTCTCTGTGAGTCAGAGCTGGGGGTCACCGCCTGCAGGAGCCTCTGTGAGCGGCCCCACACCCTCACCTGCGACCCCGTGGGGAGGCGACCCTGACCGCCCTCGTTCCGGACTCCAGCAGGGCTCCGGCAGCCAGTGGTCCCCTCCCGAGTCTCTGCTCCTGCCGGGACTCTGCAGGAGCGGGACCCCATCGCCGCGGCTGGGATGCCGTGAGAGTTTCATTCCACTCAAAGGCTCTTGGAAAATTCACTCAAAAGGTCTTGGAAAATTGGGGACATACACCTTTAAAAGCTGGAGACACTTTATGGAGCGGAATATCTACACCGCCCCCGCCCCCAACTCCTGTTCTTCCTCCCCTCCCTGAGCAGGTCTGGGTGATGGCGTGGGGATCCGCCATGGCGTGGGGATCCGGCCTGGTATCCTGCACCGGGTAGTGGCGCGGTGTGTCCCGAGGCTAATTTGGAAAAAGCCGAAACCTGAGGGGCGGCGGCGGCGACCCCTTGGCACAGCGTCCCCTGGCGGCCACCAGGCTCAGCCAGGTCTGAGAGCCGGGGGGTCGCCGGGAGAGCCAGGCCCAAGGCAGAATCAGCCCAGCCCCTCCAGGTAGCCTCCTCCTCCTTCTGCTCCTCCTCCTCCCCTGCCCCCTTCCTTTCCCTCTTTCTTCTCCTCCTCCCCTCCTTCCCTTCTTCCACTCCCTCCTCCCTCTCCCTCCCCTCCTTCCCTTCCTCTCCACCCCCCGCCCTCTCCCTCCCCTCCTCCTCCTCCCCTCCCCCCCTCCCTTTCCCCTTTTTTTTTTCCTTCCCCCCCCCCCCCCTTCCCCCCTCCCCTCCCCCCCCCCTCCTCCCTCTCCCTCCCCTCCTTCCCTTCTTCCACTCCCTCCTCCCTCTCCCTCCCCTCCTTCCCTTCTTCCACTCCCTCCTCCCTCTCCCTCCCCTCCTCTCCTCCTTTTTCTTCTAATTCCTACAGTTCGTCTTTTAAATTAATGTACGTCAACATTTAAATAGATTATAGATTAACATAGTTCAAGTATGTTTTTAAAAATCTGTTCAAAGGTATACAGTGAAAAGTCTTCATCCCAGAAAAGCTGTCAGTCAAATGTTAAAATTGAGGGACATTGTACAAAATACCCGACTAGTATCCTCAGAACTGTTAAAGTCATCAAAACCCAGGAAGAGTCTGAGAAATTGTCACAGCCGAGAAGAGCCTAAGGAGACAGGACCATCAAATGTAATGTTGTGTCATGGATGAGGTCCTGGAGCAGAAAAATGGACATCTGGTGAAAACTAAGGAAATCCGAGTCAAGATGGACTTTAGTTAATGCATCAACACCGGTTCATTACTTGTAACAAACAACACATACCAACGACCGATGCTAATAATAGGGAACCCTGGGTGAAAGTTTTATGGAGACTCTTATTATCTTTAGAATATTTCCGTGACTGTAAAACTGTTTAGAAAATAAAGTTTATTTTTTTAAAGAGTCTTCATGTCACCCCTGCCTCCAACCATACAGTTTCCACCCCTCAGAGTATTAATTATTGATCTCAGCTTTTTTTTTTTTTGAGACTGAGTTTCGCTCTTGTTGCCCAGGCTGGAGTGCAGTGGCGGCATCTCGGCTCACTGCCACCTCCACCTCCCGGAATCAAGCGATTCTCCTGCCTCAGCCTGCCGAGTAGCTGGGATTACAGGTATGCACCACCATGCCCGGCTAATTTTGTATTTTTAGTAGAGATGGGGTTTCTTCCATATTGGTCAGGCTGGTCTTGAACTCTCGACCCCAGGTGATCCTCCCGCCTAGGCCTCCCAAAATGCTGGGATTACAGACGTGAGCCACTGCGTCCAGCGATCTTAGCTTTTTGTGTGCAAATACTAGCAGATATAAACATCTACCCTTTTCTACAGAAATAGTCTGACACTCTGTTAGTTCTGCAATTGTGTTCTTCGCTCATTTCATATCACAACATAGAGCATCCCTTTTTCTTGTTTACAGCCTGGACAGACCATTATGCCTGTGACCAGTTAGTTCCCTGTTGTACACTTGTGCTGTTTCCTTTTCCTTTTTTCTGTTTTTTCCTGTTCAAATACGACTTCAGGGAATAACTGTGGAAGTGGTGAGTTAATATGTTGGGTAGCTTGCCAGTCGTGGGACTGCTATACCCGAAAGTGGGGCTGCTTGTAATTGTGGTAGGCAGGACCATTGGGATTTAATCCGCAGGTCAATCAGCACCTCCTCGGGCCTGCAGATCTGGAAGAAACAGCTGGATCTAGGTGACACTGCCAGTCCGCAGTCCGCAGAGGATGCCCCAGCAACCTTACCAGGGAGCAAGCCCCCTGGGTCGGATTCCCGCAGGGACGTGTGGATGCGCGCTTCCCCAAGGCTGGTAGAAGTCCTGGGCTTCCCCCCATAGACCGTGGGATCCAGGAGCTTCCCGAGGACTGGGTGTCAGTCTCCGGGTCTGGGGTCCCGGCAACCTGCCCCACCTCCAACTCCTCCTTCCTCGCCCCACGGCCACCGGCCGGCAGCTCCCAGTCCTTCTCCCACCGGGAGGTCGAGCAGGCCACACCCCCATCCACTCCGAGATTCCCTTTCCTCTACCCTCAGCAATTGTGGTGTCTGCTGTCAATATGATATGTCCCCACCTGATTGTACTCATACTGCCCTTTGCCCCCTTAACACCCCACCGTATGTCTCAAATTCTAGGTGATTAAAAAAATTCCTCCCCCAATATTTTCTAAGGAAAAACTTCAGACAAACGGAAAAGTTGATAGAGTTGTGCCGTGAATATCCGCACACCCACCTAGGTCCACACGAACTTCTCCCGACTCCCTGTCCTTCCGTCGGCCTGTCCATCACTCGTCCTTTCCCCGGGAGGCATCCAGACCCGCGGGCGTCCACACACTCCCCGCAGGGGTTCCCAGGCCCGGCCTTGCCCAGAGTTCTGTCTTAATTTCCTTTTTATAAGGTGAAATTTACATACAGCGAAACTTATAAATCCTCAGTGTGCCACAGTCTGGCTGATTTTAGACAGTACGTGGAAGAGTCTTTTTAAAAATTATAATAGTTATGTATTTATCTGAACATGTGTTAGGGAAAAACCCTTACCTGTTTTCCATGTATGATAGGGCACGAAGTTTCCTTTAGCAATAATGTAGGCAAATGAGCTTATATAAAGGGCTGGAAGGAAGGGGAGAGGAGTGAAAGGGAAAGGAGAGCGTGCCTCCCAGTTAACATATTATTAACTCCCCGCTTCCACGGTTATTCCCTGAAGTCCTGTTTGAATAGCAAAAGAAAAAAAGGAAGAAAATCAGAACCAGCTCAAGTGTGCCACAGGGCACTGGCCACAGGAAGGGTGTGTGTGTGTGTGTGTGTGTGTGTTTTCCAATCATTATGCATCTTCGCCCGACTCCTTGAGCCTGGGTTTGTTCCTGTGAACGCAGCACCCAGCACAGGGCCGGGAACACAGTAGGTGCCTAATAAGTGTTTCATGCGTTCACGAGTGTGCAAACGGTTTGTACGCACTATACAAAAATAACAGTTCACAATAGGAGGAAAAATTCCCCTTCTCCGTGTCGCCGCTACCCAGCGAGGCACTGACAAGCCAACCACAGTGTTAAATCGACAAACGGGACAGCAGCGGAACTAGAATTCCGAGTGCTCTGTACGGGATTTACAGCAGTGGTAAGAGTAAAACTGAGCATGCGCAGTACACCAGCCATATGGACTCATAATTCTCCGTCCGAAACCGTTCACTAGGTGCCTCGTTAGCGCAGTAGGTAGCGCGTCAGTCTCATAATCTGAAGGTCGTGAGTTCGATCCTCACACGGGGCACAATACTTTTGTTTGCTGTCCTTACAACGCCACCGAAAAAAAACGTTTTGTTTGCTGGTCAAAGTCCCCGGGCTGAAAATAAGGAGAAAAGACATATCTGTGACGAGTATCCGGCGACCTGGTGAACCTGTTAAGAAGAACCCCCGCCAAGACCACCCTCGCGCTGCGGCCCGAGTGCCCAGGAAAGAGCACTTGTGAGGGCCTGGAGCAGCCCCCGACTCCTCGACCTGCCCTCGCCCTTGCCCTTGCCCTTGGGTACTGGCCGTCGCCGGGGGGTCGCGCACAGCTCTGGGTTAGGGTGGGAGTCCGGGTGGTCACAGTCCAGGACGGCGCTGCGAGCGCGGCGGGGTTCAAGGCCGTCTAATGGAGGAGTGACTGGGAACACTATGTGGGGCGGCGAGGGGGCTGCGGGATGGGTAAGCAGCACTGATGAGAGGCCAGCGGTGGGCACCAAACCTATCTGGAAATGGCAGGTCATGATAGGGTCTGGAGAGAGGGGTCTCAGGGAGGTCATGCAGGTGCTGGGATATACCATATGCCGGGAGCTGTGTCAAGACTGCATCTGAAACAGATGCTGCAATTGCGGTCCTCACCTACTACGTTCTTGCTAACCCAGCCATTCTCAAAGATCCGTCTCCCTTCTGCCCAGGTCAAATAGCGAATTAAATTACGATGGAATAGCTGTAACTAGCCCTTCATCTTTCAACTCTTTGCTGGTGGCATGATTCTCTTCAGTTTCCTTGGGGATTTTTTTTTTTTTTTTTTTTTTGAGACAGGGTCTGGCTCTGTTGCCCAGGTTGGACTGCAGTGTCATGGTCTTGGCTCACTGCAACCTCTGCCTCCCAGGTTCAGTCAATTGTCCTGCCTCAACCTCCCTAGTAGCTGGGACTACAGGCAGGTGCCACCACACTCGGCTAATTTTTGTATTTTTAGTAGAGACGGAGTTTCGCCACTTTGGCCAGGCTGGTCTTGAACTCCTGACCTCAGGTGATCCGCCCACCTTGGCCTCCCAAAGTGCTGGGATTACAGGTGTCAGCCACCGCGCCCAGCCCCTGGGGATAATTGTGACAACTTTTTACTAGCCAGGTTTGCTATCCTGGTAAGGAGGACATTCCAGGGGCTTTCACTTGAATCTTTCCAGGATAATAGCTCTTACTCAATGGATCTTAGTGCCAACGGGGAGATTCTGCCATTTTTCATGTATGTTTATTTCAGTGATATATTCAGGTACTCAGAAAATAACCACAGGTTGGTTTCATGGCCTTATTCACCCTCTGTAATTCAAGCTTTGCTCAAGATTCCTTTGATCAACTGACCACCATTAGTCCTGACTTTCACTGGTAGGCCACAGTAATTAGTGTCAATTCGGAACCCATGTTCAGTAATCTCTGGGAGGTATGGGTGTTTTCTTTTCCCTAGTACACAACCCTTCAAGTAAATGGCAAGAGGTTTCTTTGGGAAAGGGTCAAAGAATACTCATAAGCACGTATATGTGGCACTGCTTCAGGGTCCTTCTTCAGGGAGACCTGGCCTCCCCTTCAATTAAGAGGCTTTGGATCTGGGAATCATTTTCATACTGGAAACTGGGTGACAGGTATAACGCTCCATAGTGATGACTCGAGTCAGTTTTTTGGCTACCAGGTCTGGAGTTTTTCCTGTTACATATCTCAAGCAACATTTTAGTAGGCTACCTATCTATTTCATTCTTAGGGACAGTGTAGTCAATTATCAGTAGCCAAAAATCCTTTAATACTACTACCGCCCTGCTGCCCTTTACTATAAATGGTTGTCTGGTAATTAAATGCTGCTACCTGGCCTCTACTGCCTCCATTATCCCCACTGAAACCAGGGAGCACATCCATGGTGGTGGGATCTCTCATCGTCACGTCTTGTTGCATGAGCCACCACAGAGCTTTTCAGATTTGTAGGTGCTCCCTTGCTCAGTGCCTTCATAAAGGAAGTTGCTTTTGGACCCAGAGCATGGCACTGGGAGGTGAGTGAGGAGGCCAGATGTGATCAATCCACCCCTACATTCCTACTTCCCTGAGCCTTTGGATACCTGCATCCACATCATGCCAGGGAAATTCTGGCATCTGTCTCATTAGATAGAGGCCAACATTGAGTCCACATTCCTGTTAACCAACCAAGTAAACTGTGGAGCCACTTTCAATGGCATGAGCATGGCAGTTATCAATCATTTCAGGTCTGCAGCGATGGGCTGGGCTCTTGAGGCATTTCTCCTTACAATGCGCATGATGCTGAGCTGTCAATAGAGGGTGCTGAGGGACACTGCAGGAGAAACAGGGCTTCTCTTCCTTGCTCCAATGTTCTGTTTGGCTTACTCTTGCTTCATGGCCCACCAGCGGTGCGTGTGCATGGGGGACATCTAGTCGTGCTCTGCCCCATGTGCCTAGTGTGCACAATTGCTTTATGATTTCACAGTCCTGGCCCAATGACCATGTCACTGTAGTCTTCCCAGTCTGGACACTGGAATGTTCCAGTCCTCACACCAGCAGTGCCACCCTGATGCACTCTGAGAACGTGCCTGCTGGCCTGTTTGCCTGTGCCTGAGGGTGGTTTCTTGTGGCCCTCTGGATATGGCCAGCCTGCACACCACCCTGACAAGCGGGGTCCTTATGCCCTGCCTCCCTGTGCATTTTTACCAGCCTCCGATTGTCTGTGCCCAGGAGAGTTGTTTCCTGCTGCCTGGGGACTTGGACTACCCCTGGCCTGGCTAAGTCTGAGACCCTCCCCAATATCTAGTGGTCTGCAACCACACCTTCTTTGACCAGGTCTGAACCTAAGCCTGGGGGAGGGAGGAGCCTCCCTTCCGAGTCTGTCCGTACTTGAGTGCTCTCCTCAGTCCTACGTACCCTGCAGAGTTCTCTTTACATCTTCATAGTTGCTCCCCATCATAGTTTAATAAGTCTTTACATTAAACTTACCTCATCCAAACAACTGTGTGGTTTGCTTCCTGACTGGACCCAGACTGATACAATGAGATTAAACATTAAATCCAGACTCTTGGATAAGCACACCCATATTAATAAATTAAGCCTTATGCAGTCCTTGTAGTCAACTGCTATAACGACCCACATGCAATGGCTGTGGAAAGACCTTTAGCAAATGCTGAAATCTTGCTCAACCTGGGAGAATTCATACTAGAGAAAAACTCTATGAATGTAAATAAATTCAAAAAGGCCCCTAACCAACTTAATAACTTATTTAGCACCACTGAATTCATATTGGAAAAAAACTTTCCAAAAGTAGCCAAATGTGGAGAGGGATTTAGCTGAAGCCCAACATTTAGCCAACATTGCAGAATTCACACCAGAGAGAAACTTTATGGATGTAATAAATATGAAAAGGCCTATAGGGACCGCTCTTCTTTAACAAACTCAATGGAGTAATGGAGAGAAACTTTCTGAATGTAGCCAAGAATTTTAGACAAGTTCAGTCCTTATTCAATTCCAGAGAATTCACATTATAAAGAAATTGAAGATTGAAGATATAATGTCAAGAAGCAGGAAGAAATAATCAGAAATGTATTTTACATATTTCATTAAATGTGATAACCTTTGCAATACCAACCAAGCACATATGACTGAGGCGCTTCAACCAAGTATCTGAAATCTGCTAAGGCAGTGATTTTATCAAGATTATCAGAGAAATGTAGGCTCAGAGAAAACTGGAAGCATGTGATAAAAAGAACTTCATTTGGGTGACAGCATTCATAGTGCACTTTCACTGGATGAACAGGAACTTTTTTCAAAAATTAACTACTGCAGTTCTAGATATAAAAAAGAGGGTTTTGTATGTGTGTGTGGTATGTGTAGCTGCAAAACAGACCTGACTGGGTATAAATCTTAGTAAAAGAGGACCTGACATAGAGGTAAAAAACTGCAATAGACAGCTGTTTCTGGGTGGCAGAATCACAGAATTTTAGAATTTCAATGCTTTCCGGTGAGCAAGCAATTCTAGTCTACCAAAGTTTCCATCACACTCTACGTATTCTATATCCTGGGATTCCTGTTGTCAAAAAACACACACCAGCTTGGTCCATGCAGGCATATGTTTGCAGCCACCTAAAAATGTACGGAAAACTAGGCTGAGGAAGATACTCTTGGGAAACCAACGCTGTGTGTAACGCCAGGATATCATTTTAGAACTTTGCTTATTGGGCAAAAGAAAGCACTTTGCTGAAAATATTTGATTAACCATAAGATTATGCTTCGTGGTACCAGAGAAAATAATTACTACCACATATTGTACACTTACTATGTGTCAAGCACTGGGCCAGGAACTTTTTAGGCCTGATCTCTTTTTTTTTTTTTTCAGATGGAGTCTCACTCTGTCGCCCAGACTGGAGTGCGGTGGCGTGATCTTGGCTCACTGCAACCTCTGCCTCCTGGGTTCAAGCGATTCTCCTGCCTCAGCCTTCCGAGTAGCTGGGATTACAGGTGTGTGCCACCACACTTGGCTAATTTTTGTAATTTTAGTAGAGAAAGAGTTTTGCCATGTTGGCCAGGCTGGTCTCGGACTCCTGACCTCAAGTGATCCACCTGCCTCAGCCTCCCAAAGCACTGGGATTACAGTTGTGAGCCACCACGTTCTGCCTGCCTGATCTTACTTAATCCTCATATCAAGTATTTCTACCCTCCTTTCAGGGAGTAAGGTTCGGGAGGTCACAAGCATCCCCATTGTGGAGCTAGGGAGCGGAGGGACGGAGGAAGAGCAGTCGGTGCTGCCAGAAGAAGTAGGCAGAGAGCAGAAGGAGCTGGGCCAGAGATGAGATGCTGCGAGTCCAGTGGGGTCCCTGACAAAGAGGAGGTCCCGCTGGCAGAGGCAGGGTTGGGCAGGAAGGTGCTGATAGAGACCACTCCATGCTGCTGGTGTTCTCCACCTGCTGCTGAGTTCTCTCTCAGTCCAGGCTATAGAGCTGTTGAGGTCATTTCCTGTTCTTTATTTCTCCATTCATCTTTAAGATAAACCTTTATCAACTAAAGTTACTGATGTTTATGCCGGTCCCTGCAACCTGAAAGCTTAACACAGCTTTAACCATTTCTAAAACATTTTATTGTAAAAGTACAATAAGCCATTTACAAGCCGAAAAGTATCAGAATTAAATAACACATAATTTTATAGACACATTTTCTGTACAAAGGGCTGATCTTTATAGGAATTTTAAATAAATAATCTAAAAATCAGTGTCACTGATTGCAAAATAGGTCTCTCTCTCGACTGTCTCAAGCTGACGTGCCTTCTATGCAGCCAAAAGATGAGGGGTTTGACATCTGTGACGAGCCTGGGCAGTAAGTCTCTGACGAAGATTTCTCACTTTCTGGATAAGATTCTGTTCTGTGGTGTCCCATTCTACTGCTCTTCTATTTAAAGAAACTTGAAAATGAAATTTAAAATGTAGAAAAGCTGAGTTTTCTGATGTTAGCAATGATACAGCATTTATTTTAAAGATAAATGTGCTGTAAAAATAAATAATGAAATGCAATTCTAAAACCTAAATTTTACATATTACCTGGCCCTAGGTGGTTCCATTTACAAGCCAAATAATTATTTGTCAGACTGAATGAATGCTAACAGAGAACTTCTCTGCTTTGAAATACTTGGGATATAAACAATCTTTTTTTTTTTTTTTTTTTTTTGAGACGGAGGCTCGCTCTGTCGCCCAGGCTGGAGTGCAGTGGCCAGATCTCAGCTCACTGCAAGCTCCGCCTCCCGGGTTTACGCCATTCTCCTGCCTCAGCCTCCCGAGTAGCTGGGACTACAGGTGCCCGCCACCACGCCCGGCTAGTTTTTTGTATTTTTTAGTAGAGACGGGGTTTCACTGTGTTAGCCAGGATGGTCTCGATCTCCAGACCTCGTGATCCGCCCATCTCGGCCTCCCAAAGTGCTGGGATTACAGGCTTGAGCCACCGCGCCCGGCTAAACAATCTTAAGTTAGAAACAAAGCTGGTCTAAGAGAGAATTTGAGTTTTTGCAATGGTAAGCTTCCTCACAATGATGCTTAATGGTACTGAGAAAAGGTACTCCAAGTCATAATACTGTGAAATATATACCATGACTATCTTTCCAATAAGTTAAAACAAATAAATAAATCAAATGATTTTTAATATTGGCTAATACCAGGAAGGTTCAGAATCAAGATTAAAATACTACAATATGTCCAAGTATGAGTGTTACTGATTTAGAGGGGCTAGTGAACCCTGGATTTTTTTTTTTCAAAAAAGCCCTTAAAATATACTTCTCTGAAATTTAGTTACACATTCAGTCAGTCAGCTTCAATTTCTGAAAAACAGTTTTTCCTCCCAAAGAAATCCAGCTTTTATGCTTTTGTATTTTGCTGCCAAATAACGTAAGGTTACCAAATAATCATTTTAAAATTTAGAATTATCTAGTTAAAAATTTAAGTTTTGATATGTCAGAATAGAGAATAGCTGAGAATCTCTCATACTTCATCTGACTCTTGAATGATTTTTGGTTTAATTCATATTCTGGTACAGAATTTATAGATGCATATAACAATATGAGTTAGCAAAAATATTTTACACAATACTGGAATCTCCTGACTTGGTATGAGGTATATTTCTTATAAAGCTCTTCTTTGTGGGACATTGTACTTTGTGGGACAAAAGTTTGTTCTTCCAAAAGAACTCAGAAGATCTTGTTAAATTCTGCTTCATCTATATGGCAGTTTTATTGAAAAAAATTAGTTGAAGGAAAGTCTAACAGAGTGTCTTGTCTCCTCCTCCCTTTTAAGAATAAATTAATACACTTTACTAGGAAGATTATTAGCTTTTTTATGGATGGCCTAATGCTGTGACTACATTTCTGTAAGATGTTTCTACCCTGTCCCTTCTAAAAAACCCAAAACCTTCCAATGAACCACATCCAGGGATCAAAAGTCAGCAAGAAGCCATTTGCCTTTGGCAGTTCTACTGCTGGTAGGGCCCAGAATTCCATCAGAGTGCCCAGGGCAGACGTATGTTTTCAATGGTTGCTGGAGGGAGCTCAGCCCAGATGAACAGAGTCAAGAAAATTCAACTATGCAATAGCTTTGAAAAACAACACTGAGATTTTCTTCACAAGGATGTCAAATTAGTTATGGATCTCATATTATCAATCTAGTTAGAGACTTCTGTTAGAATCTCCAACTACGTTTTTGGGCAGCAGTGCTGGTGCTCAAGAAATGGAGTGGCTGTAGTGGATTCAGCACATTTTCTTTACTTGGAATTTAGTCTGCACCCAGTTTTCCCACTGGGAAATATGAGAGAATCTTGCTGCCTCCCTTTTAGGATTTTCATTATCAGTGCCCTGGGAAAATGGCATCCACATGCTATAAACATAATTTACACTACAATTTTGCTTAAATATTGTTAAATTTAAAATGGCAGAATAATTTTCTTATCAACTTACTCTGTGTTGAGGGATGCATTTCAGAAGAGTCATTTAAATGTGAGGTTCTAGGCAAACAGCTTGAGTCCTCCTGTTCGTTTTGGAACCTGGGTTCTTCTGTTATAAAAGTGAGGAGATCAAGATGATGTTTAGGAGTGAGTAGAAAGGCTTACTAATTCCAAATGGTCCCTAGTAAGTTAAAATCACCAAGGATGGCTAAAAACTCCTTTCTTTTCTATTTTAAGAAGAATGCTGTCAACATTCAAAAGGCAAGGAAGTGTCATTAGTGAGAATTAAGAGCTGAGCTGATTTTTGTAAAACGTACTTCAAAAACACTTTCAGCTAAAACAAAAAGCCAACAAACTCAAACATATGGATATTAAGATAGAGATTATGAAATGTGATTAGCAAAGCTTCCCTGGAAACAATTATGAGCTGATCACTACTGGTTTTAGCCAGGCAGGGCTTCATCAAAACATTCAGCCAATCAGAGCCAGCCACAGGCAAGTTTTACCTGAAACCTTCTTAGAGTAGCAGGCAGAGCAGTGCCCTAGCAACCATTGGTGCCTCCCCGTACATTTATCAACTACTCTCCTCATCTCAAAACTTACACTCACCCTCAGCTGTGTTTTTACTGTTTCCTAACTCCTACAGCAGCACATCCAATATGACACCAAGGTGATTTTAAAAACATTTGCATCCTGACATTGCTTATAACGGTCCCTTCCTTTCTACTCCCACCACTAGCGTCTAAGCCTCCATGTGGGAGTCTCATTGAATTGGTAAGATGTCTGCCTTTTACCTTTCTAAAAAGCTTTAGATAATGGTTTTAACTCACAGTTTTAGCTCAATGAGTCATTAAGGTAATGTGACTAATCACCAAATGACTAATTTGAACTGGTGGGGGACTGGAATCTAGGAATCATCTTCAAATATCTGAAGGGCTGGACATGGTGGAGGTAGTAAACATAGCCTGCAATCTGCACTGTTCAGAGAACAGAGAAAAGAAAAAGCAGATTGAACTATTTTACTAAAAAATAACACTTCTTTTTTTTTTAGACGGAATCTCGCTGTCACCCCAGGCTGGAGTGCAGTGGCGTGATCTCGGCTCACTGCAACCTCCACCTGCTGGGTTCAAGCCTCAGTCTCCAGAGTAGCTGGGATTACAGGCGTGCGCCACCATGCCCGGCTATTTTTAATAGAGACGAGGTTTCACCATGTTGGCCAGGTTGGTCATGTTGGCCATGTCAGCCAGGTCGAGCTACTGACCTCAGGCAATCCACCTGCCTGCCTCCCAAAGTGCTGGGATTACAGGCGTGAGCCACTGTGCCTGGCCAGAAATAACTTTGAAATAAAATACTTGTAGCAAATGGACTAAGGTCATGAGCTTCCCAGTCTACCAGCATTTTGGCCCAAGCAGCCTGGCCACTGCTACACCTGCTGCACAGATAAGACGGGAATCAGGTGTGGTTCCTCAGATCTTTTTGTTTCTTTATTTTTCAGAGACAGAGTCTCACTATGTTGCCCAGGCTGGTCTTGAACTCCTGGGTTCAAGCCATCCTTCTGCCTCAGCCTCCCAAATTGCTAGGATTACAGGCGCCACCGTGCCCAGCCAGAGCTGAGATCTCACAGCTCCCTCTCATCTGTCCTCCAAAATTCAACCTGCCCACTCCTGTTCAGTTCATCTTCCCAAAGGGCTATGTTGTAAATATTATCTCTGGTCAAACAACGAATGATTTCCTTTTGTCTCCAGCAATGTTTCAAACACTGGCTGGGGAGATTCACCCGTGAAACTTTAAAACAAAAATCTAGCTCCCTAGTTTCTACCCTAGAGCTACCGACGGAATTATTACTATTATTAGACCTACTGAACGAAATCACTATTGGTGAGGTCTTGAACATATGTATTTTTTGAACATGTACAGGGTTTTTTTTTTTTTTTTTTTTGAGACAGAGTCTCACTCTGTCGCCCAGGCTGTAGTGCAATGGCGAGATCTTGGCTCACTGCAACCTCCGCCTCCTGGGTTCAAGCGATTCTCCTGCCTCAGCCTCTTGAGTAGCTGGGATTACAGGTGTGTACCACTACTCCCGGCTAATTTTTGTATTTTTAGTAGAGACAGGTTTTCACTATATTGGCCAGGCTGGTCTCAAACTCCCGACCTTGTGATCCGCCCATCTCGGCCTGCCAAAGTGGTGGGATTACAGGAGTGAGCCACCATGCCTGGCCCAAAAATGTCATTTTCTTAATGGTAGGTGATTGCCTCCCGGTTTTAGGATTAAATGAATCTGATTAAATCTATATACCCTGATTAAGAAAATGACTGACAGATCATTCAGTCATAAACTTAAGACTTTTGAAAACTGGATGTTTATTAATCAAATTCTCTCCAGTGGTGAAATTTAGCAAGGTTCAAAAATATACATGGTTGACTGGTCTGACAAAAAGATTTAGTTAGCATGGAAGGAAGACATCATGGAGGCAGAGGGGCAAACGTGTAGGAAAACCACTGATGTGGAAAGCTTTTTTTTTTTTTTTAGGCGGAGTCTCGCTCTGTCGCCCAGGCTGGAGTGGAGTGGCCGGATCTCAGCTCACTGCAAGCTCCGCCTCCCGGTTCACGCCATTCTCCTGCCTCAGCCTCCCAAGTAGCTGGGACTACAGGCGCCCGCCACCTCGCCTGGCTAGTTTTTTGTATTTTTTAGTAGAGATGGGGTTTCACCGTGTTAGCCAGGATGGTCTCGATCTCCTGACCTCGTGATCCGCCCGTCTCGGCCTCCCAAAGTGCTGGGATTACAGGCTTGAGCCACCGCGCCCGGCCGCTTTTTTTTTTTTTTTTTTTTTTTTTTTTTTTTTTTTAGTTTCTTACCTTTCTCTATTTCTACATAGATAGCTCTCTAAATATTTTCTATTTTTATTTCTAAAACAAGGGTAAGGCTGGGCATGGGGGCTCATGCCTGTAATCCCAGCACTTTGGGAGAGCCAGGCAGGTGGATCACGAGGTCAAGAGATCGAGACCATCCTGGCCAACATGGTGAAACTCTGTCTCTACTAAAAACACAAAAATTAGCCGGGCGTGGTGGTGGGCGCCTGTTATCCCAGCTACTCGGGAGGCTGAGGCAGGAGAATTGCTTGAACCTGGGAGGCGAAGGTTGCAGTGAGCCGAGATCGTGCCATTGCACTCCAGCCTGGCGACAGAGTGAGACTCCGTCTCAAAAAAACAGACACACACACACAAAATCAAGGGTAAGTGTGAAAGGGTGAGGGAGAAGTGACAGCTCCCATGGTTGTTATCTTTTGTAAGCCGGTTTTAAATATTTAATTTGTGCAGGGTCACATTCTACTCTTCTCCACCTCCCCGAAGTACTCTTGGTGCTATCTGGGACCACTAAATCTCAAATATGAGCAGCAATGAGGGGTTTTAAAAGCAGGCGTGATTTGGCCGGGTGCGGTATAATTCCAGCACTTTGGGAGGCCAAAGTAGCCAGATCACTTGAAGCCAGGAGGTCGAGACAAGCCCGGGTAACATGACAAAACCCCATTTCTACTAAAGATTAGCTGGGTGTGGTAGCATGCGCCTGTAGTCCCAGCTACTCAGGAGGCTGAGGCAGGAGAATCGCCTGAATGCAGGAGGCAGAGGTTGCAGTGAGCCAGGATCGTGCAACTGCACTCCAACCTGGGCAATGGAGTGAAGTTCTGTCTTAAAAAAAAAAAAAAAAAAAGTAGGCATAATTAAATGACCTAACCTATATTTTCACTTTTCAAATTTGTGAAATGGAAAAGTAATGCACACAGCATATTCATGAAGCCAAAAACTGGAAAGAATCCAAATGTCCCATCAACTGATGAATAGATTAAAAAAAATGTAATATCCACACAATGGAATATTATTCAGCAACAAAAAGGAATGAAGTGCTGATATACGCTACAACATGGTTGAATCTCAAGACATTATGCCAAGTACAAGAAACCAGACACAGAAGACCATATATTACATGCATTTGCATGAAATTTCCTGAATAGGCGAATGGACACGAGGTAGTGAGTGGTTGCCAAGGGCTTGGGGGAGTGAGTGGAAATGGAGAGTGACTGCTAACGGGTACTGGGTTTATTTTGGAGTGCTGAAAAATGCTCTAAATTTTCTTGTGGTGATGGCTGCACGACTCTGTAAGTGTATTTTTTAGTACATGATAATATAATGCCATTGAATAATACACTTTAAGTAGATGAATTAGGCCGTGTGCGGTGCTGGGCACTCCTGTAATCCCAGCACTTTGGGAGGCTGAGGCAGGTGGATCACCTGAGGTCAAGAGTTTGAGACCAGCATGGCCAACACGGCGAAACCCCATCCCTACTAAAAATACAAAAATTAGCCAGGCACGGTGGTGTGGGACTGTAATCCCAGTTACTCAGGAGGCCGAGGCAGGAGAATCACTTGAATCTGGGAGGTGGAGGTTGCAGTGAGCCGAGATCGCGCCACTGCACTCCAGCCTGGGACACAAGAGCGAAACTCTGTCTCACACACAAAAAAAAAAAAAAAGAAAAAAAAAAAGAAAAAAGGTGAATTATAGGGCATGTGAATTATGTATCAACAAAGCTATTATTTTAAAAAGCAACGTATTCACATTATAAAAGGCAACAGAGTAAAATAAAAGTGCCTTGTTAACTCTAGATTTTATGGAAAACTTTTTTTTTTTGTTTTTTTTTTTAAAGAGACAGGGTCTTGTCTGTTGCCCAGGCTAGAGTTCAGTGGCATGATAATAGCTCACTGCAGCCTGAAACTCCTGGGCTCAAAGAGATCCTCCTGCCTCAGCCTCCAGAGTATTTTAGAGTTTTAAATTATAATTTTGATTTTTCAGTTGATGCCACTATAAGCCTTGTACTGAAACCTAATGTTGGATCAGATCCTATGAGAAGTTTCCCTGTGGTACTTGAATATACTGTTGTTCTGAGGACCAGCTTTTGGCAAAGCACATATTTTACCTCAGAGCAACAGAATCAAACAGAACTCCATAGGACAGTCTGCACAAACTTTTTCCTCCATTGGGACTCTGTTTTTGTAATAGTCCCACCTCAGCCCACCCTTTCCCACCAAAAATACAGTAACCAGTGATTACCTTTTACTTGAGCAGTAGATTGACTAGAAGTGTCAAAATACATCCCAATAATTTATTCATTGGCCAGGCACAGTGGGTCACGCCTATAATCCCAGCACTTTGGGAGGCCAAGGCGGGAGGATGGTTTAAAACCAGCAGGTTGAGACCAACTTGGGCAACATAGTGAGATCTCATCTTTACAAATAATTTAACAGATTAGCTGGGTGTGGGGATGCGCGCCTGTGGTCCCAGCTACTTGAGAGGCTGAGATGGGAGAAATGCTTGAGCTCGGGAGGTTGAGGCTGCACTGAGCCATGACTGCATCACTACACTCCAGCCTGGGTGACAGAACCAGACCCTGTCTCAAAAAAAAAAAAAAAAAAAAAAAAAAATCATAATAATAGACCCTACTAAAAGAATAAATCTGTAACATCATGGAGAGAAAGGCCTCTCAGACACTCACCTTTATGACATGGATTTTCAGCATGTTCTACAGCCGCATTTATCTCTTGCTTTAAAAACCACTTTCTAGATGCATCTGAAAGAGCAGACGCTTTCTTTGCTGATCTCAAACAGAACTCTTTTCCTTCAGCTTCCTTCCACTAAATTCAAATAAATGGAAAAAAAATTACATAAAAAGTATAGTAATACACATCTCACAGTGGAATGAGCCCCTTCTGTCTTCTCTATCCACTTTCCTTTATATTCCCATGGCAAGTAGGATCTGTTTGGTGTTATGGTAATCAGGGTGCCTGTGTTGGCCCAAGGCTATTAGGAGCCTTGAAAGCAGAGGCAGGTTTTATCCAACCCGCAGTACTACAGAGTGCCACAAAGCACACAACTATATCCCAATAGTTGCTGAAATAATAATGCATTTCAGTAAGTTTCAAATCTCAAATCTTATGAGACTAAGCTAGGTTTGTATTCGTGGCAATTGCATTTTATTTAATTTGAATGCTACATCTTAATAATAAAATCTACAAAATTCAGAGAATGAACTCTTTGCCCAGCTCTCGTCCACATGATGACTACAGGGAAGTCAAGTGATCTCTATTCACCCCTATTTTCCTCTCCATAAAATGGGGAAATAATAATCTTAAAATTAGCTCAGAAGGTAACTAAAATAAATTTAAAATTCAACTCCTAAAGTTTGCCAAAATTCTGGAAAAGCTACAGCTTTTACATGGAAACACATTATTTTTATGTTATAGAAATAATGCATTAAATAACAAAAACTTTTAAAAAATCACAAAATAGGAGGGCAAGGAAGGATCACAGATGTCCATCCCTTTCATGTTACTGATGAAGAGGCTGATTCTGAGCAGCTTCCCAAGGCCACGCAATAGTCAAGTCAGCTTTACAACACAGGACACTAGACATAAGGAAGGATTTCTGCAGAACATGAAAGGCCCTTACAATGATTCTCAGTCAACTCTCAAAAATACCATTTTACCCAAAGTCCAGCAGCAGTGAATTTCACACAGTCTAGCCCTAGTGTCAGCAATGTTTATGTTGAGAATGTGAGTTTCCACCCCAGTTTTCCTGAGAACAGCCTCAGGGTTCTGGGTATTACTCCCACCCTCTCCAAGCCCTTCTTTCCTGTCCTAGAATGAAACGGCTATAAGATAAGGCTCCATGCCACTGGGGATGGGGTAGGAGGAAAATGAATCTGGAATAGTGACTTGAAGGAAATGCACTGTAAGAAGCCAGCTTTCAGAATAGACACTGTGATACAGCAACGGAGAGAAGCAATTAAGCCAGGTATCTAGATCTTGATCTTTCCCCAGCTCCTCAGTGTCCTTACAAAAGTCCATGGTACCTGCAAAAATATCTCCAGAGCACAGATCCCAGAGTCTTTGGAAGGATCAACCAAAAGATACACAGGTGTGACATATACTATTAATTACCTCCTCGGACTCCATTCTTTGATTCTTCTTCAGGAATAGAATCTTTTGTTTTTATTTTTAGCTATCTTATTAACTGATAGGAATAGAATCTTAATTTTATTTGGGATGATAATGCTCCCTGTGAAGAATATTATTTTTCTCAGCATCCTTTGCTGACAATGTGGCTCAAAATATGACGTGGGACTCCTGGAAAGAAGTTAGAAGGGAGTGTGACTCAGGTGGGAGGCAGAACATTCGCGCTTGTGCACTCCCTTCTCCCTGCTGTCTGCAATGTGTATGTGATGGCTGGAACTCCAGGAGTCATCTTGGATGGTAAGGTAACCTTGAAAATGAAAGTCATACACTAAGAAGAGGTGCAGAAAGGCTGAAAGAGGACATTGCCCTGATAACGTTGGAGCCCCAGTACTAACCCTGGACTCCCTACCTCCAGACTATGTATCTATCCTGTTCATAGTCACTGTAGTGTGGGGTTTTGTTACTAGCAGCTACATACCATTTCTACGTATTCAGCATCTTTTACATTGTAAGTATAAAGAATGAGCTAAATTAAAGTACTAGTATTATTCAAGCAGCCAGAATAAAAATCCAGGAAGTTGAGAAATTGAAGCACACTAATATAAATGAGAAAGACGCTTAATCATTTTTTGGTAGATGTATTAGATGACTTCTCTGACAAACACCTATTAAAATCAGATTATCTTTTCCAGCAAAAACGACTTGGTTTGATGCTTTTGTCATTTGACTCTGTACTACTTCAAAATTTCAGTGCTTAGGCTGGGTAAAGGGGCTGACATCTGTAATCCCAGCACTTTGGGAGACTGATGCAGGGGGATCGCTTAAGGCCCGGAGTTCGACTGAGGCTGCGCAAACAAAGTGGAGACTCTGTCTTTTAAAAAAAAAAAAAAAAAAAAAAAAACAATGCTTGATATAATCAAAAAGCTGATATACACTATTTTTACCTTCTTGGCTTCCTGCTCCACCATTGCATTTAATATCTCTATTTCTTTCCTTCTGTTTTCCCTAAGGAGTTTGGCTACTTCCTGGTAACATTTGTTTCGTTGTAGATCATCACATTTTTGTTTATGTAAAGACTGAATCTGCCAGTCAGTATTTAGGCAGGCTTGTTCAGCCTTTGCCAAATTTTCTTTAATCACCTAGGAAAAAGTTATACATTTCAGAAACAAGGTCAGACTGCTAACATACAAAATGAAGGTAAAACCATTCAATGTATCCACATGTCTAGGGTGGTTGTTCACAACTCTGGCTGCATATTAGCATCACCTGGGAGTGCTTAAAATCAGCTGATGTCTGGGCCTCACCACAAGCCAATTAAACCAATCACCGGACAGCTGGGTACTGGCACCTTTAAAAAACTCTTCAAGTAGAAATTAGCTGGGTGTGGTGGCAGGCGCCTATAGTCACAGCTACTCGGGAGGCTGAGGCAGGAGAATTGCTTGAACCCAGGAGGCGGAGGTTGCAGTGAGCTGAGAGCGTGCCACTGCACTCCAGCCTGGGTGACAGAATAGGACTCAGTCTCTATACTTTAAAAAAAAAAAAAAAAAGCTCTTCAAGTGATTCTAATTTACAGCCAAGATTAAGAACTTATCAGCTAGGGGATGGGTGGGATTCAACAATTTCCATGTTTTCAGCACTCTGAAGAAGAGCCCATTTTAACAGACTGGACAAAAGCCTATTAAAAAAAAAAAAAAGGAATATCTTGAGGAAATCACCTAAGAGACTGTTGTAGAACAGAAGGTATCTACTGTACACTATTCCTGGTTTTCGGAACAGGAGCAGACCGGTACACATACCCATTTAACATTTTGTTAAAGAGGTAATAGAGAAAGTTCTTCTTTGAAAGTCTCAAGTTCTGTTTCAATTCACTTAAGTCAGCATTTCTGAAAGGGTACTCCATAAGAAATTCTCTGAAATACATCTGGGAAATTTTCTTAAATATTCACAAATGTACAGTATCCTCAAATTTGGCATGAAAAATACCTCACTTTAAGACAGCATTTCCAATACTTATTTGACCACCCCCATCTTATTGAATAATAGTTAATAGCCCACACAATACACTTGGAAGTGCTGGCTTACATACCAGGCACGGACCTGATGCTTTGAACCTAATCAACTCAGGGACAATTTCAGAAGCAGAACATAGAAGGACAGTATAATTTGTAAAGTTACTATTCCTTTGTATTATCTTCTAAGTCACTATTCCTTTGTATTTTCTTCTAAGTCACTACTCCTTCGTATTTTCTTGTCACTATTTCTTTGTATTTTCTTTGAGGAAATTCCTTTGTATTTCCTCAAACTGTAGGAAAAAGACATGCATATGATTGTCAGTGAAGTAAACATCCTATATATAAAAGGAAGCAATGTGAGATTCTAGGAACTGTGACAACTGAAGCAAAGAAACAAACTAATTCAACTTCACAGAGTTTAATTTCGATTTTGTTCTCTTAAGAGGGTGACATGAAAATTTCTCTTCTGCATATACACTAAATGGATTGTATTTTTACCTTCTGAGTTTTCTGACTCTGTGTTTCACCTGCTTCTATCAGCTTATGAAACATGTGTTCTTCAAGATCCACTTTTCGTCTATAGGCATCTGCATCTGCTCGCATTTCTTTTGCAACAGCTGCTTGATTTTCAGTAAGATTCTGTTAAAATCATTTGTAAAAAAAAAATCACTGATTTATATAATGGTAGAATACAAAAACAACTTTTTTCAGAATAGTAATATGCACACAAATAAAAGCTGCAATCATCTAATTTTCAAAGTAAAATGCGAAGACTGGAGATATCAGCAAAAATGGCAGAGTAAGGACCCCTGGAAATCCTCTCATCCATAAAAGCATTGAGAACATGGATTAAAAAAAAAAGTCAAAATGAACTTTTTCAGCATTCTGGAAATTAACCAAAGACTTGGAGCTATCTGGGGAGCATTTACTTATAAAATGGCTGAATCTCAGTAAAACAGCTAGCTCTCTGACATTTCATCTTGCATTTTTCCTGTTCCCACCCCACTCCCAAGCTATGCATTAGTCTTTCTTTTTGTTTGAGACAGAGTCTCACTCTTTTGCCCAGGCTGGAGTGTAGTGGCATGATCTCAGTTCACTGCAACCTCCCCCTCCTGGGTTTTCAAGTGATTCTCCTGCCTCTGCCTCCTGAGTAGCTGGGATTACAGGTGCCCACCACCAGGCCTGGTTAACTTTTTTTGTATTTTTAGTAGAGATGGGGTTTCACCATGTTGGCCAGGATGGTCTCGAACTCCTGACCTCAAGTGATCAGCCTGCCTTGGCCTCCCAAAATGCTGGGATTACAGGTATAAGCCACGGTGTCCGGCCTATGCATTAGTCTTGAAAACCAGCAGCCTGGAAGCCAAGCAAAATGGGGTTGGACAGAGCTCCTTCAAACCACCATTGCTGGAGAACTGTCATTGTTTGAGTTGTCTGGTGGTTCCCTGAAAGACCACTCCTAAGGCCGTCTTTTTAAAATCTCACTCAGAGCTCACCTAGTGCAGAATAGTCTTATCCCTGGGGAAGTTGTTGAAAACAATTAGAGCAAACTGTTGAATATCTTGGCTGCTTGGGGCAGTGGATCTTGGGAGAGCAACCAATAGGCTAAGCAAAAAGCTTAACAGGAAAAACTGGAGAATCAGATGTCCACAGGAGGCTTAAAAAATCTCGGATAGATTCCTGGAAGGTCATGTGCATGTGTAAGGCTGTGCATATGCTAAGGGCTGTGTTCTCAGACCTGAGAAAGACCTAAGATCTCACACTTCTGGTTAACTCTGAGGTTTTGCATAACCAGGAAGTGGAATCTAAGAAGTAGAAACTGCCTAGCTGAGTGATAAAGGCGTGCCCTAACATGCACACAGAGCTCCTCAACAACTACTAGAAGCTTACTGGTTGAAAGAATCTATTAAAATCTCTGTCCAATCATTTGCTGACCCCCAAACTACCTGAGTAGAGACATCAGTGGCTATATACAACAAAAGATAGGGACTTTCAAAATTAGTTCAGAAAAGTCACTAAGCAAAGAAACAAGAAGAAACCCTGGGTGGGGAGACAATCTTATTTCCAAAATTGCCACATTATATGCCAGACAGTCCCACAGTTGACGTAATGATATTCTTATTTTATGATGGGTCTATCAGGGCGTTACATGAATTTTCAACTTACAATATTTCTAACTTATGATGAGCTTACGAGGACATAACCCCATCATAAGTTGGGGAGCATTGTATTCAAAATGTCTAGTTTTCAACAAACAATCACATGATTGTTTGAAAAAAAACAAGAACTATAGGACAGGCATAGTGGCTTATGTGTATAATCCCAGCACTTTGGGATGCCAAGGTGGGAGGACTGCTTGAGCCCAGGAGTTTGAAACCAGCATGGGCAACATAGCAAAACCCTGTCTCTATAAAAACTACAAAAATTAGCAGGGCGTGATGGTATGCACCTGTAGTCCCAGCTACTTGGGAGGCTGAGGCAGGAGGATTGCTGAAGCCTGGGAGGCAGAAGTTGCAGTGAGTTGAGATCATGCCACTGCACTCCAGCCTGGGCAACAGAGCGAGACTCCATCTCAAAACATAACTTCTGTTGTAGGAATGCTGCAGATTAAAGTTATGCACTCTTATGGATAACTTAAATCTTCTCATGAAGAAACAACAGCCAAACGCTAATTAAGGGACATTCTACAAATTAGCTGGCTTACATGTTTCAAAAAATATCAATGTCATAAAATACAAAGAGTCAGGAACATCTCTCATTTCAAAGGAGACTAAAATGATGACAACAAAACAATGGATGAGAGCTCAGATTTTCTTTTGCTCTAAAGGACATTTTGGATACAATGGATCAAATCTGAATAAGGTTTATATATCAGATCACCTTATGTTAATTTCTGATTTTGAGAACTGTACTGTGGTTATATAAGAGGACTCCTTGGTCTTAGAAAATATACACTGAAGTATTTAGGGGTAAAGGAGCATCGGGACTATACCGGTTCAGAAAAACAAGTGTATGTTTGTGTGTACATATGTGTATAGGTAGAGAAAAAGAGGAAGAGAAAGCAAATTTAGTAGAATGTTAGTGTTTAAAATCTGAGAGACAAATATCTGGAAATTCTTAGTATTTTTCTTGCAAATTCTCTGTTAGTTCTAAAATTATACCCTTCAATTGCCACTATCCTCCACCCCTAAAGAAAAGATAGTAAAAAGTAAAGTTTAGCTTAGCCCACATGAATTACATCTAATTCCAAATCATGGCAGACTCAGCCAAACTGTAAATCCCTTGCTCAGTTCTAGAAGAAATTCAGCGTGGAGACTTTAAAAGTGTTATAGGTGTAAATGGATGCTATATGGTTTAAATCTCACCTAATATGGCTATCAAACATATATGTTACATATTATGAATTCACAGTTATCACTAATTTCAAACTAAAAGTATGACTTTTTTTTTGAGACAGGGTCTCACTCTGTCACCCAGGTTGGAGTGCACAATCTTGGCTCACTGCACCCTCCGTCCCCCAGGCTCAAGTGATCCTCCCACCTCGGCTTCCTGAATAGCTGGCACCACCGGTGCACACCACCACATTTGGCTATTTCTTTGTATTTCTAGTAGAGATGGGGTCTTGCTGTGTTGCCCAGGCTAAAAAATCTGACTTTTTATGTGGGCTGAAAGAAGTGAAAACTTACAGTTTCAACACTAAATGAGTAACAAAACATTTTCCTAAATAATAAAATTTATATTAACAAAGCTCCTTTTTTCCAGTGTCTTGAAAACTGAACAGTAAGTACTAAGCAGATATTTGCTGATTTAACTCCAGAAGATTCCAATTTAAAGTAATTTACAGGCCAGGCGCAGTGGCTCATGCCTGTAATCCTAGCACTTCGGGAGGCCGAGGTGTGCAGATTGCTTGAGCCCAGGAGTTTGGGACCAGCCTGGGCAACAAGGTGAAACCCTATCTCTACAAAAAACACAAAAATTAGATAGGCATGGTGGCACATGTCTGTAGTCCCAGCTACTGGGGAGGCTGACGTGGGAGAATCACTGGAGCAGGGGAGGTGAAGGTTGTAGTGAGCTGAGATGATGCCACTGCACTGTGGCCTAGGTGACTGAGTAAGACTGTCTCAAAAATAAATAAATAAAAATACAAATAAAGAAAGAAAGTACTTTATAGCTCCTGACTGATTTATTTTTCAGCATCCTCGTGAGGTATTGAGATAATTTTGTAGTCACTATTACATAATTACAGGAAAATTTAGTAAGTTGGTAAAAAATCCTGAGGCAAAATCTGGGGCCTACATCTGGTGCTTCAGACACTAGACTAAGCTGCTAACAGAAACATGAATTAAATAATTACAACAAACTGTACATTCAGACATTTTGGCTACCTTACAATCCTGCATGGCACTATATTCTGCTTAAAAAGTGAATAAAACGAACGCTAGAAAACTATGAATAAATACAGTCTAAAATGGGTTTATACAAACCCTGCTTTTCTTTTCTTTTCTTTCTTTTTTTTTTTGGAGATAGGGTCTCGCTCTGTTTGCCCAGGCTGGAGTACAGTGGTGTGATTATGGTTCACCGTGGCCTCGAACTCCAGGGCTCAAGTGATCTTCCTGCCTTTGCCTCCTGAGTAGTTGGGACTACAGGTAAGCATACCCAGCTAAATTTTTTTAATTTTTGGTAGAGATGGGGTCTCACTATATTGCCCATGTCTGGTCTGGAATTCCTTAGCTCAAGTGATCCTCCTCCCACCTCAGCCTCCCAAAATGCTGGTATTACAGGTTTGAGCCACTGAGCTTGGCCAAAACCTGCTTTTCTTATGTTGGAAATAACTGAATTATACCTTCTCATAAAGTCTCTTTTGTGATTCGAGTTCCAGCTGTCTCATTTCTAGGTCTCTGGCTGTGGCAGCAATTTCTCGATCTCTCATATATACCTATGGCCAAACAACAAACTGTGAATACCAAAAAGAATTTACAAAATAATTTTTAATATACTTAGTAATCCTGTAATCTGAACGACCTACTAACAGTATTTAAAATAACAGCAATCGGGTTTTTGAAACCAGAGTAGCTGACAAAGATTAATACTCACTGCAGAATCTAGGAATAATCTCTCAGTTAAAGTGAAGTTTAATTTAAAAATAAAAAGCACAATACCATATGCCCATCTACTCAGACTGGAAGAACAGATAGCAGTTCTTACAGTATTACAGTAACCAATATCATGAGTTAGAAAAACTTTAGCAATTTAAATCTGGGGTAGATAAAAATATAACATTTATTTAATGCTCTTTTTGACTAAACTTCTCTACTTTTGTAAGTTTGGTTTGACAATTACCAATTCTAGGTTTACATTTCTTGCAGATGGTTCAACCTGTGTGTGTTCTGCTCCAAGTGAATTAATTTAGAGTTCGCCTATTTCCAAAATTTGATTAGTTGGAAGCTTTTTATTCCTATATACTAGAGGGTTTGCGTATGGGATATGGCACTCTCTAGAGACTCTTAGAAATGATCTTAGATATAAGGTGAAATGTTAGATATTGTCATTATGGTAAAAGACATGCTATCAAATACCTAAAATAAGAGAAACAGTAAATGAGAACATAGTTGGATGTGCAAACGTATATATCCAAAGGCTAAAAGAGAAACATGGACCAGGACCAGCTCAATTTAAAGAGGTTATTAGGAAAGGAGCTAGCTCAAAGGTGGGGGGAAGCTTGATTGTATGAACTAAGAACAGTAATAATGACAGAAAGTGGAGGAGAGGTATGGCACAGCAAATCACACTTTTTAGGAATTTCAATTACTGAGCTCTTTTGCTTATGAATTTTCAGAGATACAAACAGCTATGTACCACAGCAAAAACCGATCGGCTTTGTTTGCTGCTAACAGATGTTCACAGTCACATGTACTTGTCATTTCAGATTCAAGCAGCCTTTCCTGCTAGAGCCTGAACCATGAGACGAACTTTTGTGGTTTGGCAGGGTCAGAGCACAACATCAGAACAGGCAGCTGGGAGGACAGGAGGCTGGAAGGGTAGGCAGAGGCCAGATCATGTTGCTGAAAGGAGTTTATAGAATCCTTGGACCAAAAAGTGCCGCCTCCTGTTTCAAAGGGGTTTGGAATAAAGACATCAGAGTTCTGAGCTTACTTTGTGGGAAGAACATATACTTTTCTACAGTAATGAAATATCAATCTCATTCACTAGACGAGAAAATTAAAAGAAATCTTGGATTTTGAAAACCAATTTAAAATTAACAAGCTTTAAACAAAACAAGTATGATGCTATAAAGAGATAATAGATTTCTAATACATATGAATTAAAAATACTTTGAAAGACTTAGGCCAGGCGCCTGTAATCCTAACACTTTGGGAGGCTGAGGTGGGCAGATCACTTGAAGTGTGGAGTTGGAGATCAGCCTGACCAACATGGTGAAACTCCGTATCTACTAAAAATACAAAAATTAGCTGGGTGTTGTGGCAGGCACCTGTAATCCCATCTTCTCAGGAGGCTGAGGCATGAGAATTGCTTGAACCTGGGAGGTGGAGGTTGCAGTGAGCTGGGATTGCACCACTGTACACCAGCCCAGGTGACAGAATGAGACCCTGTCTCAAAAAAAAAAAAAAAAAAAAAAAAAAAAAAAAAAAAAGTCTTAAAAAATACTGAGTATTTTATCAAAACTAGGCTTGAAACTCTAAATTAGTGCATAAATTCAGTGCAATCCTAATAAAAATTCCAATGGGATTGGGAGAGGTGAGAATTCCAAAAGTGGAAACAATTCTTAAAGTCTATTTGGAATGATAAACATTTGAGAATACTGACAAAAACTCTGAAAAGGAAGACTAATGAGTGAGAATTAGGACTAGTTAGTAAAACACTTCAAAGCTACTGTCATTCAAACAGTGTGGTACTGGCCTAGGAATAGAAAAAAAGCAAGGAAGGAGATCAAGTATGTAAGAGAATTTAATATGTAAAAACCATCGGTTGGCAAATGACTTGGCTAATAGTCAGCAAACGGTGTTGGGACAATTGACTTGCCTTTTGGAAATAAGTAAGCTAACCTGACAGAAAGTTAAGTCTAACTTCACAGAAAGATGGACAAATGATACAAATATGTAATGTGTAATTCTACAAATGGTAGATAAGTAACAGAAAAGATACTTAACCTCACTAATAATAAAAAAAGGCAAATTAAAATAGACTATTTGTCATCTATCTGCTTGGCAAATATTAAGACTGATGCAGTACAATTGACTATACTAGGGGATGGGTACTCTTACGGTCTTAAAATAGCTTAAGCCATTTCATTTTTAGAGAACAATTTGGCATAATTTAGAAGTTACTCAACAAAAGTATGTGTGCAAGTAAAAAGACTTTTATGATGTAGCATGGTTGTTATTTGCAAACACTGCAAATAACCTAAATGTCCAATAACAAAGGATTAAATAAGCTATTCATTCAATGGAATATTATACAACCACAAAAAAGAAATAGATACACATAACAAATATGAAAAGATATTCAACATATGTAATTTTAAAAGCAGGTCACAAAACAATGTATAATGAGAATAATCCCATTTTTGTACAAATATAGGAAAGCATGACTATAATTACTCCTCTATCTATAGAACATACCTGAAAGGCTATATAATTAACCTTTTTTTTTTTTCTGAGACTGAGTCTCGCTCTGTCACTCAGGCTGGAGTGCAGTGGCGTGATCTCAGATCTCGGCACACTGCAGCATATGCCTCCGGGGCCAAGCAATTCTCTGGCCTCAACCTCTCGAGTAGCTGGGATTACAAGCACCTGCCACCAAGCCCAGCTAATTTTTGTATTTTTAGTAGAGATGGGGTTTTACCATGTTGGCCAGGCTGGTCCCGGACTCCTGACCTCTGGTGAACCGCCCGCCTCGGCCTCCCAAAGTGCTAGGATTACGGGCATGGGCCACCGCACCTGGCCAATTAACCATTTTTTAAAAGTGTTTCTCTGGGGATGATATGAGGACTGATGGAGAAGGTCCATTTTTAATTCTATATATTTTGTACTGGAAATTATTTTTACACTGGCCACAGATAATTTTTACATGAAAAAAGAATATGTCCCCTAATTAAAAATTAACTGCCAGGCATGGTGGCTCATGCCTGTAACCCCAGGACTTTGGGAGGCCAACATGGGCAGATCACCTGAGGTCACGAGTTCAAGATCAGCCTAGCCAAAATGGTGAAATCCCATCTCATGAAAAATACAAAAATTAGCTGGGTGTGGTGGTGCGCACCTGTAATCCCAGCTACTTGGGAGGCTGAGGCAGGAGAATCGCTTGAACCCGGGAGGTGGAGGTTGCACTGAGCTGAGATCACACCACTGCACTCCAGCCTGAGCAACAGAGTGAGACTCCATCTCAAAAAAAAAAATTAACTTAATGGCTAACTGATACTGATATTTCTATTTTTAGAGAAACAGTCACTAAGGACACTTGACTAATTTTCCTGGCATTTCTTAAATATTTAGCCATTCATGAAATACAAAAGAGAATGAGAAACGCCAAGGGGAAAATAAAATTAAAGGGGCCATTTAGCATTCATGGTGGACTCTAAGAATATTATTTAATTTGAAGGTGTTCATTACATTTAAGTGAGAGTAAATGGAGATGATGTATGAGAACTAAGGTAAGAATAATAAACCTTTCTCCCAATTTCATCATCCAGTCTTCTTAGTTCCATTTCCTGTTGATCTTGCTGAAGCTTCAGAAAACGCCTTCTTGCAGCATCTTGTAAGTGCATTTCCTTTACTTTCAGCTCTCTTTTCACAGCAGCTAGCCTTAAATACAAAATACATCAAGTGGAACAAATAAAGCAATTCCTAATATGACTTAGCTTTTTCATAACAAGTCTACCATGCCCATCATTTCAATACAATTGATATCCGTTATCTGAAAGAATGCCAGAACTGCTCCACCGTTACCAAAGATGGTGTATACTTATGCTTTGAGAATTTTAGCAGAAAGCGCACCGGCTCAGTTCAGTAGTTCCTTTTAACCCACACTCTAAATCTGTTACATAAAGTTCCATCTAAGAATATGAATCAATAAACACAGAAGTGAGTTTCCCAACAATTGGGCTTAGTCTCAATGTTTATCCCATAACTTTACTTAATTTACACATTTTACCTTATTAACATACTTTTATGTATTTATTTTTAAGTTTTTTCTTTTTCTTTTTTAAGAGACAGGGTCTCACTATGTTGCCCAGGCTGGCCTTGACCTCCTGGGCTCAAGTGGTCCTACCTAGTAGCTGGGACTATAGGTATGTGGCACCACACCCAGCTAACACACTTTTGAATATGCATTTAATACTAATTCCCCTGTCCTCCAAAGTGTTAAATGAGTAATGACATAATCATTTTATGTTACAATTGTCAGGTCACACAGGTATGTTTAAAACACAATTAAAAAAATTATACTCCACTACAGGTGATGTACCCAGCACTCTATGACAAAGCATTTCTGCCCACTATAGAATAATGTTTCTAAATAATGTCCTTCCAGGAACATTAATCCGTGCAAATCTAGATTATATTCAGTATAGCTTTAGAATTACATTTTACTACATAGCAATTTTTTGAAAAGTGGTATATAAAGATTCTTTTTATTAACTTAATAGTTGCTTAGTAGAAATGCTACAGCTGGGTAATCCTATATATAATGTTGTTCCTAAAATGAAAAAATGAAAGAGCATAAAAATTATTCAACCATTTTATATGTCCAGATTTGTTTTTTAAAGGGATAACACATACCTCTGTCTTTGTTGTATGATTTTCTCCTCCTCTTGTAAGAGCATTTCTCTTCTTGTTTCTTCAGCTTTACGAAGCAGCTCCTGTTTCTGGTACCAAGCTTCATCTTCAACTCTTTGCTGGTCAACTTCAGCTTGCATATCTTCAACTGTCTGCCTTAAGTAGGTAATATTAGTATGAAAACACAAAGAAGAAAGCTAAGTAATTTAAATCCAAGAATCATCAAAACACAAAATGTATACCGATTAATGTATAGTCCATTTTGTTTCCATATGCAAGAATTAACTATCTTTAATATTTCCAGCCTTCAAACCCTGATTTTACACAAATACTCATAATGTGAATGTATTTTTCTTTTTTTTATTGAGATGAAGTCTCACTCTGTTGCCCAGGCTGGAGTGCAACGGTGTGATCTCCGCTTACTGTAACCTCTTCCTCCTGGTTTCAAGTGATTCTCCTGCCTCAGCCTCCTGAGTAGCTGGGACTTCAGGTGCGCGCCACTACACCCGGCAATTTTTTGTATTTTTAGTAGAGACGGGGTTTCACCATGTTGGCCAGGCTGGGCTTGAACTCCTGACCTTGTGATCCGCCTGCCTTGGCCTCCCAAAGTGCTGGGACTATAGGTGTGAGCCACTGCGCCCGGCCAAATGTATTTTTTCATTAAAACTTTCTTATTATGTTTAAAACACATTTTGTTGTATCAGAAAAAGAAAAACTATTCCATAATTACCTCTCTCTTAAGTAATCCAATTCATCATTCCTTATTCTTTCTCGTTCTTGTGTCTGATAGTCCACAATAAACTTTGGATATTGATTAAATACTGGATACTGCCCTTTTGTCAGTGCAACAAAAACATTAAGCATGCTGTCTGGATGAATGTCAGTAGGCGTGGTCTCCATGAGATGATAAACTTGTCTAATCACAACATTTATATCCAGGTTATTCCGATGGTGAAAAAAAAACTGTAAGAAAACTTGGTGTTTAAATCGAGATTTACCAGACAAATCAATTATGAGGTAGGTAGAATTAAAACAAGAATTTTTTTAAAAGTGAACTTATTTTCAAGATATACATTTTTTTTGTAAATTATTTAGCTTTCTTTACTCACGTTTACAATGACGGCAATTTATTTAAAATGTCAGAGTTTCACAATCATAAGATTAATCTTGACATAAACTTAAAATAATGAAGGTTTAATACAAAAGAAAAAGAATGCTATAATGGAATACTCTGCTGGATTTTTTCTTCAAAATCCATAATAAATTATAAACTAGCCTTTGAAAATAAAATTAGCTTGATTCTTTTTTTTTTTTTTTTTTTTGAGATGGAGTCTGGCTCTGTCGCCAGGGGAGTGCAGTGCCGATCTCGGGTACGTAAGCTCCGCCTCCCGGTTACGCCATCTCGTGTGTAGTAGCTGGGACTACAGGCGCCCGCCATCTCGCCGGCTAGTTTTTTGTATTTTTTTTTTAGTAGAGACGGGGTTTCCCTGTAGGACCGGATGGTCTCGATCTCTTACCTCGTGATCCACCCGTCTCGGCTCCCAAAGTGCTGGATTACGGCTTAGCCACGCGCCGGCCATTAGCTGTTCTTTAAAATATCTGAAATGTTTCCACTTTTTGTTTTGCCGGAAGATCAAATTACGCTCATGGGATCATGAGTAAAATATAAAGTTTAATCGGACAGTAACCACTAAATAGGTAACACACACACACACACAATAACCCAACTAATTCATCTTGTCTACCAAAAGAGCATCTACTTTTTATAATGATCTTAATGCTTGCTTTCAGACACTTTCCTGCCAATTCTCAAAATTCTCAGTTACCTTTTGCATGTGTATAATAAGCATTCAGACTATTTAAGACCAGATAGGTCATGATAAGATTATGCACAGAATTAACAACACTCTACCTGTTAAACATCCTTTATAAAAGCAAAAGGCAGCCGGGTGCGGTGGATCACGCCTCTAATCCCAGCACTTTGGGAGGCCGAGGCGGGTGGATCACCTGAGGTCAGGAGTTCGAGACCAGCCTGGGTAACCTGGTGAAACCCCGTCTCTATTAAAAATACAAAAAACTTAGCTGGGTGTGGTGGTGGGCACCTGTAATCCCAGCTACTCGGGAGGTTGAGGCAGGAGAATCACTTGAACCTGGGAGGTGGAGGTTGTGGTGAGCCGGGATTGCACCATTGCACTCCAGCCTGGTCGACCTGGTCGACAGAGGGAGATTCTGTCTCAAAAAAAAAAAAAAGGAAAAAGCACAAATCCCAATATTACCATGATTCTTTTCTTAAGCTATAAGACTACTAGCCTGCTATAATTGCCTGCTTTATTGTCTATAAACTGTACACGGGTAGGGATGTGGTCTAACTTGTTATCCTTTATATTCCTACCACCTAGCACCAGTGTCTGACATATAACAGGGACTCAGTAAATAAATGGATCTTTCAACTGAAATAACTGATATGGCCTGGCGCAGTAGTTCACTCCTGTAATCCCAGCACTTTGGGAGGCAGAGGTGGGTGGATCACGAGGTCAGGAGTTTGAGACCAGCCTGACCAACATGGTGAAACCCCATCTCTACTAAAAATACAAAAATTAGCTGGGTGTGGTGGTGCGCACCTATAATCCAGCTACTTGGAGGCTGAGGCAGGAGAATTGCTTGAACTCGGCAGGCACAGGTTGCAGTGAGCTGAGATCGCGCCATTGCATTCCAGCCTGGGCAACAGAGCAAGACTCCGTTCTCAAAAAAAAAAAAAAAAAAAAAAAAAAGAGAGAGAGAGAGAGAAATAACTGATATTTGAGAACCTTCTGTTAAGAACAAGGATCATTACCTCAAAATCATCTTTAAGATTACAGTTGAGCAGAGGCACTCTAGAACATATGTTGTAGGCTACAACAGTCATCAGAAGGAAGGAAGGATGGTTGGAAAAGATATTATCAAACAGTTTCAGCCACTCCTCTCTTGTCAGCACTTCCGAGAACACAGTTTCAAGAAGAGGCCATGCATATAGCTAAAACAGATAAGGAAAATTTATCATTTTCTAGGGAAAAGTAAAAACAGAGTCATTGGTAATATTACCTTACATTCGATTTAAGCTATGAAAATCATATTAAATACATAATTATGAAAATAACTACCTTAATTTGGACCCTTCTTTACAGACTTTCAGGAAGGCAGTTTAATGAAGAAAAGAATGGAATATTGTTAAAAACACAACATATAGTATGCTTTTTATTATACTCCTTCAAGAAAATACTGTTTATATCAGAACCAACATTAGCTTACAAAATAAGGCATGTTATTCTGAAAACCTTATGCTTCTTACCTGGGAAGTTATATCATGATCTATGAAGTGTTGCAGCAGTTCCTTGTCATGAAATGCCAAAACATTTTCTATCATACTAAGAATATTGATAGGAGGATTAGGAAAATATTCAAACCAGTGTTGACACCAATTGACTATGAAGGAAAAAAAAGAAATGTATCTTTAAGTATCTTTCTATGTTATCAAAAATCCTTGCAATTCTTAAATGTATCCAATCTTTATGTTCCCAATATGGCCATGAATAATAAAAAATATAACTCTTTATATTATATGACATTGATTTTAAAATTCCATCATGCTAACATAGTATGTTTATAGAAATTTTGCAAATTTCCTTACAGTAGTCAATGAAGAAGTGTTAATTAAAACAAACAAACACAACTTCCCAAAATACTCCTGATGGCATCCTGGCTTCTGACTCCTGCTTTGTTCATCACCTAATTAACAAAATGATCTTTTTAAAAAGGGCCCCTATTAACTCTTCATTAAATGTAATCAACGTTAGCATGCCGGGCTCCTCAAATTTACTAAAATTCGTATGTAACCAAAATTACAACCATATGTAACCAAAATTGTATATACTGTATCCCTTAATCCCTCAAACGTTATAATGACGATAAAAAGTCCTCATTTCGAGGAAATGACTGATTGTTCTATAACCATGGTAATAAGGAATAACCAGTAAATAGTCACCAGGACTGGTTTCATATCTAATTGATCATTGACAATTTGTTTCAGTAAACTTGACTTGAAAACCAACCAATCTGGCTGGGTGTGGTGGCTCACGCCTGTAATCCCAGCACTTTGGGAAGCCGAGGCAGGCAGATCATGAGGTCAGGAGAAAGACACCATCCTGGCTAACACAGCGAAACCCCGTCTCCACTAAAAAGTACAAAAAATTATCCAGGCATGGTGGTAGGTGCCCGTAGTCCCAGCTACTTGGGAGGCTGAGACAGGAGAATGGCGTGAACCCAGGAGGTGGAGCTTGCAGTGAGCCGAGATCGCGCCACTGCACTCCAGCCTGGGTAACAGTGCAAGACTCCGTCTCAAAAAAAATAAAATAAAATAAAAGGAAAACCAACAAATCAGTAACAGTGGCATTCTTTGAAAGTCAGCTAATCCGAAGTAGAATAAATTCAACTAACCCTAAGGCTGACTTTGACTCACTTGCGCTCTGTAATCACTAGAACCACCCACATATTGTTCTTAAAACTGTATATAAGACCATCAGTTTGTTTTGTTCCATAAGACTATGTTTAATCTCTCCTTTACTTAATTTTTAAATTTTTTAAATTTTAAATATTGAGTTGTAGATTCATCCTTTGATAATAAGATCTCCTATCTCAAAATAGCAAAAGAAGGCTTTATCAACAGAATACTAGATTACAGTGGTTTATAAGAACTTTCCAATTCTGGAGTTCCATTATTTCACTTATTATTGATCATTTAAATTTGGGTTAATAATGAAGTCATAAATAAAACCTTGCAAAGACTGAGCTTTAAAAAATATTTCAAATTCTCTGCAGCTCTCTTAATTTTTTTTTTTTTTTGAGACGGAGTCTCACTCTGTGGCCCAGGCTGAAGTGCAGTGGCGTGATCTCGGCTCACTGCAACCTCTGACTCCTGGGTTCAAGCGATTCTCCTGTCTCAGCCTCACAAGCAGCTGGGATTACAGGCACCTACCACCATGCCCAGCTAATTTTTTTTTTTTTGTATTTTTAGTAGAGACAGGGTTTCACTATGTTGGCCAGTTTGGTCTCGAACCCCTGACCTCAGGTGATCTGCCTGCCTTGGCCTTCCCAAGTGCTCGGATTACAGGTGTGAGCCACTGCGTCCAGCCTAGCTCTTAATTTTAAGAGGAAAATATGGTTCAGCAACTGAGTACCTATTATGTCTCAGACACTGGCAGTTCTGAGAATTTAAACCACCACACATGCACCCAAAGCCCTGATCCTTACAGTCTTCATTAAGAGAGCACTGTTTTCATTAGCAAAAGGATATCCTACTACATACAGTAACCATCTGCCTGCTCTTAAGTATTTTATTCTGCTTTGATGCACCACAAATGCATGGGTAGAGGACCTAGAGAGAGAACTGACAGATAGCAAAATACAGAGAAATGATAATCGTGTGGAGATTCTTTGCTAAACCAAAAGACTTTATGTCTTGTCATAAAAGAGACTCCAGTGTCTAAAAAATACTTTTACAAATACATTCCAAATTATACATAGATTTGACTTTTCCTTCAAAATATCTTCTAAGTCACAACTAGGCTAAAACCTAAAAGCCAAAACAATGGCATATCCCAGCAGTGCTAGTATTTAGCTGAAGTTCAGTACATTTTTAAATTTTTTTTTGAGACAGAGTCTTGCTCTGTCGCCCGGGCTGGAGTGAAGTGGCCCGATCTCTGCTCACTGCAAGCTCCGCCCCTCTGGGTTCATGCCATTCTCCTGCCTCAGCCTCCCGAGTAGCTGGGACTACAGGTGCCCGCCACCACGCCCAGCTAATCTTTTTGTATTTTTAGTAGAGACAGCGTTTCACAGTGGCCACCAGGATGGTCTCAATCTCCTGGCCTCGTGATCCGCCCGCCTCGGCCTCCCAAAGTGCTGGGATTACAGGTGTGAGCCACCACACCCGGTCAGTAAATTTTTTTAAATTGTGCTTAAACTTAGAAGCACAGGATGTCAACAAAACAGTTGCAACTTTTTTGTTGTTGCTGTTGTTGCAATTATAGAGTGGTATTCAGTTAACAAAACATTTATTTTGTATAAGCTACATTAGAGAAAATTGAAGATGAAAAACTACTATCTCCATACAAAATAATTTGTGCTGTGGATTAACAAAAACTCGCTTTTAAATTTCTATGCCAATTTATAATCCCTATAGTGTACCAAGCAAAGTTAATCTTATTGAAAATATCACCAGGACAAGGCTATCTAAAGACATTCAATAGGGTGTTAGCCATATAAAAAAAAGACACTGTACAGTTTAAACAAATGTTACACAGCTTGACATTTCAATTTTTTTCTTTAGAAGAAGTGAGTGTGTACAGGAGTGTTAAATGCTTTATAGACAAGAAGAGAAACCTGTGCTAGAACCAATTTATTCATTATCTTCTTCATCTTCCTCATCTTCCTTTTTCTTGCTTTTTTCAGCCTTGACGGTTCCCATTTTTGCTGCATTAGGCTTTCCTTTAGCTTGGTATGCAGCAATATCCTTTTTGCATTTTTCCTTCGGCTTTGCAGCCCTCTTGTCAAAAGGCTGCTTGTCATCTGTGGTGGTGTAGCTCCACGTCTCTCCCGGTTTCTTTGCAGCATCACCAATGGATAGGCTGGATGTTCTCCTTTGATTTCAAGGCAATATTAAGAACAGAACAAGAAAAAGGCCAAAGGAGGCCTCTTGTGAGATGCATTGGGATCCTTTAACTTCTTTGTTTCCCCTTTAGGAGGGATGTAGGTTTTGATTTCTTTCATGATGAAACTTGTCTGCCTTTGCCATGTCTTCAACTTTTCCCTTCTCTTTAGCAGACATGGTCTTCCATTTCTCTGAAGCCCTTCTGAGAAAACTCTGAGGTGACTGGAGTATCTGGGTGCTTCTTGTGCTTTTCCTGGCAAATCTGCACGAAGATCGCAGGTGATGACATTCTGCCTCTCAGCTTCTTGGAATTGCCTTGCTAATGTTTCGTTCTTTTTCCTCAGTGAGGCAGAGTCACCCAGTATCCATCAGACTCGCACCTGTGCCAGTGGAGCGCACAGGGCAGGTCGTACCACACTCTTTTAAACCACTGGATCTCGTGTGAACTGAGCGAGAACTCGCTTACAACCAAGAGAATGGTGCTAAGCCATTTATGAATGATTCACCCTCATGATCCAATACCTCCCACTAGGCCCCACCTCCAACATCAGGGATCACATTTCAACATGATATTTGGAGAGGACACACATCCAAACCATATGACAACCCTTTTGGGGAATCAATTATTCACATTTTATGACCTGTTAACACCAATTCTGGGAATCTACCCAAAGGAAACTATTATGTTTGTATGCAAAGATAGTTATAACAGTGTTACTTTTAATAGATAAAATGCCGGGTGCGGGGGGTGGCTCACGTCTGTAATCCCAGCACTTTGGGAGGCCGAGGTGGGCAGATCACTTGGGGTCAGCAGTTCGACACCAGCTTGGCCAATGTGGTGAAACTCTGTCTCTACTAAAAAAATACAAAAATTAGCTGGGCGTGTGTGGCAGGTGCCTGTAATCCCAGCTACTCAGGAGGCTGAGGCAGGAGAATTACATGAACCCAGGAGGTGGAGGTTGCAGTGAGCCGAGATAGCATTGCTGCACTCCAGCCTAGGTGACAGAGTGAGACTCCCGTCTTAGAAAAAAAGAGGTTAAAATTAGAAACAATCTAAATATCCAAGAAGATTAAACTAGTACATGCACATTATGTAATAATGGCCAATAAAACTGTTTATGAAATTTATAAAAATAAGGGAAATATATATAACATGAAGTAAAAGTAGTACAACAACAAGAAACTGCTTTGAAAGTATGGAAAAGTTAGAAAAATAAAATTCTTGCAGTTGTAGAATACATAAATGATATATCTATAAGATGAAATACTATATTATGCAGATTATGCAGACAATAAATTATTATTATTATTATTATTTTTTGAGATGGGATCTCACTCTGTCTTGCCCAGGCTGGAGTGCAGTAGAGCAATCTCAGCTCACTGCAGCCTCTGCCTCCCGGGTCCAAGTGATTCTCCTGCCTCAGCCTCCTGAGTAGCAATGCTTTATAATTATAACAGTTCTATGAAGAGTAACTGTCTTTCAGTAAGTGAAGGATCTGCTTCATTCTTACTATCTAAATCCAGTCTGTAATATCTTTTAAAACTTAACTATCCAAATTTTCTTCTAAATAAAAAGGTTTACATATAAATGCTTCAATTGTCTATTTTACGTTTGATACCTTAGTGTTTCACACTTTCGTGGCTTAAAAGTAGAGACATCTAGAATTGTTAAATGTTGCAAAGGTGCAAAGACATCAGGAAAATGTATAAGAATCCATTCTTGATCTCATACTTAAAGTATTTACTTACTTATGAGAGTAGCAATCACTTCAAAACAGATGAGTTGGTTGTTCTGGAATAATTTTACGAATGGAAATGCCAAGAGTGGAAGATACGGTGTGTCACTAAAAATGACAGACCAGTGAGCTAATGCAGATAAGGTTCTGTGAATAAAATAACTTAGTATTAAAATTTATTTGAATAAATAACATATTCACATGATAAAAATTTGATACAAAGTATATTTGGTGAAAATTCTTCCTTGTACCCCTATCATCTAGTTCACCTCTCCAAAAGTAATCACTGTTACAAACATAAATCCTTTCTTAAAAAACCATAAATGGTAGTATACTATAAAAATTGTTCTGTACTTTGCATTTTTCGATTAATGGTATCTTGGAAATAGTTTATATCAGTATATGCAGAACTTCCTTACAACATTTTACAGATGGATACGATAGCTTTGTACCCATATACCTTCATTTCTTCTTTTTCTTTTGTGTTCCTGACACAGGGCCTCGCTCTGTCACCCAGGCTGGAATGCAGTGGCATAATCATGGCTCACTGCAGCCTCAAACTCCTAGGCCCAAGTGGTCCTCCTGCCTCCATCTCCTGAGTAGGTGGGCCTACAGATGTATGTATGCCACTATGTCTGGCTAATCTTTTTTGTGGATAGAGACAGGGTCTCACTATATTACCCACGCTGGTCTCAAACTCCTGGGCTCAAGCGATCTTCCCGCCTCAGCTTCCCAAAGTGCTTGGATTAGAGGCGTGAGCCACTGTGCCCAGCCACCTTCATTTCTTTAACATGATCTCTATTGTAGGGCATTTGCTTTCAGTCTTTTATAAGCAATGCTGTGCTTAATGCCACTGTATGTACCATACAGTGTGTGTCATTCTTCGCATGAGAATACAGACTTGGAAATTCCTAAAGTGGAACTGCTGAGTCAAGAATACGTGCCTTTGTAATTTCGAAAGTCAGTGCCAAATCAGCCCCCACAAAAAGTGTCTACTTACATTCCTATGACTCGCCTAAAGGGATGCCTGTTTTTCATACTCTTGCCAGCATATTATCAACCATTTTTAAAAAAAACCTTTAATCTAGGTGAGAAATGGTACTTCAGTGTAGTTGCAATTGGCATTACTCTTTCTATGAGAAAGATTAAGCATCTTTTCATGTTTAAGAACCACTTCTAGGCTGGGCACAGTGACTCATGCATGTAATCCCAACATTTTGGGGGGTTGAGGCAGGAGGAATGCTTAAGCCCAGGAGTTTGAGACCAACCTGGACAACAGAGTGAGACCTCATCTCTACAAAAAATTTTTAAAAATTAGCCAGGTTTGGTGGCACACGCCTACTACTCAGGAGACTGAGGCAAGGGGATTGCCTGAGTCCAGGATTTTGTGGCTGCGTGAACTATAGTCACATCACTGCACTCCAACCTGGGTGACAGAGCAAGATCCTGTCTCTAAAGAAAACACACAAAAAAACAAAATAAATAAAAGAACCATTTTACCACTGTGAACTGTACGTGAAATTGTTTATCCATTTTTTTTTACTGGCTGGTCCTTTACATGTTTATTTATATAGGTGCTTTACACATTAAAGAAACCAGCCTTTCATTTGTCATGTTTTGCATATGTTTTTTTCAGTTTTACACGAGTCTTTGTTTTGGGAATTTTTTTATATGTAGAGATTTTTATTCTTATCAACCTCTTCTAGATACGTCATACTTAGAAAGGCCTTTATTACTCTGGGATTATAATTCTCTCACATGTACTTCTAATACCTTTACTGTTAATTTCCTTTTTTTAATTTTTTGTTTTGAAATCATTTTAGATTTACAAAAAAAATCCTGCAAAAATAGTAGAGTTCTTGTATACCTTTGACCTACATTCCCCTAATGTTAACATCTTGCACATAGTACCATTATCAGTACTAAGAAATTGACACTGGCACGATGCTATTCACTAAATTATGGACTTTACTCAGATTTTACCATTTTTTACACTGTTATTTCTTTCATTTCACCAACCCCAGATTCAACATTACATTTGTTTTGTCTCTGTAGTTTCTTCCAATGTGAGAGTTCCTTAGTCTTTCCTTATTTTTCATGACAATGCCATTTTTGAGGAATATCAGTTATTTTCTAGATTGTTCCTCAATTTGGGTTTGTCTGATATTTATATGAGGTTACATATTTTTGGCAAGAATTTCACAAAAGTGATGCGCATCATATTGACGTCTTATTACTGGTAATTTTATTTATTTAATTTTTGAGACAGGTTCTCACTCTGTTGCCCAGGCTGGAGTGCAGTGGTGCTATCATGGCTCACTGAAGCCTTGAATCTCCAAGTTCAAGGAATCCTTCCATTTCAGTCACAAGTAGCTAGGACTACAGGTGTGTGCCACCATGCTCAATTAATTTGTTAAAATTTTTTGTAGAGATGGGTTTCTGCCATGTTTCCCAGGCTGGTCTCGAACTCCTGGGCAAGTGATAGGCCCACCTCGGCCTCTCAAAGTGCTGGGATTACATGCATGAGCCACTACACCTGGTGTACTAGTGATTTTAAATGTGCTTACTTGCTTAAGCTGGTGTCTGCTGAGTTTATCTATTATAAAATTACTATTTTTCCATTTGCCATTAATAACCATCTTGGAGGAGATATTTTAAGACTATGCAAATATCCTGTTAATCCTAGAATATGTTTTTTTTTTTTTTTTTTTTTTTGAGACAGACTCTCACTCTTTAACCCAGGTCGAGTGCAGTGGCGTGATCTTGACTCACTGCAGCCTCCACCTCCCAGGTTCAAGCGATTCTCCTGCCTCAGCCTCCCGAGTAGCTGGGATTACAGGTGCGCGCCACCATGCCCAGCTAAGTTTTGCATTTTTAATAAAGACAGGGTTTCATCATGTTGGCCAGGCTGGTCTCTAACTTCTGACCTCAGGTGATCCACCCATCTTGACCTCCCAAAGTGCTGGGATTGCCGGTGTGAGCCACCGTGCCTGGGCACTCCTAGAACTTTTGTCCAGTAATTTTAGCATCAATTGGTGGATCTTGCCTCCAACAATGATCACTGCGGTGTCCCAATGGTGATTTTCTATTTCTCTAATTCCTTCTATATTTGTTAGAATTGTCCCTTCTCCCTCATTTATATCTTTATTTATTCAATTATTTATGTCAGGATGAACTCATGGATATTTATTTTATTCTACAAGTTATAATTGATTGTTATTTATTCTGTTCCTCAAATTGTTCCAGCTTTGGTCACTGGAAACTTTTAGGTTGAGTCATGTGCCCTTTTGACATGCCCATCCTTTCTGAGCACTTCCTTACTTTATGGCACTAAAAGATGCTTCAGGTTCATCTTGTATTTTCCCCACACTAGTAGGTGCACTTACTGTTACCAGGGTGTCATTGCTAGGCCTTCTCGGTGGACAGAGCTCGGAAATACATGCATGCATACTAACTCCTGCATACATACATATCTATATTTCTTTCTGTGTCTATTCATCTGCATATATGTTAAGAACTAACACTATCAATTCCAATCAACTACTGCAAGATTCATTCTAGTCCTTGTGCTTATTTATCTTCTTTCTCTGAGAGTAAGAAACCTGGCTCTCATCTCTGTTTAGCTATTTGTATACAAAAAGTGGCTTCTACACATAAAGTAGTTTCAGACTTGCTAACTCCACATTTATTTCTAATACTTTGATGGTTCTGTTTTTTTAAAAAGTAACTGAATCTTTAGTTCAAACAGAATTTATATGGTGTAAGATATGAGGTATGCTTTCAACTTTTTCTAGACAGCTAGCTAGTTATTCCATGTCATTTACTAAATAACCCACCTTTTCTTCATTACTTTGAAATGACACCTTTAAAATAAGTCAATTTTGAATGTAGCTGGGTCTATTGTTAGACTCTGCATATCTATTTATATGTCAGCAACAATTTCAATGCTTTGTAATAGCTTTTAATATTTAAGGCTAATTCCCTCTCATTACTGTTTAAATATAAATTATTTTTCTGAGAAGTATACTTTATAGTTAATGTGGCAAGCAGAATAATGCAAATTGCCCCCCTCCCCAAAAGATGTCCATGCTCTAATCCCTGTAATCCATGAAGATATTATTTTGCATGGGATTTTGCAGATATGATTAAGTTAAGCACCTTGGGGTGAGGGCATTTATCCTGGACTACCTGGGTAGGTCCAATCTAATCACACAGGTCCTTAATATCAAAGAACCCCTTCCTGGCTGTGGTCAGAGGGAGATATGACTACAGAGGAATGGTCAGAGAGGCGCTTTGAAGACAGAGAAGGTGGGCCTGAGTCATGAAATATGGGAAACTTGCAGAAGCTGGATAAGGCAAGGCAAAGGATTCTCCTCAGAGCCTCTAGAAAGGAATGTGGACCTGCTGACACTCTGATTTTAGCCCAGTGAGATCCAACCCATGGTGAATTTCTGCCTACCAAACTCTAAGGATAAATTTGTGTTGTTTTTAAGCCACTACATATGTGGTAATTTGTTATAGCGGCAATAACTAATATAGTTAATGGAATTAATAAGCTATTTCAGACATCTTTTATTATTCGAGACAATACTCAGAACAACCCCAGGAGGGAGGGATTAGCATCATTACTGAGCCTAGGAAATGGAATTCCAGAGAATGTAAGTAAATCCTCATTATTGGAAGGGCTAGAAAATCAACCTAAATACAAGAACATGTTTTCCTAAGGATAGTACTTTCATAATTACAGAAGTTACATATTCGACAGTGAGTTCCCATCTTTTGACTGACTCTCAGACTGGCAACAAATAAAGACTGATAAAATCCAGTGTCGGTGAAAACAGTAACACTGGCATTTCTCAGGGTTGGCAGAATTTTCTGAGAGAGAGAGAATAAATGAATGATTTGACCTAGTAGTTTAAATTCTAGAAGTCTATACAAAAATATTCACACAGGATATTGATGAGGGTGTTTATTATAATATTGTCTGAAAAGCAAATAAACATAAAATAACCTAAATGTCAACGAACAAGATGAAGACTTAAATCCTGAAACATCCATCCATGTGCATTTTTTAGAAGGATGTAAACCTACATATACTGAGAGAAGGAGGGCCATGATAGACTTGAAAGTAAAAAAGAAGATAAGCAGCAAAATAGTATGTATAGTATGATTCCATTTTTGTTAAATGTATGTGAATACTTTTGCATTATATACACACAAAAATATCTTACCAAAGTAAACCAAACAATTAGCTCTAGCAAGTCAAATTGGGGCTGGAAGAGGTGCTGATTTTTTCTTTATAACCTTCTGTACTGTTTGAATTATTTTACGAAGAAGGTATATTCTTTTTGCCATTTAAAATGAATACTTTAAAGTTACTTTTAAAAATACTGTATCACAGGCCGGGCGCAATGACTCACACCTGTAATCCCAGCACTTTGGGAGGCCGAGGTGAGCAGATCACCTGCGGTCAGGAATTCGAGACCAGCCTGGTAAACTTGGTGAAACCCTGTCTCTATTGAAAACACAAAAAATTAGCCAGGTGTGGTGGGGGATGCCTGTAGTCCTAGCTACTCTGGAGGCTGAAGCAGGAGAATCACTTGAACCTGGGAGGCAGAGGTTACAGTGAGCCAAGATGGCACCGCTGCACTTCAGCCTGGGCAGCAGAGTGCAAACTCCGTCTCAAAAACAACAACAACAAAAACAAACAAACAGAAAACAACAACAAAAAACTACCACAAAAAATTCCAAACATATATAAAACTAGAAAGCACAATCAAGCCCCATAAGCCTGGCTCCAACAATAAATCCATGTTTTATTATACTTCTTTCATTGACTACATCCCCTCAATTTTTGGCTAGATTATTATTATTATTATTATTATTATTATTATTTTTGAGACAGTCTCGTTCAGTCGCCCAGGCTGGAGTGCAGTGGTGCGATCTCGGCTCACTTCAAGCTCCACCTTCTGGGTTCACGCCATTCTCCTGCCTCAACTTCCCAAGTAGCTGGGACTACAGGCGTCCGCCACCACACCTGGCTCATTTTTTGCATTTTTAGTAGAGACGGGGTTTCACCGTGTTAGCCAGGATGGTCTCGATCTCCTGACCTCGTGATCCGCCCGTCTCAGCCTCCCAAAGTGCTGGGATTACAGGCGTGAGCCACCGCGCCTGGCCTGGGGAGATTATTGAAAAGAAGATCCCAGACATCATGCCACTTTCCTCTTTAATACAGAAGTCTACAATTACAACTCTTTAAAAAAGTGGGGGAGGGATGATTTTCTTATATAGTCACAACACCACTGTAATGTAAATAAAATTAACAATTGTTTTGTAGTATTGTTTCATAATCACGCAAGACTCAAATTTCCCCAGTTGTCTGAGGAAGACTCACTCATTGATCCATTTTTGTAGCAGAAAAAAAAGGGTCACTCATTGAACTTGGTTATCTCCCTTAAATCTCTGTCTCTTTTAATGTGGAATAATCCCTCCCTTTTGCTAAGTCACAATTTTGAATTTTAGTAGAAACAGAAATGTAAAATTTAAATTTAAAATTTAGAAAACAAATTTAAGAAACAACAAAAAAATTGCTGTGAAGCCTTAACTAAATTAGAATTATAATTTGAAGTACACATACATAGAATTAGAGTTACAACGGTAACTTGAATTGTAAATGTATATAAAGCATAACATCTTATTACATTTTATGAGGAACCTCAAATGATATGAGCAACCTCTTGTCACTTTAGGAAGATCTTTTGGAAAATACATCTCAAGAAGGTCCCCATGTATACACTGTATTAGGTAGAAATCAAAATTATTTCTCTGATAATTTGAATTTTAATGAAATTTATAGCTTACACTATGATATTAAAAGTGTTACCTCACTCTTTCCCAAAAAGCAGAGCAGTATAACAATTAAATTCATTCGTTATTAATGTGAATGTGAACAGAACTTAATGAAAGAGTGAAAACTCCTAAAATATTCTGTTTTGAGTTGTACTACTGGGGATAAGGAAGAAGCATCAACAAGTACCGAAGAAAAGCATTCATAATTTAGAAAGTCTAAAATCCTAGAATCCGCAAAAATGATAAGAAATTTTAGATACCTTAAACAGTTACTTGAGTAACTTTCACTTATTGATAAAATCAGTACTTCATTTCCTACAGTGAGGGGGTCAACAGGAGAAAATGTTTTCTACCTTGTCCTCTGAACCCAGGAAATTTATTATTTCAGAAGAATGCACAAAATCATCATTTTTGAAGTAATGTACTCTCCTCTTTTATTTCTTCAGCATCTGATGAGAGACTTCACTTTCTAACCAAAATATTTACTGTTCTCAACCTAGAATATGAACCTAAAAAGCAAAGGCAAGGCACTGATGGTCTACACTGGTATTTTGACAAACGTCTGAACGCTGATGTTATCTTATACACTGACAGGAAGTATAGTAAGTGTGAAGACCAAATAGAAAAATTAAGCAAATTTCCATCTCTAAGTCATCTCTTAACAAAGTTATCTGATGTTTTCTCCCATTAAAAAGGGCAGCATATTATGTATTTACCCTTTGTCTTAGCATCTAAAATTTTGAATCTATTCCAAAGATACACTTAATAGAAAAAGACTTATGGGCCAAACTAATTAATGCAGCATGCTTGTGACAGCAGAAGATTGAAAACAATCTACATGACCATTAATAAGGGACAGGCCAAATAAATAATGGTGCATTTGCACCATGGTGCACAATGCAGCTATAAAAAAAAGATGAATATTTCTCTACATTGCTTTAAGATGATATCTAGAATATGTTGTCAAATTTAAAAATCAGAGTACAGAAAAGTGTAATAGTATACAACCATTTACCTAAGACGGTAAATACAAACATATTTGTAAATAAAAATAAGATGTTCACTAAAAGGATGACTTATTGGGAGGAGAAGTAACAGGACAAAGGAAACGGAAGTCAGCCTGTTCTGAATGTACCTTATTTTGTAGATTTGATTTAGAAACATGTAAATGTTTTATAAAAGTATAAAACAAATTAAATTAAATACAAAAATTTTTCCAAAAACTGAAAACAAATGAAACAAATTAACCTGTGTAGTGAGTTAGTGGCATTATCATATGAAGAGGAGTTATTTCAAGTCATTTTAAAACAATAATTTGGGCTGGGTGTGGTGGCTGACACCTGCAATACCAATCCATTAATACGAATACATTGGTGGTAGAGGCAGAAGGATCACTTGAGCCCAGGAGTTCCAGGTGAGCCTGGGCCACATAGTAAGACTTCATTTCTACTTAAAAAAAGATAAACTTGCCAGGCATGGTGGTGCACACCTGTAGCAGCTACTTGGGAGGCTAAGGTGGGAGGATCTTTTGAGCCCAGGAGTTCGAGGTTACAGTTAGCTATAATTATGCCATTGCACTTCAGCCTGGGTGACAGAACGAGGCCCTGTCTCAAAACACAAAAACAAAAATGAAAACAATAATTTGATTATATACGCCTAGTGGGATATAACCTAAGGACAAAAAGAACTATAAAAGATATTTTGGACTGCTTTCAATAATCATAATATTCACATTGTTATTATTTACAGTTACATAGTTTTTATTATATAGCATACATTACGGAGTTTAAAAACCATTGTGTGACTGTGTGTGTGTGCATGTGTGTTAAAGAAAATAAGGAATTATGTCAATGCTGTTGGAAATCAAGATTTTTAGCATAAGAAAAAAGATACAAATATAAAATCAAAGAAGTTATGCAAATTTGTAATCTTAAATCTGAATTGAAAATATTAGTATGAACTCCTGGTTCTATGCACTGAAAAGGCCTCTATGTTCCATCTGAGTTCATCATCAATACACTGATCATTCTGGGGAGCTCCAAGGTAATCAGTCCACTATTCTGAAAACTGTTAAAAAAAAAAAAGATTACCAAGCATTTAACGTGCCTTTCCTACATGGGTTGTATCTTCCAGTAACCAAATAGTTGATCCTAAGAACTTTTTCTTTGGAGAAATTTCCCGGTTTATAAAATGAGAAGGAGTAGAATTATATTATCACTGTTTAGATAATCTCTGGTGAAATAATGGATCTAGGCAATAATCATCAATGGACAAAACCATCACCAAAAGAGAGACAGCCAGGTATGAATTATAATCCGCCTAACAGAAGTACATAAAACCACCTAGGAAGTTTTCTTGCAAGCCAAAGAAACAAATACCAAAGGGGGGAAATAAAAACCTTCACTCAGATCAAGCCCCTCGCTCTAACTGTCAGTTTATAGTAAATTCAGGAGAAAGAGAAACATGTTAAACAACACTATGAAATAAAATCAGCAAAATCCAGAACTTAGAGGGCCATATGGGTTAAATGACCTAGTTTTTTCCAACAAATAAATTGTAAGAAAAAAAAAAAGAGGTAACAGAGTCTATAGATTAATCTCAGTGGCATATCAACCAAATGTAATGTGTCCATGTTGTTTGAACCCTGATTTGAACAAGTTTACATAAGAAAAATTTTTAAGACAATCAGAGGAATGCTGATTGAATATCTGAACATAATGAAGACTTATTAATTCTTCTTTTGTGTGTGAGTATGGTAGTGTACTTATGTTAAAGAAAAAGAGTCCTTATCCTTTAGGGATACATATGTATATATTCAGCAGGGGGAGTGTGTGTATGTTGGGATGTGGGGTGTAGAGTGAGTGGGAATATTCACCCAACATGATTGGCTATGAGTTGGCAATTGCTGAAGCTGGATGATGGGCATGGGGATATTTGTTACATTATTTTTTATTCATGCTTGAAATTTTCATAATAAAATTATTTTGAAAACGTCTTCAACTCTGGAACCTGGGCTTAATCTTAGCTCTCTCACTGCTGTGATCATATTTCCTAGTCTCTCTATGCCTGAGTTTCTTTACCTACAAAATAAGTTAAATGTGCCTAACACATGAAAAGCATGTTAAAGGATGAGCTACTGTTATTATTAACATTTACTGGATGCTTCCTAGGAATGGACTCTAGCATGTGCATTCTCAGAGAGATTCTTATCTCATTTTCCCGATAGTCTTATGATGTTGGTGTTATTACTCCCACTTTTAGATAAAAAAATTAAGGCTAAGAAGTAAAATAACACAAAAAATCTTAAGGGCAGCCAGAGAGAAAGGTCGGGTTACCCACAAAGGGA